>NW_027596349.1:0-372290 GCF_964194155.1 Cetorhinus maximus
CCCCCTCCCCCCTCTCCTCCCCCCTCCTCTCCCCTTTCCCTCCCTCTCCCCTTTCCCCTCCCCTCCTCCCTCCCTCCACCTTTCCCCTCCTCCCCTCCCCTCCCTTCTCCTCTCCCTCCCCTCCCCTCCCCTTCTCCCCACCCCCTCCTCTCCCTTTCCCCTCCCCTCTCCCTTTCCTCTCCCCTCCCCCCTCCCCACCCTTTCCCTCCTTCCTCCTCTCCCCTTCCTCCTCTCTCCCCTCCCCTTCCCCTCCCCCCCTCCCCTTCCCCCTCATCTCCCCCTCCCTTCCCCCCTCCTCTCCCTTCCCTCCCCCTCCTCTCCCCCTCCCCTCCTCTCCCCTTCCCCCTCCCCTCCCCTCCTCCGCCTTCCCCCCACCTCTCCCCTTCCCCCCACCTCTCCCTCTCCCTCTCCCCTTCCCTCCCCCCTCCCCTACCTCGCTCCCTTCCGCTCCATCTCCCTCCCTCCCACTCCCCCCCCTCCGGTCTCCCTCTCCCCTGCTGCCCCTCCCTCTCCCTCCATTTCTCCTCTCCCTCTACCCGCTCTCCTACCCTCCCTCCGCTCTTCCTCCCTCCCTCCGCTCTTCCCACTTTTCCTCCCTCCCTCCGCTCACTCCGCTTTCCCTCCTTCTCTCCTGCCCCGTCCCACCTATCCCCCTCCCCCTCTCCACCTCGTCCTCCCTTTCTCCCTCTCCCCCTCCCCCTCCTCTTCTCCTCTCCTCACTCTACTCCCTCCCTCCCCATCTCCTCCCCTCTCCTCACCCCTCAGCCCCTTCTCACCCCTCCTCTCCCCCCTCCCCTCCTCCCCCTCCCCTCCTCCCCTCCCCTCCTCCCCCTCTCCATCCACTCTCCCCTCTCCACTCCTCCCCTTTCCCCTCCTCCCCTCCTAACCTTTCCCCTCCTCCCCTCCTCACATCCCTCACCTCACCCTCACCATCTCCCCACCCCTCACCATCTCCCCCACCCCTCACCCCATCTCCACCCCTCACCCCCTCCCACCCCTCATCACCCCCACCCCCTCACCCCGCACCCCTCACCCCCCACCACACCTCACCCCCACCCTCCCCCACCCCTCTTCCCATCCCCCTCTCCCTCCCCCTCCACCCCTCATGCCCTCCCTCCCCCCTCACCCCCTCCCCCTCAACCCTCTTCCCATTCCCACCCCCACCCCTCTTCCCATCCCCTCCCCCACCCCTCTTCCCATCCCCCTCTCCCTCCCTCCCCCCCTCATCCCCCTCTCCTCCTCCCCTTCCCCTGCCTTCCCCTTCACCACTTCTCCTCCCCCCCTCTCCCCCCTCCTCCCTCCCCCCTCCCCTCTCCCCCCTCCCCCTCTCCCCCCTCCCCATCTCCCCTCTCCCACCTCCCCACCTCTCCGACCCTCTCATCCACCTCTCCTCCACCCCCCCACCCTCTCTTCCCTTCCCCCCTCCCTCCCCCTCTCCCTCCCCCCTCCTCTCCTCCCCACCTCCTCTCTCCCCCTCCTCTCCTCTCCTCCTCCCCCTCTCCCCTCCTCTCCTCCCCCCTCCCTCCTCCCTCCCTCTTCCTCCTCCCCTCCCCCTCCTCTCCTCCCCCCTCCTCTCCTCTCCTCCCCCCTCTCCTCCCCCCTTCCCCCCTCCTCCTCCCCCCCTCCTCTCTTCCCCCTCCCCCTCCTCTCCTCCTCCTCCTCTCCTCCTTCCCCCCCTCTTATCCCCTCCCTCCCCCCCCCTTATCCCCTCCCTCCCCCCCCCTTATCCCCTCCCTCCCTGCCTTCACTCTCCTCCCCTCCCCGATTCCCTCCTCTCCCGCTCCCCTCATGGTGGCAGCCATTTTACGGACAGTTCCACCCCCAGTTCCCCATCCCTGCCCCATCATTTACCCTGTCCCAGCAGCAGCACAGACTCAGCCCCCATGCCCACTCTCCACTTTTAGTTATAAGTGTTGCGAAAATCCATGAATCCTCGGAGAAGTTCAAATTTTAAGGTAACAGCATGTAACCTTTCCGTTTCTTAAAGCGATCACTGCGGTGGTTGACAGTTTGGACAGAAACCTTTGATGGGCTGGACTGTGGCCTACATGGATTACACAGTATTATTCCTTTCTGTCACACCAATTTGCTGTTTTAACACAGCAGCTGACACTTGAGGCACACTGCCGAAAGCTTCCCCTCCCATTGCGGCACAAATAAACACAGCCTTTTGGCTTTCTGACATTCTCTTATTCAGAGTCTTCTCTGGGCAAATGCTTAATTTCTTTACAACAACCACTACCACTCCCTTTGCTTTCGTTCCAGGGACACCTTTGTGATTTAATCGCTCCTGCCTCTTATCCAATTCCAGAAGTCATATTTGATTTGAACTGTTAGCTCTGCTTCTCTCTCTACAGAGGCTGCCAGACATGTTGAGTATTTCTGGCACTTGCTGTTTACACATCAGATTTCCAGTATTTGCAATATTTTTCATGTAATTTAACAAACATTTTACATTTGCTGCACATTAGTTATATTTCATCTAGTGAAATTGGTAAAGTTCAAATTGATGAAGCATTCTTTTTAAATAAGGGTTACATGCATATCTAAAATCAGAGGTTTAATGTTTAGTACAAAGATCATCTAAGTTTTATATATTGAAACCAGAAGTAGAACAAGAGAAATTTTAACATGATTATTTAAACATTTTCAAGTTTAGGAGATCAAATGTTTTATGACCTAAGGAATTTGGAAAACATAGCTTGCAAGAATAGGCTTAATTGATGGATGATTGAGTGTCCGTGGTTTGAACTGATGGCGCATTTTAACAATTTTTTGTTAATTCAGGAGTCGCACAACAATTTCTGATTATGCACTAAAATTGAATTCCAGGCTGCTGGACTTTTATATCTACACCATCTTAACAAGCACACATTTAAACACCATGCACCTCAGTGTTCTTGGATAACATGGTGATTTGGATGCCATAGGTCAAATAATCCATATTCTTACACTGTTTAAATAAAGTGCGCCCCTCTCTTCAAGCTAATTTCTATATGCTGTGGCAAGTGAGGATATGAATAAAAAGGCCAGGCCATGAGCTTTAAAATAAATTATTATAGCTATCAAAACAACTGAAGAGTAAAATAGAAGTTACTGGGTTTGCTTTCAGGTGATACATGAAGATCATTTTGTAATGTTTTCCATTAGTTGCTTACAACAGTTAAATTGCCCAGAAGATTTCTATATGCTATAGAAGATTACTTTTTCTCAGCCATGTGTGCAAAGGTGAGTTACAAGCTGTGTAACCTTTGTTCATTGTAATAAAAAAATACCTGTTTTTGCTCCTGTTAATCTAATTTTTAAAACTGTTATTAGAAGTTGCTTGGCATTAAACTCTGATGTAAGTAAAAAACGTTTTAAGAGTACTTCTCTTTGGGCATATCTTAAAATAACACTATAACTTTGAAATGAATATTTCAGGAACGTCCAAAATAAAAAAATTTAAAAATACATTTGAGGCCAGTTTTTAAAAAAATTTTGATTGTATTAAATAAGTTGATAAGGCCTAACTAAAGAAATGTTGGTTCTATGTTGTTGCACAGATGTCTGTGCACTGCATTAATTGCATGTTTCCTTTTATTTAGGTGTGCAATATTTTTAAACCTACTTTATTTTGTCATTCAAGTGTACATTGTCATAAATATAAACCGTAGTTTGCTTACAGTAGGTGGTTAAGGGATTTTTTTACATTATAATATTGGTGGTTTTATATACAGTTTCAGTATTTTATTTATAAAAAATGTTTATGTATCTAATGTTTGTTAGAGATTTTGGGGTATTCTTTAGATTTGTTATTGTTGATGCTTTGTTTATTATAAGCTGAAAGGTTATGTGCTTCAAAGATGCAGAATGCATTTGCATTCCGAAGCAGGTTATTACTGATTATGTAGTTTGTTAGAATTGTACAGATTGACTGTAATATTTGTATGGGTCGTAACATTTCTGCTTGTTTTTTTTTTCTCCTTTCTGTTTTCCCAGTCTTTCTTCACTTTATTGTCAAGTGTAGAATTTTTTTATCTTTAACTTTTGCATCCTATCGGTTTCTTAATTTGTGATTTTTTTATATCAGTATTTTTGATATTTACAGTTCATTATTGGGCATTGATTTTAAAGGCTTTTGAGAGTTAGCTTTCGCAATGCAGTTTGCCCCAGAGACAACTTTATAATTAGAAGTGTATGATGGAAATTAAAATTAAAAACAGAATGATCTGGTACTTAAAGTGTGCTAATATTTTACCTTTATTATAAAAACTGCACTTGTGTTGATACTGAAATTGTGTTGGAATATTGCCCAGTTATTGAGAAGTTATAAAGCTCAATCCCTACAAATGATGCATTAAACCATATTATAATGCAGATGTTTGAAATATGTCCTGTAGAGAATCCTGCCCCTGAAGTGGACTTTCCTTGTATCAGTTTTTTAAAGTACTGTATTAGCATATACAATAAACTGCCCTTATTTTTTCTTTAAAAAATTTAATTGTGTAAGCAATGTACACTAAATGATTGTTGCTTACTAATTTGCAGTCTTTGGATGTAATTTTTTTCTTTACTGGTTTTGTAAAGACTAAATGTATTTCATAACCTTTTTTTCTGTGCACATATCATTTTTGTAATATTCTCAAAAGACCCTCTGTAAAGATCCAACAGATGAATAAATGATGTGTTTCTACCAGCCTTTTTTAAACCTGGTTGAATAATATCCATTTATATCCCAACTTTGCTTTGGACTAGTTTTCTTAACCCACAATAACCAATGAGGCAGGCAAACCACGACCTGGAATGTAGGAACAGGGGTAGGCCATTTGGACTCTCAAGCCTGCTCTGCTATTCAACCATGGCTGATCTTCTACTTCAATACCATTTTCCCACACTATCCCCTTGTTAATATAAGCTGAATCACAGAGTTTGGCTAACATCTGAGAACCAATGCCGTTTGCAAGTTGCTGTGATCTAGATACATGTGTAATTGCTAAATATGGTTGTGGCATTAGATTTGCATCATGCAATAATGAGAGCTGCTCCTATTTTCAAAGTAAACCCAAGATAGTTGGTAGATATGCTAGCTCAATATCCAGTGCAAAGCAACCTCCATTATCTTCTGTTTATTTTATTTTAAGAAAAATCCAACACTGCACCAAAATTCCACAACTTTTTATGACTTAATGCCACAATGCCTTCTAGTCCCTGTCCACCTAATTGCAGTACAGATCTGTACTTGGTAGAACACTGTGGGTGGGAGGTTGGGGAAAAAGGATTTTAAAAAGTAAATCAATGAAAATAAATAAATAAAAATGAAAATAAATAAGGAGTAAAAGTAAATATTTTTTAAATTGGATTAAAAAAGCAGTAGCAATGGAGGAGAGAGATTATGGTCTGAAGTTGTTGAACTCAATGTTAAGTACAGAGGCTGTGGAAGTGCCTAATCGGAAGATGAGGTGCTGTTCCTCCAATTTGCATTGGGCTTCACTGGAACATTGCAGCAGGCCAAGGACAGACGTGGGCATGAGAGCAGGATGGTGCGCTGAAATGGCAAGTGACAAGAAGGGCCTTGCGGACTGATTGAAGGTGTTCTGCAAAGTGGTCACCCAGTCTGCATTTAGTCTCCCCACTGTAGAGGAGACCACATTGGGAGCAGCAAATGCAGCAGACCAAATTAAAGGAGGTGCAAGTGAAGCACTACTTCACTTGAAAGGAGTGTTTGGGGCCTCAGATGGTGAGGAGGGAAGAGGTAAAGGGGCAGGTGTTGCACCTTCTGCTATTCCATGGAGTGGTGCTGTGGGAAAGGGATGAGGAGTTGGGGGTCATGGAGGACTGGACCAGGGTGTCACGGAGGGAACTGTCCCTATGGAATGCTGAAAGGGGGGGTGAGGGGAAGATGTGTTTGGTAGTGGCATCATGCTGGAGTTGGCAGAAAACGGCAGGGGATGATCCTTTGAATCTGGAGGCTGGTGGGGTGAAAGGTGAGGAGAAAGGGACCCTATCCATAAGACCATAAGACATAGGAGCAGAAATTAGGCCAATCGGCCCATCGAGTCTGCTCCGCCATTCAGTCATGGCTGATAAGTTTCTCAACCCCATTCTCCCCGTAACCTTTGATCCCCTTACCAATCGAGAACCTATCTATCTCGGTCTTAAGTACACTCAATGACCTGGCCTCCACAGCCTTCTGTGGCAATGAATTCCATTGATTCACCACTCTCTGGCTAAAGAAGTTTCTCCTCATCTCTGTTCTAAAAGGTCTTCCCTTTACTCTGAGGCTGTGCCCTCGGGTCCTAGACTCTCCTACTAATGGAAACATCTTTCCCACGTCCACTCTATCCAGGCTTTTCAGTATTCTGTAAGTTTCAATCAGATCCCCCCTCATCCTTCAAAACTCCCATCGAGTATAGACCCAGAGTCCTCAAATGTTCCTCATATGTTAAGCCTTTCATTCCTGGGATCATTCTCGTGAACCTCCTCTGGACCGTCTCCAGGGCCAGCACATCCTTCTTGAGATACAAGGCCCAAAATTGCTCACAATATTCTAAATGTGGTCTGACCAGAGCCTTATAAAGCCTCAGCAGCACATCCCTGCTTTTATATTCTAGTCCTCTCGAAATAAATGCCAACATTGCATTTGCCTTCCTAACTACTGACTCAACCTGCAAGTTAACCTTAAGAGAATCCTGGACTAGGACTCCCAAGTCCCTTTGCACTCCAGATTTCTGAATTCTCTCCCCATTTAGAAAATAGTCCATGCCTCTATTCTTCCTACCAAAGTGCATGACCTCACACTTCCCCACGTTGTATTCCATCTGCCACTTCTTTGCCCATTCTCCTAACCTGTCCAAATCCTTCGGCAGCCTCCCCGCCTCCTCAATACTACCTATCCCTCCACCTATCTTTGTATCATCTGCAAACTTAGCCAGGATGCCCTCAGTTCCTTCATCTAGATCATTAATGTATAAAGTGAAAAGTTGTGGTCCCAACACTAACCCCTGCGGAACTCCACTAGTCACTGGCTGCCATCCTGAGAAGGACCCCCTTATCCCCACTCTCTGCCTCCTGCCAGACAGCCAATCTTCTATCCATGCTAATACCTTGCCTCTAACACCATGGACTCTCATCTTACTGAGCAGCCTCCTGTGCGGCACATTGTCAAAGGCCTTCTGGAAGTCCAAGTAGATAACATCCATTGGCTCTCCTTTGTCTAACCTACTCGTTACCTCCTCAAAGAATTCTAACAGATTTGTCAGGCATGACCTCCCCTTGATGAAACCATGCTGACTTTGCCCGATTTTACCATGCACTTCTAAGTATTCTGAAATCTCATCCTTAATAATGGACTCTAAAATCTTACCAACGACCGAGGTCAGGCTAATCGGCCTGTAATTTTCCATCTTTTGCCTCACTCCCTTCTTAAACAGGGGGGTTACATTAGTGATTTTCCAGTCCTCTGGGACCCTCCCTGACTCCAGGACTATCCTGGCCCTGGAAGGGAGGGGAAGGGGTGAGGGCAGAGGTGCAGGAGATGGGCTTTGCCCGGTTGAGGGCCCTGACAACCACAGTTGGGGGGGAACCCTCGGTTAAGGAAAATGGAAGACATGTCAGAAGCGCCGTTTTGGAAGGTAGCATCATCTGAACAGATGTGACATAGGTGGGGGAACTGAGAGAATGAGTTGGAGTCTTTACAGGAGTCAGGGTGTGAAAAGTTGTAGAAGAGGCAGCTGTGGAAGCTGGTGGGCTTATAATGAATATTGGTAGAAAGCCTATCACCAGAAATGGAGACAGAGAGGTCAAGGAAGGGAAGGAAAATATTGGAGATGGACCATGTGAAGATAAGAGAGGGGTCGAAGGGTCCAGATGAGAGCATGAAGCAGCACCGATACAGTCATCGATGTATTGAGAAAAGAGTTGTGGGAGGGGGCCTGAGTAGGAATGCGCCTCTGTCACATCTGTTCAAATGATACCAACTTCCAAAACAGTGCTTCTGATATGTCACCCCTTCCCCTCCTTCGCAGAACCATGATTGGGTCCCCCTTGTCCTCACTTTTCACCCCACCAGCCTCCGCATTCAAAGGATCATCTTTCGCCATTTCCACCAACTCCAGCATGATGCCACCACCAAACACATCTTCTCCTCACCCCCGCCCATCAGCATTCTGTAGAGACCATTCCCTCCATGACATCCTGGTCCACTTCATCATCCCAAACTCCTCATCCCCTTCCCATGTAATCGAAGAAGGTACAACACCTGTCCCATTACCTCCTCCCTCCTCACTGCCCAAGGCCCCAAGCACTCCTTTCAGGTGAAGCAGTGCTTCATTTGCACCTCCTTAAATTTGGTCTATGTATTTGCTGCTCCCAATATGGTCTCCTCTACACTGGGGTGATTAACCGCAGACTGAGTCAGTACTTTGCAGAACATCTTCACTCAGTCCGCAAGTATGACCCAAATCTTCCTGTCACTTGCCATTTCAACACACCATCCTGCTCTCAGCCCACATGCCTGCCCTTGGCCTGCTGCAGTGTTCCAGTGAAGCACAACGCAAACTGGAGGAACAGCACCTCATCTTCTAATTAGACACTTTACAGCCATCCGGACTTAATATTGAGTTCGACATCTTCAGACCATCAGCTCTCTCCTCCATCTCTACTCCTGTTTTTAATCCCATTTTAAAAAAATTATATTCAATTTTAACTTTTATTTTTATCCTTATTCATTTTCATTTCTTATTTATTTTTAAAAAATCCCTTTCCCCAAACCACCAACTCTTGCCCACCCCCCCCACAGGACCATCTGTCACTTGCCTTCACAGAGCACTACCCTTGTTCTGCCACTATCAGCAGATTCTTTGGCCCTTACCACTACTATTAACACTCCCTTTGCCTTGTGTCCATGACATCTCTGTCAATCTCCTTAGCCCCCACCTATCCCTGATCTTATATTTTGTTTCACCCCCTCTTAAACGGTACAAAATCCATCATGTTTCTACTTCTCTTTAGTTCTGAAAAAGAGTCATACGGACTTGAAATGTTAGCTCTGTTTCTCTTTCCACAAATGCTGCCAGACCTGCTGAATTTTTCCAGCATTTTCTGTTTTTGTTCCAACTCAGTTGTGATGTCTCAATATGGTATGGGTGCCCGGCATGCCAGCTCGGGTGAGCATCTCAGTGTCTGCATTTTCTCCTGCTATTGTTACTTCCGAAGCTTCTGAAGGTAGCTGAAGTGAAAGTGGTAGAGTTTCTTGTTCTGATTGCCCAGCCTTGTATGCAGAGCAGAACGTACTATTGATCTACAGTTTTTCAATTTGGTAGGCAGATTTACCCCTCCTCGTTCCTAGATTGATGTTTGAAGGCTGTCAAAGGCTACACTTGCTTTGTTAATGTAGACAGCTTGAGAGAGTGAGCTGCTGAGATAAGTGAAATGATCCACTGCTGTCAGGTTCTGGTCTTGAACTGGGACTTTGGACTGAAGATAGGGCTTTCCTAGAACAGATTTGTACATTACTTCAGGTTTCTTTGTGCTGATCATAAGGCCTAAGTTGTCACATCCAGTGGAGAAAATGTCCAGCCCAGAACCAGCAGCTAGTGCACAGTCATCGGCAAACAGGAACACGCTAAGTATGTCCTTGGAGACCTTGATTTTTGCCCAGAGTCATCTCAGATCGAACTGTTTCCTATTCATGTGATATCTGATCTCAATGCCAGGACCACCAACATGGAAAGCATCGGAGGGCATAGTAGAGAAAAACATGCTGAATAAGGTTGTGCTAGCATGCAGTTCTGTTTTAACTCCATCAGTGACTGGGCCAGAAGACTCACCATTACCCAAACACATGTGAAATGGCTTCATGGAACTGTCAAACTATTGTGATTAGTTTCTCAGGGCAACCAAATTTCTCCAGGCTGCCAGGGCATTGTGTGAACCCGGTCTCGTTCATTATGGAGTCAGGGATTTCCTGACATTTTGCATGGCAGAGTGGGCTGGATGGCATGTGCCCCACCATCATTTCTGGGTGCTATTTTTAAAAGGTGCCTGGACAGTAACTTACAAACAAAGCCAATAGAGTTGGCAAGAATGGGACAGGGACCTCCAGTGCCAAAGTTTAGCGACTCATCCCTGGGCGTCATCGACCAGATGGAGGACAGGAGTGATGTCCTGTACCCAACTGATGGGAGGAGGAGGCCGAGAAGGGAGTCAAACCCTGCATGGGAACAGGTTGCCACCAGTGTCAGTGCCCAGGGCCTCCAGCAGATGTCAAGCCCTCCATGTTGGAAGAGGATGTATGGCCTCATCCACGCCGCTAGGGTAAGTGAACTCTCAGCTGCTCACACTAACCACAATGACATAGGCCTCTGGCAATGCCATAAGGTCATTCCTCATAGCCCCAATGCAGTCCATCCACTCTACAGGTTAGAGGCCGCTGTGCCTCCCTCACCCTTCCACGCACAGGGCTCATGTTGTCTTGGAGGGTGGGGGTGGCGGGGGCAGGGGTGGTGGGTGGGGCGACGGGGAGGCTCAGACATTGAGGACACCAGCAAGCTCTGCAAATGACCTGCGTCTCTGAGCCATCGCCTTGTATGTGGATGGGCTCACCACTCTGGAGGGTGATGGCTCTTCTGGACAACCTGCATTGCATCATTCACTTGCTGCACGATTCAGTGGGTTTACCTCTGTGATTGGAAGCAAGAGAAAGAAATGTAAAATAGCTATGTACAAATGGGTGCTAAATATAATTCCTCTCAACTTCTCTGTCCTCTTTGAACGGGAAGTTAAGCCATAACTGGCGAGGGAGGGAGAAGACACACCTGAAGGAAGTGACAGAATTTGAGGAGCAGGACCAGACCATTGGAGATGGGGAGACTGGATTTGGGCCTCCGACCAGTAAGGATCCATGAATGTCATAGAAACCGCAGGGCCAAGAGTGCCTCCATGTTGGAGGTAGCTCAGGCTGTCACTTGCTCTCTCCCTTACAGGTGTCACCTGAGCCGCAAGAAGCCCTGTGCTGCTCCAATCCAAGCCCCAGGCCTGGAGAGGAGAGAGAACGTCACAGAAGAGCGAAGTGAAACTATAGAGGCATCACAGCAGACTCCTGCACCCTCCACCAGCCCAGAGACACACACCACCAACCCAGAGACACACACCTCAAAGGGTTTTAGCTCTAGTGTAGGAAGGGTCTCACTAGTGTAGGAAGGTGGTCACCACATGGACACGTCTTCGCAACAGGAGGAGGCAGGGTCAGCCGAGCTCACCCGGCACTTGGAGGAGTGCTGGGGAAGAGGTATCTGCCAGGTCTGAGTCTGATGACGGGCCTCTGGTGTCAGCCTATCAATTGATGGTAGAGAGTAAGCAAGAGGCAAAGGAACATCAAGCTGGATTTTTGGATGCATTCCAATTTAAATCAACCCAGTTCATCGATAATTCATTTTAACTCTCAGGTTCCGAAGAGATTTTAAACCCACAAGGCAAGACTCTTTAGAGAGTGAATTCAAAGAAGTTTTATTTAAAAAATATATAAATTAGTACATAGTTTTTCGATAGAATTTTATAATACAGAATTAATTAAATCAAAATATATAAGGATCATACATCCATACAATTAAACCTTCTCATAAGTATCATTCTTTGTCTTCTTTACACTACAACTAAGTGCAGCGCCCAAAAGCGTATAAGCATACTCATCTTAACTAAGACTGCTGCAACTTTCAATGGGTGATCAGTTCCATGAAAGCGTGCATCTTCTTCCTTCTTTTGGATAAGTATCTTCAGTCAGAATATGGCTAGCATCTTATCTTCAACTAGCTGACAGTGTCTGTGGAGATGGGAATTTTAATCCTTCCAGAAGGTTCAAGACTCTTCCTCTCCTTCATGGGATCTTGTGATCCATTGATTGGCTGATATATTATTTAATTTGACTTAATTGTGACTTCATAGTTTGTAAAACTTTGGTTTCTAAGCTTCCTTCTAGTCTGATTTAAAGATATTCTTTTGTAGTCATTTTGTGTCTACATTTTAACTTAAGGTTTGTGCTAAGACTTTATTTCAAAGATAAAATCCCTTTAGGAGCATACTATTAACCTGTGTAAGTTTAAAGATAAAACAATTAATTAATTGTTATCAGATTCAATCTTAGTTTCTGTGCCAGGATCCAACCATTCATATGAGTTGATGCATCAAGGTCTCTCAGCTGTCCTTATCCCTTGTTCCCATTGTGCAGATCTGTCTTGTTTGTGTTAAAACTACAAAAGTAATTCTAGTGAGTTCATCTTAATTAAAAAATGTAAAGACTAAAAAACGTGATGTAACATAGCTAATGTTATATACCTATAAGAGATGAACTAATAATGCTAGTTCTCTTAATGATCCAGGGTTAAAACTTTGATTGTTATTAAAAGACAAACTGATTGCAATTTTGATATTACTGGCACAAGTTTCTACACATTTTGATACATTGCAGGGTACAAAAGTTTAATATTGCAGTGTCATGTATTTTGCTAAAAGATATCTTTTAAAAGGGCGTGGAGCCTAATCAAGCCTTTTTAAAATAACTATTAATTCATTCGAATGCCTTCAAAATTGAGGTTCACTACAATAAAATTATCTGTTTGCGGCTTGCCTAATTCACTGTCAGTATAACAATATATAAAGTAATTACTGCCAAGGAATCACATGTTAGTTCTAAGATGGCTTCCTTTGGCCGTGTTAGTTTATTCAGTAAGTTTAGTCTGAGAATGATTGACTTTTACTAAAAATCACCATCTAAACTTACTTATATTCCCTGGATTGTGGGTGAAATATCAGCAATATATTGATCCCTCACCACCCTTTCAAACCTCTACCTTCATTTTGCATGTAATAACATAGACATTGTTCTAAATTGTTAAACTTGATCAGTGTAAAGAGAAAGGTTATAATTACTGCGCTTAAAACAATTAATAAGGTTGCATCAAATGTATGTATATCGTCTTATCCCACGATGGATCCCAATAGTTTTTCCAAAATTACACCAATGTCTCTTAACTCCATGGCAGGTATTTCTTCTTTAAGTTTCTTGTTTTGTTGCTGTAGAACATACAAGTGTTGATTAGGTGTCTCAACCCTTTTCATTAAATCTGTCAGATATTCAGGTCCTGGAAAGATATCATATCCAAATCCACTAATATAGTGACCTAGTTGATCCTTTAAATCATCTTGACTCTGATGTTCATTGGCTCATGATTGTATATCTTATGTAAAACGTGTTCCTGCCTGGACTGATATCATCTCCGTGGACACACATGGCGTTCACTCCACCACCTAGGCCAACATAATGTCATAAAATGAAAGGGATCAATGTCTTTACACTGTGCTGCATTGGTATGTGTATTTCAAGGGTCTCCGACTAGTACTCCATATTCATAAATGTATTTTTGTCTCCTAAACTAGAAACTAGTTATATCATAGATAAAAATAAAAAACTGCGGATGCTGGAAATCCAAAACAAAAACAGAATTACCTGGAAAAACTCAGACCTGCTGAGTTTCTCCAGGTAATTCTGTTTTTGTACTAGTTATATCATGACCAGTTGGTTTTGTTCATTTGAAGTAGGTACCTTTTGGACTGGGATCAAGTGGTTGATTTACAAATGATTATTTAAATATTTGAATTCCACCTTGTTTAATATAAATGACTGCCAAGGTCAGGCGAAAAAGTAGTGTCAGGATTCACATCTTTCCTCTTCTTTGCTGATCTGTGAGATAAGTGTAGTATTTACTCTCACGGTTTTAAGCTGGTTAATATGGTACCACTTTCTGTCTTTATTTTTGTTTCCTTTCTCAATCTATACCAAGCTTGATTTAACTTATCTATGATAGGGAATGGACGTTTCCATTTTGGATCAAACACATTTTCTTTCTTGCTGTAGTTGTGTCATAACTAAATCTCCAATTTGTTATTCATAAGACCTTACATTTTTATCAAAATATTTTTTCATTCTTTCTTTTGAAATTCTCAAATTTGTTTCTACATGCTGATTTGCTGTTGATGTTAAATTACCTGGGGTTCTCATTAGCCTTCCTGTCATTGCTTGATAAGGGGAAATCCCTGTTGTTCTATGCGGTGTTGCTCCATTGTAGCCATGAGATATAGTCGTCACATATTAGCCCATTGAGTGGGGTAATCTGTACGCAACTTCTTTAGCATTATTTTTAATGTTCTGTTCCCTCTCTCCACTACTCCAGAAGACTGGATAATGACAAACATGAAAATTATGTTTGATTCCTAATAGCACTTGCATTTTGATGAAAATATTTCCTGTAAAATGTGAACCTTGGTCACTATCTACCTGCAATGGTAGTCCCCCATCTACAGATTACCTCACTCAGTAAAAGCTTTGCGGCCATGAGTGCAGTGTTATTTCTGCGGGGGAATGCTTCAATCCATGTAGTAAATTGATCTATCACAACTAGTGCATTTTCATAATTGTTTTGAGTTTTTGGCAATGGACCAATAAAACCAATTTGTGGATGTATCCGTGATCCTTCTGGGGGTGGTGCACTCTTTAATAGTGCTCTATTGCAATGAGCAGGAGGATACTGTTGAAGGCATGGTAGGCAACATATAGATTTACTGCATCTCGCATGCCTGGCCACCATGCTATTTCAGAACTTTTCTGATAAGTGATGTCAACTGAATAATGGCCATTGGATGTGAGTGGAATAAGAATTCTTGTTCCACCTCAGGGTGAACTCACACTTTTCCCAGTGCCTTGTGCATTAACAGTTAGTCTTCATTTATTACTTCTGATGAAATAGTGTCAGCAGCCCAAGGAGTTGATTGTAGACCTGTCTTGTTTGTGCCACTTTAGCATAAAGATCATACTGTTTTTGTAAAGTTCCTATGGGATAATTTACTGTAATTGAACCTTTTGAAGTTTCAGTATCTAACTCTCCTGACACTGCAGCTTCTTTCGCTGCTTTGTCAGCTTCTGCATTACTTTCACTGTGCAGATGTCCCAGTTTATGGGCAATGTGACAATGCTGACTACAATTTTTAAGTGCTGTCCGATCTTTCTCCACAAATGACCATGAATAAAAAGTTTACCATCTGGAGTACAATATTAATTTTTGCATTATAGAGGGAAAGCTAACATGGCACTATTGGACCAAATATTTACTGTTTGATTAGAAGTTACTCTGATAGCTGTTAGGGGGCATACTAGGAAGGGTGTTTAATAATTCTTCCTGGTAGTATTACAGCATAGGTCGAGTATGCTTATCCTTCAATATGGCAGGAGGAGCTATCTGGAACAAAAACGACAGAAAAACAGTAGAATAAGAAGACAGAGAAAGGACAGAAGTACAAGAGGGAAAAAAGCGACAAATGATAATAAACAAAGACAGAAATAAAGATAGACAGAAAAAAGAAAGTTCAAAATGGAGAAAGTAGACAGGAAAAAGGACAGAAAAAGGAAACAAAACAAGAAATGAAAATGAATCATAAAAGACAGAAAAAAGACTGGAAAAGAACAGAGAAATAGAAAGACAGAAAATAAAGTTTTAAAAAAAGGAATAAAAAAAGCGAAAAGGGGAGAAAAAAGACAGAAAAAAGACCAAGAAAACCAGATGATATGGCATGGTGGATGGTAAATTTCTTTTCAATTTGTTAAGGCCCACTAAACCCGGCTTTTAACGGGTCGCCTGATACAGGCAGCAAAACTAACACTTTTTCCCCATCCACAAAATTATGAGTCTTTGCCTTTCTATTTGCTTCATAGAATCACAGAATTTTAATGACACAGAAGGAGGCCATTCGGCCCATCATGTCTGCACCAGTTCTCCAAATGAGCATTATGACCTAGTGCCATTGCCCTGCCTTTTCCCTGTACCCCTGTATATTGTTTCTATTCAAATAATCATCTAATGCACTCTTGAATGCCTCGATTGAACCTGCCTCCACCATGCTTCCAGGCAGTGTATTGCAGACTGGACCACTCGTTGTGTGAAAAAGTTTTTTCTCATGTCACATTTGCTTCTTTTGCAAATCACTTCAAATCTGTGCCCTCTCATTCTTGATCCTTTTACGAGCAGGAACAGCTTCTCCCCATCTACTCTGTCCAGCCCCCTCATGATTTTGAATATCTCTATCAAATCTCCTCTTAGCCGCCTTCTCTCCAAGGAGAATAATCCCAACCTCTCCAATCTATCCTCACAGCTGAAGTTTCTCATCCCAAGAATGGTCTTGTGCACCTCTTCTGCACTTTCTCCAATGTGTTCTCATCCTTCCTATTGTGTGGCGTCCAGCCAGAACTGTACACAATACTCCAGTTGAGGTTTAACAAATAAATTCAACTTAACCTCCCTGCTCTTGTACTATATGCCCCTATTAATAAAGCCAAGGATACTATATGCTTTATTAACTGCTCTCTCCATCTGTCCTGCCACCTTTAATGATCTTTGTACATATGCACCCAGGTCTTTCTGCTCCTGCACCCCCTTCAAAATTTCACCTCTTATTTTATATTGTCTGTCCATGTTCTTCCTACCAAAATGCATCACCTCACACTTCTCCACATTGAACTTCATCTGCCACCTATCTGCCCACTCCAACTATGTCCTCTTGAAATTCCACACCACCGTCCTTGCAGTTTGCAACACTTCCAAGCTTCATATCATCTGCAAACTTTGAAATTGTCCCCTGCACACCAAGTTCTAGATCATTAAAATATATCCGGAAAAGCAAGGGTCCCAGTCCTGACCCCTGGGGAACTCTACTACAGACCTTCCTTCAGACAATTTTGTATCCATGTTTCTACTGTCCCTTTTATTCCATGAGTAATAACTTTTCTCACAAGTCTGTTGTGTGGCACTGTATCAACCCTCTGGGACACCCTCTTTTTCTAGCACTGCAATGCTCTCCTTAACCAACACTGCCATCCCTCCTTTCCTATCTTTTCTGAACACCTTGTACCCAGGAATCCTTAACACCCAGTTCTGCCCTTCAGCCAGGTCTCTATTATCACCACAACATCATATTTCTACATGTCAGCCTGTGCCTGTAACTCCCCAATCTTATTTACTGTACTCCATGCATTCACATACATGCATAGTAACCCTGATTTAGATTTTTTTTTACTTTTTCCCTTACCCCGACTATAACTATTAACTTACTATTCTCTATACTAGTGCTATCTGTCCCTCCCAGTATTTTGTGCACCCTGGTATCCTCTCTAATATTTTCTCTTGGCTCCCACACCCCTGTCGAGTTACTTTAAAGCCCTTCCAACAGCACTAGCAAAACGCCCCACAAGGAACTCAGTCCCACCTCTGTTCAGGTGCATCCGTCCGGCATTAACCCCCAGAGCCAGTCCCAGTGTCCCAGGAATCTAAAGCCCTCCATCCTGTGCCATCTTCCCAGCTTTATCTTTCTATTTCTGTACTCACTGGCACGTGGCACTGGGAGTAATCCGGAGATTACTACATTTGAGTTCCTGCTTGCTAATTTCCTACCTAGCTCCCTAAATTCTGATTGCAGGACAACATTGGACCACGACCTCTGGCTGATCACCCACCCCCAGAAGAATGTCCTGCAGCCACTCTATAACATCCTTGACCCTGGCACCAGGGAGGCAACATACCATCCGGGAGTCATGTCTATGGGCACAGAAATGCCAGTCTGTTCCCCTAACCAATGAATCCCCTATCACTTTTGCTCTTTCTTTCTTCTTCCTTCCCCTCCTGTATAGCTGAGCTGCTTGTGGTACTACAAACTTGACTCTGATTGCACCCCTCTAAAAACCAGTGCCCTCTCCAGCTTCCAAAACAGAATCAATTTGTGAGTGGGACCCCAGGGGACTCCTGCACTTCGTACCTACTTCTCCTGGACTGCCTGGTGGTCATCCATTCCCCCTCTGTCTCCAGGCCCTTAAACTATGGTGTGACCACCTCTCTGAACATGCTATCCACGTAGCTCTCAGCCTCGCGGATGCGCCACAGCGATTCCAGCCGCTGCTCGAGCTCTGAAACCCAGAGCTTAAGTTTCTGCAGCTGGCAGCACTTCCTGCACATGTGGTTGTCCAGGACACCGATAGCATCCATGACTTTGCACATATTACAGGGCACGCATTCCACTCGACTGAGCTGCCCTGCTATGTATTAACTCACTTCCCTTACATTTACTTTATTCTACTTGGGATTATTTAAATCACTTTATTATATTGGTCCTAAATTCCCTTTATTCCTGGTGCTTCTCAGTTAAATCCAAGTATTGTTACTTGTTTAAAAATATTACACTTTTCTCATTTACTCACCAGGTCCTACTTACCCAGGCAACCATTCTTCTTTCTGAAGAAAGATGGAAAAGGAAAGGAGCACCTCCTCCCTCCTCACTGAACTCCCTCAGTCACCTCTGCTCTCCTAGCTCCTTTTCAACTCCTGGCTCCTCTCACGCTCCTTTTCAACTCCCAGCTCCTCTCATGCTCCTTTTCAACTCCTGGCTCCTTTTGCGCTCTTTTACTGTTTTCATCACCTGCTGTGATAATTTTAAATGCTCTTTAGCTAATTCACAGGCTCTGTTCAATCTTTCCCTGAACTTTGATACACAACCCAACAGTGTGGTTTCTGCATTCTTACTCACTAACTTCTCATGAATTAGTTTGAGTGTTTCTCTCATTCATTCTCCTCCATTCTCTCACCCTGAACAATCTTATCAAAGATAGTATCAGCTAATTGCATCTCAGTCTCTTTGCCCTGTCTCCTAAACTCCTCCTTCTCCTGTCTCAGTTTATGAGTCTGTGATCGTCTTACCATAGTCTGGAAACAAACTAGGACGTTCCTCCTGCAACACTTCTGTGGATTGCTTTTCCACAGGCTGTTCAACCACAGTAGGCATCACCAACATCTGTGACCCAGCTACATCATTTCCTAAGATAAACTGAACCCCTGAAATAAGCAATCTCTCCACTACTACTACAATCACATCACATGTTTTCAAGCTACTTGTCAAATTAACCTTACACAATGGAACACTTTCTGTTTCTCCATGAATTCTCCTTATTAATATCTTTTCCTGCAAAATTCCCTCTGAACAACAAATATCACTGTCCCATAACGTTAAGGATTAATTCGCCCCTGTGTCTCTTAAAATTTGTATATCTTTACCAACTCCACCTTGTACACATAAAAAGACATTTCCCTCACAGATGAAATCTTTAAACATGTCTGCAACCTATCTTTCAATATCCCTTTGAATAGGCTATGAAACCATTTTCACACCTTTGGCTAATACTTGTGCTTGCCTTTCTGCTTGAACAAATCCTACTGGTTTGTCTTGTTCTAAAGCCCCTGACTTTACAGTACCTTTTGTAGTCCCCACTAATCCAAAAGGTTTCCCATGTAACCCTCAGCACATTGACGTCGTATGGCCAATGTTATTACAATGAAAACATTTAAGCTTTCTTACATCTCTTCCACTCTCAGCACCCTCCTTCCTAGTCTGAGGCAAAATCTCCTTAGAACCTCCAGCCGTTACTTCTCTTCCTTGACTACCTACCTTCCTCTCACCTTCCCATTTTCTATCTTTCTTAGATTTAGTAGGGTGTCGAAAAAAAAAGTTTCGATTTATTTGACCTGCTCATAATCATCTGCTATCTCTGCTGCCTGCCTCGCAGTTTTAACCCTTTGTTCCTCTACATGGGTTCTTACTACTGAAGGAAGTGAATCTTTAAATTCTTCCAAAGGAATTACTTCTCTAAGGGCTTCATAGGTTCCCTCTATTTTTAATGCCCTGAACAAAATTCAAAATTATTTTGACTCTTTGAAACTCAATATCAGTCTGTCCATGCTGTTTTCTCTCATTTCAAAATTTCTGTCTGTATGCTTGTAGAACCAACTCGTAGGCACTCAGAATAGCCTTCTTCACTGCATCATATTCCCCAGATATTTCTTCTGAAAGTGTTGCATATACCTCATGAGCTGTACGTAGCAACCTAGACTGTAAAAGCAATGTCCAACTTTGTTTTGGCCATTTCAATTCTTTAGCTACCTTCTCAAATGAGATAAAGAACTCTTCAACGTCTTTCTTCAAACTTTGGAAGAGTTTGCATAAATTTAAACATCTCCCCATTGGGTTCTGATCTGGAAGTAAGTCCTTCCTCACTTTCTGGTGTCTCTTTTTTAATTGCCAGCTTTTAAGCTGGAATTCTCTGTCTCTTTCCTCCTTTTCTAACCTCAGCATTTCTAATTCCCTTTCCTGTTTTTTTTTCCTCTTGTTCTCTTGCCTTTTCTCTCTCCTGCCTTTCGCCAGGTTCCACTTGGAATGCCCTTTGTCTTTCCTTTTCCTCTGCCTCTAGCCTTTTCAATTCCAATTCTCTCTCTTTTCCTTTTGCTTCCAATTCAAGTTTCTTCAGTTCCTTTGCTTGTTCAAGTTCAAGCTTCTTCATTTGTAACTGAAGTCTCACTATGTCCATCTGTGACTCACTAGTTTCAGGTATCCCTTCTGATTTCAAATGCTGTGCTTGCTATTACTTCAATTATATTCACTTTTTTTGCCTCTATGGTTAACCTCAACTGCAACTTATCTGCCAGTTCTATTAACTTAACTTTAGTTACCTTTTCTAAACCCTCCAGGGGTATGTATATCTTCTACTCCCAGACAAGTCTTAATAACTGCTAAAGCCATTTTTGCAGTCTCCCACTTTAAAATCTCACAATATCATTCCTGGTTCGGTATACTCCTCACCCTCATTGTTTTTAAATTCACCAATTCCAAGCCAATCAAGGAATGAGTATGAGGAGTGGTTTTGAAAT
Source organism: Cetorhinus maximus (assembly GCF_964194155.1). Lineage (NCBI taxonomy): Eukaryota > Metazoa > Chordata > Chondrichthyes > Lamniformes > Cetorhinidae > Cetorhinus > Cetorhinus maximus. The sequence goes on from NW_027596349.1 coordinate 20,772, forward strand.
CAGGAAATATAATTTTATAGTAAAGTAAACAGTTATTAAAAGAATAAAGAAAAAGCAAATAAAACGCAATTAAACTTAAGCACGCAAATGGCTTCACGCAGTAAACAGTTCCACAAATCTAACCTTCCCCTTGCCTGTTCAGCAACTACCCTTATAGATTTTAGAATCTATAGAATTTTTACCACATAGTGCTTTTTCCTTGGGGTTTCCTCTGAGGTTGGCAACAACTGCTTCTTTCAGTCTGGCCTTGTTTACACTGTCTTCTGGGAGATCGAAGCAGCTACCTCCTCACATAGACTTCAGTACTTCCTTAAATGCATTCCTTCCCTTTGATGTCTCTATTGTCTCAACCAGTCTCTTCAGAAATGCTTTCTTCCCAGAATTGATTAAACATTCTTTACTTTAGCACAGGCTTATAATAACAAACTTATCCTACCTTGAAAAACTCAGCAAGTCTGGCAGCATCGGCGGAGAAGAAATCAGTCAACGTTTCGAGCCCTCATGGCCCTTCAGCAGAACTGAAGCATAGTTTCAACAAGGGAGAAATATAAATTGGTTTAAGGTGGGTGGGGGGGAAGAGACACATTGAGGGTGTGGTGTGAGCAGATAATCAAAAGATGTCACAGACAAAAGGGTCAAAGAGGTGTTGAAGGTGGTGATATTATCTAAGAAAAGTGCTAATTAAGAATGCAAGACAGGATATTCAAAGTACAGCTCTAGTGGGGGTGGGGTGGAAAGACTAAAGGTTTTAGTTTTAGATTTAAAAATAATGGAAATAGGTGGGGAAAGAAGAATCTATATAAATTATTGAAAAAAAAGGCGGGTGGGGGGGGGAAAGAAACGGGGTGGGGATGGGGGGAGGGGGAGTTTAAGATCTAAAGTTGTTGAATTCAATATTCAGCCCAGAAGGCTGTAAAGTGCCTAGTCGGAAGATGAGGTGCTGTTCCTCCAGTTTGCGTTGGGCTTCACTGGAACAATGCAGCAAGCCAAGGACAGACATGTGGGCAAGAGAACAGGGTGGAGTGTTAAAATGGCAAGCGACAGGGAGGTTTGGGTCTTTCTTGCGGACAGACCGCAGGTGTTCCGCAAAACGGTCGCCCAGTTTGCGTTTGGTCTCTCCAATGTAGAGGAGACCGCATTGGGAGCAACGAATGCAGTAGACTAAGTTAGGGGAAATGCAAGTGAAATGCTGCTTCACTTGAAAGGAGTGTTTGGGCCCTTGGACGGTGATGAGAGAGGAAGTGAAGGGGCAGGTGTTGCATCTTCTGCGTGGGCATGGGGAGGTGCCATAAGTGGGGGTTGAGGAGTAGGGGGTGATGGAGGAGTGGACCAGGGTGTCCCGGAGGGAACGATCCCTACGGAATGCCGTCAAGGGGGGTGAAGGGAAGATGTGTTTGGTGGTGGCATCATGCTGGAGTTGGCGGAAATGGCGGAGGATGATCCTTTGAATGCGGAGGCTGGTGGGGTGATAAGTGAGGACAAGGGGGACCCTATCATGTTTCTGGGAAGGAGGAGAAGGCGTGAGGGATTTTATTTTGTTTTTATTTTGTTTTGGATTTCCAGCATCCGCAGTAGCTTTTAGCTTTTTGTTTTTATCCTACCTTTACCTCGCTTCTTTATACCTTTTTTATAACCTGCATATAACCCTTTGAACTAAAACAACTCAATTCAAAACTATTCCTGTTATTGCTTTATGTAAAACTCTGATTGAAGTTCCCCTTGGTTCATTAACATAACAAAACCACTGTTGGCTTTAGACCCTTACTGTCAGTCTAGCCCTCAATCCAATTACTGACTTCCAGTACATAAGAAAATATGCCAGGGTTATTACCAGAAGGAAAAAATGACAATTTCTAGTTTTATTGACACAGACAAGAATACAGAGTAAAGGCAGAACAACAAAGTGAAAAAAGACAGGAAAAGAAAAACAGAAAAAAAGACACAACAAAAAAACAGTAAAAAGACAGAAAAATAATACAGAGATAGGACAGAGAAAACAGAAAATAGAACAGAAAAAGGGCAGGTAAATAATATAAAATAGAAACAAGACAGAAGAAAAGACATAAATAATACAGGAAAAAAAGATGGAAAGAAGACAGCAAAAAGAAAGAAAAGAAAGAAAAAATTGACTGGAAAGTGATACAAAATAGACAACAAAAGAATAGAGAAAGAAAATAAGACAGAAAATGATACAGAAAAAAAGGAAAGAAAATAAATGCAGAGAAAAAAGACAAAATAAAAATATAAGGGAAAAGGGTAGGAAAAAAAATAAAACTAGAAAATAGGACAGAAAAAAGGCAAAAAATATAGAAAAATAATGCAGGGTGAGAAAGAATAAAAAGCAGACAAATAATAGAGATAAGACAGAAAGAAGACTGAAAAGGAGAAACAATGGAAAAGGGACAGAAAAAACATAAGAACTAAGAGCAGGAGTAGGCAATTCAGCCCTTCGAGCCGCCCCGCCATTCAATACGATCATGGCTGATCTCATTTTGGCCTCAACACCAATTTCCCACACTCTCCCCATAACCTTTCAACCCATTACTAATTAAAAAATCTGTCTATCTTCTCCTTAAATTTATTCAGCATCCTGGCATCCACTGCACTCTGAGGTAGTGAATTCCACAGATTCACGACCCTTTGAGAAAAGTAATTCCTCCTCATCTCTGATTTAAATCTACCAAACCTTAGCCTAAAACTATGGCCTCTCATTCTAGAATGCCCCACAAGGGGAACATCCACTCCACATCTACTTTGTCTATCCCCTTTAGCATCTTATATACCTCAATTAGATCTCCACTCATCTTTCTAAACTCTAGTGAGTATAGGCCTAAACTGCTCAATCTCTCCTCATAAGACAAGCCCCACATCTCTGGAATCAATCTAGTGAATCTCCTCTGAACCACCTCCAATGCAACTACATCCTTCCTCAAGTAAGGGGACCAAAACTCAGTACTCCTGGTGCAGTCTCACCAATGCCTTGTACAGTTGCAACAACACTTCCCTGTTTTTATACTCTATTCCTTTAGTAATAAATGCAAACATTCCATTTGCCTTCCTTATTATTTGCTGTACCTGCATACTAGCTTTCAGAGATTCATGCGCAAGGACACCCAGATCCCTCTGCACTGAAGCATTCTGAAGTTTGATTGATAGAATAATCAAAAAAGGTAAAAAAACAGAAAAATAAAACAGAAAAATTATTATAAAATAGAACAAAAGACACATTAAAGACAGAATAAAAATAGAGAAAAAGGACAGAAATGCAAGAGTGAAAAAAATGACAAAAAAATAAACAGCCGTGACAGAAAACAAGATAAGAGAGCAAGGCAGAAAAAAAGTTAAAAATTATACAAAATTAGAAAAAAGACAGAAAATTACAGGAAAAGACAAAAACGCAGTAAAATAAAACAAAAATATAGACAGAGAAAAGAAAAAATAAATAAATAGAAAATAAAGAAAGACAAAGACAGAAAACTAAAGAATAAACAGACAGCAAAGAGAATAACATACAGAAAAGGTGACAAAAGTAATAAACAGAATGGACAGGAAAACAGACAACATAAAAGACAGAAAAAATAGAAAAGATGATGCAAAGAAGAGAAGAACGATGCCAAAGAAGAGAACAATACAGAACAAAACAAAATACAAAGTCAGAAAAATATTTTTTAAAAAGACAGAAGTCAAAATGACAAATAAATAATATATAAAGAAAAAGAAGGAAAAATGACAGGAAATGGCAGAAAAGAGAAATAAAAAGAGCCAAAATAAGACAAAAAAGAACTGAAAAGACAGAAAAAAGTCAGAAACAAAAGAATGAGAGGAAAGACCAAGAGACAGAAATTAGACCATAAAAAAACAGAAAAGGGAGACAGGATAAAAAGACACAAAAGTAGCCTAAAAAACATTGAAGAAAGGACAGGAAAAAAGAAAATGAATACAGAAAAAGAGAAAAGCGATACACACAAGAAAGAGGCAAAGAGAAATAAAACCAGAAAAATAATACAGAAAAAGACAGAAAACCAATTCAGAAAAAAAAGACCCAGTGAAAAGAAAGGTTGAAAAAACTGAAAGAAACACTGAAAGACAGAAAAAAAGAATTAAAAGACAGAAAACAAGACAGAAGAATAAAACAGATGAAAGAAGGAGGAGTCAGAAAAAGACAGAAATTTGAAGAAGTTACAAAGAAAAAAGACAGACAGAAGACAGAAGAATGAGAAAAAAACTCAGAAATAACTGCAGAAAAAAGGACACAAGATAAAGACAAAGATGAAGAAAAGACAAAAAAAAGCAAAATGCACCAATAAGACTGAAATTAAACTATAAAAGACAGAAAAGGAAGACCGAAAAAAAGGACACAACAGAGGTGGCAAAAAGCACTGAAAAAAGGAAGAAAGGACAGAAATAAAGTGAACTGAAAGACTGACAAATTACACAAAAACATTAAAAAATAGACAGAAAAATAACGCAAAAATAATAATAGGACTGTAGAGGCTGGGTCATTAAGTATATTCAAGGCTGAGATACAAATTTTTAATCAGTAAGGGAACCAAGGGTTATGGGGAAAACGCAGGATAGTGGAGTTGAGGATTATCACATCAGCCATGATTTCATTGAATGGCGGAGCGGGCTCAATGGGCCGAATGGCCTACTTATGCTCCTATGTCTAATGGGGCAGAATTTTCAGGTCGGCGGACGGGCGCGATTGACGGGCCCAGGATCAGCCGGAAAACAGGCCGGCACCTGTGATTGGCCCACGACTGTGATTTCACCCTGGCTGGCCAATGAAGGCCTCCCTGGCATGAAACGCAGCTCCCCAATGGTTAGGAAGGGCTGGATAGGGGTAGGAGCCTGTCGGCCGCTGGTCCCAATGGCAGTTAGTTTAAAAATGACACAGGCAGCCCCTGGAAGGCTGCCAGCGATGAACACATCTTCAGCATTGTGACGACGAAGCTATTGCATCAAGTGCAACTGCAGATGCAAGGCAGGAAGGCAGCTCGGGTGGGCACCAGCCCCCTGGTTTTCAGATGCGTGCCTTGCGGTCCTCCTGGAGGAGTTTGCTGCCAGGAGGAGCACCTTTGTTCCCAGAGATGGTAGGAGGAGGCCACCGCACCTTACCAAAAGAGTTTGAGAGGAGGCAGCAGCACTGGTCAGCAGCCATGATGTTATACGGTGTACCTGGGTCCAGTGCTGCAAGAGGTTCTATGACCTGCTGCGCTCAGGAAAGGTGAGTACCGTGTTGGCATGGATCGGTGTGTTGAGGGTTGGCCGTCCCCCTGTGGAGCTCAGGGGTGTTAAGAGTCTGAGTGCCAACCGTCAATGATGCAGGAGCTGGCAAAGGGGATGACCCCTGGCTGCTTGGACTGTGTGCACTACGGCTCGAGGGCCACAACTCGGATGTGCCCTGCCAGGTGCTCCTCAAGCGGGGTTGGCCAGGCTGCAATGGCGCTGCAGGTAGAGAGTGGACTACTTCATGCTTCTCAGTCCTTTCAGGAGAAGGCAGCCCTTAATAGCATTGAAAGGTTGCGGACCAGCGGAGGCCCCTGAAACCTCCTAATCCTAACAAGTTATGAGCAGGATGCCCTGGAAATGGAGAGCCTTGGTCAACTGGTTGCAGAGAGGCTGGGGTGTCAGACGAAGGTACGAGTGCAGTGCACAGAGGTGAGCATTTCGGATGGTGCAAACATTCTTGTGTAGTCAAATCATTGTTGGGAGCCTCAAAACTGGATTCCCCATTGATTATTGAAAGACAATGGCACCATGATGTAGATCTCCATTGTCTCACCAGGGTGCCTGGCATGCACAGTAACAGTGTGGTGACTTAAACTAATGACATGTTGTCATTCTCCCTTACATTTGCCATCATGCACCCAATCACAGAACCTCGAAGAGCCACCCTTGACGCCGGAGGATCGCCAGGCTCCACATATACCTGTGTGTCACACCTGCTCTCTGTACCGGCGCAGATAGCAGCACCTCAGTGGGTGTTAGATCAGTGGTTAGAATTTTGGTGCACGGCAGTGAGGGCACTTCACATTTGCTTGAGGCGCAGGTAGAGGCAGAGTGCGCCCAGGGTGCCAGCAGTCGGAGGGCTGCAGGAGACCAGGACAATGGTGAGTCAAAGGCAGATGATGAGCCTCTGGAGTCATCCATTAGGCGACAGATGCTTGATTTCCAGCGAGATGTGCGGGAGGATCTGGGGGTGATCCATGAGGGATTGTGTGCCATGGCCTCCGTTACGGAGAAGGCCATGCCAAGCATCAGCCCAGCGTTGACCCGCATAGCCAAGTGCACTGCCTGCTCCATTGGGAGAGTGGCGACTTGCATGGAGAGGCAGCTCCAGGAAAAGAATCAGGGGCTCCTGGAGTTGCACTCTGACTTGCAAGCCCTCACACAGGCACTGACCTCAGCTGATCAGTGCCAGTGTGGGAGATGGATGAGGCACCCAGTATCCCAGCTAGGTGTTCATCCATTAATGGTGAGCAGGGTGGCCCAGAGCGACCCCGCATTGGCGCATGAGCTGCTTGTCGTCTTTGCGGGCTCCTCTCAGGGCACTCTTGATAACGGCAGCAGCTCCTCCTCCCCTCTGCCAGTGACCATGGCATCTGATGAGGCTACAGTGACTGGGAAGATGCCAGCCATGGCACTGGCCGCTCCCTCCCAGGTGAGGCCAGCACAGCTTCCACTGGCCAGAGGATGACCGCCAAGGTCATCAAGACCAACAAGACACCAGAGTCAGCAGACTGCCTCCAATGCCACTGCCAGCGAGAAGGGTGCACCAAGACGTAGCACTCGCAAATGTAAGTTTAAGGCACCATGTGCACAAGTGATGACTGGCCACGGTTGATCTTCTGTTGTGCAATGTTTTGTTTATGTGTACCGGTCTGGGGTTGAAGACCACAGAAGGTCCTGTTAATTTGTTTGGACTGTCAAAATGAGATTTTTTTTATCGTAATGGCCTGAGTATGCTTCCCCTTTTTTACTTACTTGGTGCAAGGTATGCCAGTATATAATGCTGGATGTGCACTGAATGGACTTTGGGTTCAAAGGAATGGGTCATTTCAGACATCCGGGATGGAGGTGGCAGCCCTGGCATGAGGTGGGAGTGGTTATTTGGCAGCCTAGCTGAAGGAGCATTGGATCAAGGCGTCCCTAGTGTCCCTGCCTCCCTGGAGGTTACGGAGGTCTGCTTCCATGCCCTCAGTGTTCTCCTCACCTTGCTTCTCTTCCGACGCATTTATCCTCTGTGGTCTATGGAGCTGCGTCAAGATTCCATTCCTCCTGCGGGTCCTGTCTTGCCAGTGCCAGATTGTGGAGAGCGCAGCATGCAACCACTATCACTGACACCCGCTCTGGGGAGTATTGTAGTGCTGCCCCTAACCAGTACAGGCATCAGAAATGCATCTTTAGAAGATCTATGGTTCTCTCTATTACTGCCCTTGTGGAGGCATGACTCCTAGTAAGACGCTGTTCTGCCTCTGTTCCTGGGTGGCAGAGAGGAATCATGAGCCACCTTTTCAATGGATAGCTCTTGTCACCCAGCAGCCAACCATCCAGTGGAGCTGGAGCACTGAAGAGCCTCGGCACCTGGGAGTACTCAGGATGTAAGTGTCTCGGGAGTTGCCAGGGAACCTTGCACAGACTTGCAGAATATACATGCAGGTTCAAGGAGTTCCTGTTGACGAAAGCACCCGGCGCGCCTTGATGGCCACATGTATGCAGTCGATTGCACCCTGGACGTGGGGTAACCCAACAATCACTGCAAAGCCTCTGGGACACTCAACCTGGCTGGCCTCGTCCATAGGGAAATGAATGAAAGTCAATACCTGCCTGAACAGAGCTTCTGTCACCAGCTTGACGTAACTGTGGACAGCTGATTGGGGAACTCCATACAGATCCCCCACTGAGCCCTGGAAAGAGCTGGATGCATTGAAGTTGAGGGCCATTGTGACCTTCAGAGCCACTGGCATGGGGTGTCCACCCACACAGTTGGAGGTGACCTCAGGCCCTCTGCCAAATGGAGGTCACTGTCTCCCTGGAGTGGCAGAGCCTCCTTTGGCATTGCACTTTGGATACATTGAGGCAGCTGTATCACTGCCTGTAAACCCTGGCAGCAGGATAATGTTCCAGCTCCTCTCCTCCCACAGGTTGCTCCCCTGGATTGGGACACTTGGCCTCCTCTCCCTTCTGCCCCTCTCTTCCTCGGAGGAGGAGGTGCCTCCGGCAGAGACCACAATCTCCACTACCAGGGCTACAGAAGGCTGTCTGATGCCTGGAAGGGTCCACACGGTCTGAACCCTCTGGGGGCCTTGGAGACATCAATTAGTCCTGAAATGAAGCCTGGAAATGCTAAGAATGAAGCCCCAAACAGAGATGAAGCTGCCAAGCATCAGTAAGCAACCAGAAGCAAATTATTTCCCAAACTCCTCACTACTCACACTGGCAATGCTGCCCTCCCTTTTTATCCTGCCTTTGGATGAGGCTTTGCAAATTGTTGGCTGCCCGTTTTGCCCGTGCGGCGAGTGTGAAATTGCACGGGCAATGAAACAGCGGTATCAATTGTCTTTTTAATGGCCTCTTAATTCATGGTAGGGCATGCCTCCGACACCCGTGTGCGCCCGGCGACTAAAATATCACACACATACGGGATGACATCGGGAGGCTCACCCAACATTCTCTTGCGTGATTTCATGTATGAACGGGTCCAGTGCCGCCCACATGATCAGCGTAAAATTCTGCCAATGGTCTAATGGTCTTATTGCAGAAAAAGGCAGAAAAAATCCAGGACAAAAAGACAGTGAAAGGAAGAGTTTAAAAAAGCACAGAAAGGCAGAAAAATAACCAAATAAGAGACTGAAGACAAGACAGAAAAAAAAAGAAAAAAAGGCAGAAAAATAAAACAGAAAAGACAAATCATGATTTAAAAAAAGGCAAAAAAGTCAGTGAAAGGACAAAAATATATTGCAGAAAAAGACAGTAAAAGAAAAATAGAAAAAAGACAGATGAATAATATAAAATAGACAGTAAAAAGACAGAAAGAAGACAGAAAAAGAACCAAAAAGACAGACAAAAGGCCAAAAGCAGAAATTAACACAGAAAAAAGACAAAAAATGAAATAAAAAAGGCAGAAAAATAAGAGGATTAAAATACCACAAAACACAAACGGAAACAAGACAGACAAATGAGACAAAAAAGACACGACCAAAGAAAGAAAGAAAAAATCAGAAAAAAACAGGATAACAGGCAGAAAAATAATAGAGATGGTGGTAATATTACTGGACTAATAATCCAGAAGCCCAGGCTAATATTCTGGCGACAAGAGTTCAAATCTCACCGTGGAAACTGGTGTTGTTTGAATTCAAGCAATTAACCAGAATTGACTGAAAAACTAATCTCAGTATTGGTGGCCATGAAGTCATTGTCAATTACTGTAAAAACCCATCTGGTTCATTCATGTCCTGTAGGGAAGGAAATCTGCCGTCCTTACCTGGTCTGGCTTACATCTGACTCCAGACCCACAGCAATGTGGTTGACTCTCAAATGCTCTCTGAACAAGGGCAATTAGAGACAAGCAAGAAATGCTGGCCTAGCCTGCGATGCCCACATCCCTTGAATGAATAAAAGCAAGATGCTGTCCATGACAGTATCAGTACGAATGACAACCACACAGCTCTTGTGGAGATAAGTCTGTCGTCAAATTGAGGATGCCCTCCATCGTGCTGTATGGCACTACCACCTTGCTAAATGGGATAGATTTCAAGCAGATCTAGCAACTCAAGACTTGGCATCCATGAGGCACTGTGGGCCATCAGCAGCAGCAGAATTGTACTCAACCACAATCTGTAACCTCATGGCCTGGCATACCCCCTACTGTACCATTACCACCAAGCCAGGAAATCAACCCTGGTTCAGTAAGGAGCGTAGGAGGGCATGCCAGGAACAGCACCAGGCATACCTAAAAATGAGGGTTCAACCTGGTGAAGCTACAACACAGGACTACTTGCGTGCCAAACAGCGTAAGCAGCAAGTGATAGAGCTAAGCAATCCCACAACAAACGGATCAGATAGTAGCTCTGCAGTGCTGCCACATTCATTTGTGAATGGTGGTGGACAATTAACCAACTCACTGGAGGAGGAGGCTCCGCAAATATCCCCATCCTCAATGATGGAGGAGCCCAGCACATCTGTGCAAAAGATAAGGCTGAAACATTCGCAAAAATCTTCAGCCAGAAGTGCCGAGTGGATGATCCATCTTGGTCTCCTCTGAAAGTCCCCAGCATCACAGATGCCAGTCTTCAGCCAATTCGATTCACTCCATGTGATATCAAGAAACAGCTGAAGGCACAATAAAGGCTATGGGTCCGGACAATAGTCTGGCAATAGTACTGAAGACTTGTGCTCCAGAATTTGCCGTGCCCCTAGCCAAGCTGTTCCAGTACAGCTACAACACTGGCATCTACCCAGCAATGTGGAAAATTGCCCAGGTATGTCGTGTACACAAAAAGCAGGACAAATCCAACCTGGCCAATTACCATCCCATCAGCCTCCTCTCAATCATCAGTAAAGTGATGGATATCAAACGGCATTTGTTTAGCAATAACACCCTCACTGATGCTCAGTTTGGGTTCCACCAGAGTCACTCAGCTTCTGACTTCATTACAGCCTTGGTTCAAACATGGACAAAACAGCTGAACTCTAGAGTGTGACTGAGAGTGACTGCCCTTGACATCAAGGCAGTATTTGACTGAGTGTGGCATTAAGGAGCCCTACCAGAACTGGAGTCAATGTGAATCGGGGAGGAAATTCTTAGCTGTTTGGAGTCATACCTAGCACAAAGGAAGATGGTTATGGTTGTTGGAAGTCATTCATCTCAGTTCCAGGACACCACTGCAGGAGTCCCTCACGGTAGTGTCGTAGGCCTAAGTATCTTCAGCTGTTTCTTCAATGATCTTCCTTCCATCATCAGGTCAGAAGTGGGGATGTTCGCTGATGACTGTACAATGTTCAGCGCCATTCGCAACTCCTCAGATACTGAAGCAGCCCATGTCCAAATGCAGTAAGACCTGGACAATATCTAAGCATGGGCTGACAAGTGGTAAGTAACATTCATGCCACACAAGTGCCAGCCAATGACCATCTCCAACAAGAGAGAATCTAACTATCGCTCCTTGATACCGGCACACAGTGGCAGCAGTATGTACCATTTACAAGGTGCACCGCAGTAACTCACCAAGGTTTCTTAGGCAGCACCTTCCAAACCCACGACTGCTACCATCTAGAAGGACAAGGGCACCAGATTCATGGGAACACCACCACCTGAAAGTTCGCCTCCACTCACCCTCCTGACTTGGAAGTATATCGCAGTCCCTTCACTGTCACTGGGTCAAAATCCTGGAACTCCCTCCCTAATAACACTTTGGGTGTACCTACACCACAGGGACAGCAGTGGTTCAAGGAGGCAGCTCGCCACCAGCTTCTCAAGGGCAATTAGGGCTTCTGGCCTAGCGAGCGACGCCCACATCCCATAAATGAATCAGAAAATAAGAAAGCAAAATAAAAGTGAATAAAAACAGAAGAGAAGGCAGAAAAAAGAGAAAAAAGACCCAACTTAAAAAACAGGCAGTGAAAAGACTGAAGAAAAGGCAAAAAGGTATACAGAAAAAAGACAGAAAAAACAGAGAAATAAAGCAGAAAGAGGGCAGAAAAATTATTTTTAAAGAACAAAAGACACCAGAAACAAAAAATGACAGAATAAAAAGACAAAGTAAAAATAGACATAGACAGAAATACAAGAGTTAAAAAAAAGCAAAGCAAAAATATTAAACAAGCAAGACAGAAAGCAAGATAGAAAGTAAAACAGAAAAAAGTTAAAAACGATACAAAAAGGGAAGAAAAAGGACAGAAAAATGCAATAAAATAAAACAGAAAAAAGACAGAAAAATAATAAAGACGAGAAAACAGGACAAAAAAAGTAGAAAGAAACAGAACAAAAGAAGTATGGAAAGAAAAGGCAGACAAAATACAGAAAAAATAATAAAAAGAAAAGACATGAAAAAGGCAGAAAAACAGAATAGAAAGAAAGACAATAAAAAGGGAGAAAGAAAGAATTAAAAGACTGAAAAGATGATAATGTACGGAAATGGTGACATAAAATAATAAACAGAAGCGACAGGACAACAGAGCTGAAAGACAGAAAAAATTATTATACAAAAAAAGAGAAAAATACAGAAGAAGGGAACAATACAAAAAAAAAGAAAAAGGAAAAATTTACAATAAGTTAGGAAAAAAAACAAAGAAGGAATAAAAGACAGAAAAAGACAATCAAAAAGACGGAAAAGTAATATATAAAGAAAAAGAAAGAAAAGGACAGAAAAAAGGCAGGAAAAGGATATAATAAGACAAAATAAAAGCAAAATAAGACAAAGAAGGACTAAAAGAACACAAAAAGACAGAAACAAAAGAATAAGGAAAAAGACAAAGACAGAAATTAGACACTAATGCGGATATAAATGAAAGGAGCAAAGACAGAAATAAAAACTGAAAAATAACACAGGAAAAAGACAGAAAAACATTCAGCATAAAAGACACAGTAAAAAGAAAGGTTAAAAAACTGAAAAGAACACTGAAAAGAAGAAATAAAAGGACACAACCAAGACGAGAAGAAAAAAAGTAAGAAGACAGATGAAAAGAATGAGCCAAAAATACAGATAAAAAGATGGAAAAAACAGAAAATATGCAGAAATATAAAGAATAAGAACACAAAAGAGACAGAAAACAGAAGAATGAGAGATAAAAAGCACAGAATAAAACACAGAAAAAAAGGCAAAGAGACCAGTAGTAAAATAAAAAAAAATAGAAGGAAAGGCAGTAAAAAGACAGAAAGAGTTAGAAGACAGCAAAAAGAGGATAATATACAGAAAAGGTGACAAAAAAATATACAGAAACGACAGGAAGCCGAAAGGATAGAAAAAAATAACAAAGATAATTAAAAAAAGAAAACCACAATAAAGAAGAACTGAACAAAAAAGTACAACAGAAACAAAAACGGAAGTCACAGCAGGCCTCCACTGCGTCAAAAAGGCATTCCAGGGACCTGCCAGTAAATTGGGGGCTGCGGTCTTCTTGTCTTTCAGGGCCAGGTCTTCTGTACAGCAGTCCTTGGGCTGGGAGCACTAAGAGATTTGCACATGGCTGCACTTTAAATATGGCGCTTGGCGTGAGGAAGCGGCAAGGCGATGGCATGGTAGGTGAATTAGAGCCCGCATGCCATCAAAACGGTATGGTATAACAGCTTTTGAGAAGTTGATTCTAACTAATGAACTAGTATAGGCTGCACCTTGAAGGAATGTATAGATGCTGTAAGCTATGTAATAGTTCTTTGAAGACTATCCATTGCCTATGTACAGTCATACCTTTTCATGTATTTTCCCAATCCACCCCAACCAATTTGTCCCTCATGCTTTCATAATTTCCTTTATTCAACTTTAATACCCTTGCTTCAGAGTGAACCATCTCACTTTCAAACAAAATGTAAAATTCTATCATATTGTGGTCACTCACCCCTAAAGGTTATTTTACAACAAGATTATTAATTATCCCTTTTTAATTGCATAATACTAGATTTAAAATAGCCTGTCCTCTGGTCGGCTCCGCAACATACTGCTCTAGTAAACCATCCTGAACACACTCCAGAAACTCATCTTCCACAGCATTAGTGCTCATTTGGTTTACCCAGTCGATATGCAGATTGAAGTCATCCATGATCACTGTTTTGCCCATGCTACATGCTTCTCTCATCTCCTGATTAATACTATGCCCCACTTTACCACTATTGTTTGGTGGCCACAAACAACTCCAACCAATGTCTGCTGCCCTTTGCTGTTTCTTAGCTCCACCCAAACAAATTCCACACATTGTTCTTCCAATCTGAGATCCTCCCTTACTAATGCACTGATCCCATCTATTATTTTCAGTACAACTCCACCTCCTTTCCGTTTTTACCTGTCCTTCCTAAACATCAAATATCCTTGAATATTCAGTTCCCGGCCTTGGTCACCATGCAGCCATGATTCCGTAATGGCAATTATATCATACCCATTTACCTCTGTTTGTGCCTTTAGATCATCTACCTTATTGCGAATGCTGCATGTATTTAGGTAGAGAGACCCTAACTTGGTCTTTTTTATATCATTTCGCATCTGAAGCATACTCAATGCTCTGCTTTATTTCTTCTGCCTTCTAGTCTCACTACTACTTCCTGTTACCAACTTTACTTTCTTCCAATTTGGGGCACCCCTCAGGTTCCCACCCCCCTGATGAGCTAGTTTAAAGCCACGCCAACAGCACTAGCAAATCTCCCTGCATGTCCTGTTACAACTTGTACAGGTCCCACTTGCCCCAGAACTGATCCCAATGCCTCATAAATCTGATGCCCTCCCTCCTACACCAGTTCTCCAGCCACATATTTAATCGATCTATCCTCCTATTCCTATGCTTACTAGCACGTGGCACTGGGAGTCATTTTGAGATTACTGCCCTTGAGGTCCTGCTTTTTAATTTCCTTCCTAACTCCCTGAAATCTACCTTCAGGACCTCATCCCTCTTCCTACCTATGTAATTGGTACCAATGTGGACCATGACTTCTGGCTGATCCCCCTCCCCCCATAGGATGCTCTGCAGCCGCTCCATGACATCCTTGACCCTGGCACCAGGGAGGCAACTCAGCATCCTGGAGTCACCTTTACTGCCACAGAAACACCTGTCTGATCCCCTGACTATGGAATCCATTATCATTATTGACCTTCTATTCTTCTTCCTCTCCCCTATACAGCTGAGCCGGCCGTAGTGCCACAGGCGGCTGCGCTCCCCTGAGGAAGCATTGCTCTCATCAGCATCCAAAATGGAAAACCGATTAGCAAGCGGGATAGATTCAGGGGACTCCTGCACTACCTGCTTGGCTCTCTTAGGCTGCTTGGTGGTCACCCATTCCCTCTCTGGCTGTATGCTTCTGACCTGCAGTGTGACCACGTAGTCCTCTACCTCATGGATGCACAAGTGACTCCAGCTGCTGCTCAAGTTTCGAAACCTGGAGCTCAAGCTTGTGCAGCTGGTGACACTTCCTACAGATGTGTTTGTCAGGGACACATGGCGCATCCACAACTTCACACATACAGGATGTATACTCCACCAGGCTGAGCTGACCTGCCAGCCTGTAACTCTATTACACTTAGAGTAAGTAGAATGAGTAGAATAAATTACTAGTAACTTAACTTTCCTACGCTTACGCTAACTTTATGTTACTTGGTTTACTTTATTACTTTATTTCACTTTGACTTGATTTAACTTTACTTCCCTATTGCTAGTGTTCCTTACTGAAATCCAAGTAGCTACTTCTTTATAAATGATATGTTTTTCTAGTTTCAAGCTATTTAAACACACTACCTAAAACCAGCTTCTCACCAACCAGTGAAGTTACAATTTTCCTGTGATGCCACTTCTGGAATGTATTTTGTCAAACTCAGCCCGAGTAGAGGTATCCCCCACAGGTTCGGCTGTCTCTGCTCCCAGAAGGTGTGTGAAGGCCCCAAGCCTTGCCCTGTATTTATCCACTGCCTGAGAAGAGGTGTTCCTCACTGTCTCCGCTCCCAGAAGGTGAGCACTCAACACTCTCTCTCAAACACTGTCCCATCTTGCTCACACACAGACACTCCCTCCTCTTTCTCGCACACACTATCCCCCCTCTCTCGTACACAGTCTCTCACACACATACTCCCCCTCTCTTGCACACACTCTCACGTGCACACTCTCCCCCCCCTCACGCACACTCTCCCCCCCTCTCTCACACACACTCTACCTCCCTCACACACACTCTCCCCCTCTCTCGTACACACACTCCCCCCCTCTCACGCACACTTTCCCCACTCTTTCGTGCACAGTCCTCCCTCTCTCGCACGCACTCTCCCTCTCTCACACACACATTCCCCCCTCACGCACACCCTCTCCCCTCTCTCTCACACATACCCTCTCTCACACACCCCTCTCTCTCTCTCTCTGACACACTCCCCCCTCTTTCTCACTCACACTCTACTCACTCTCACAGACCCTCTGTTCCCCACATACACTATCCCCGCACTCTCTTGCACACATTCCCCCCTCATTCACACCCGCTCTCCCATCTCTCTAGCCCTCTCACACACACTCCACTCTCTCTCACACACATAAGTATGCCCTCCTCTCCCTCTCTTATACATGCACAGACACAAACACACAATGCCCCCTTTCTCACATAGACACACACACACTTTCCATCTCTCAAATACACAGACATAGATGCACACACCCCCCTCTCTCACGCACACACTCTCATCTCTCTCCATGTCTGGCACACAGTCTCCCTGTCTCAATTCCCCTCTCGCACACTCTCCCATCCCTCTCTCGCAGAGAGTCTCCAGTCTCAATCAGTCTCACACTCACTCCCCCATCTGTCTCGCACACACTCCCCTCTCTCTCTCTCGCGCACACAATCTCACCTTTCTCTTGCTCACACACTCCCCTCTCACCTGCATGCACACTTTCCCTTCTATCTCTATCACACAGTCTCCGCGCTCTCCATCACACAGTCTCCCCTCTCACTCACTCTCACACACACTCCCCTCCCTCTCACTCCCACACTCTCCCCTCCCTCTCACATACACTCTCCTCTTCCTTTCTCTCACACAGACTCTCCCCTCTATCTCTCTCATGCACCATCTCACCTTTCTGTCTCACATACTTTCCCCCCCCTCTCTCTCACACTCTTGCCCCTCCCTCCCTCTCACACAGACTCTACCCTCTCTTGCACACTCCATTCTTTCTCGAACACACACCCCTCTCTCTCCCACACACTCTACCCTCTCAGTCTCACACACATACTCTCCCCTCTGTCTCTTACACACAATCTCCACCTCTCTCTGTCTCTCACATACTCTCTCCTCTCTGTCACACACTCTCTCCCTTTCTCTCTCTCCCACACACTCTCCCTCTCTCTCACACAAATTCAGCCCTTTCTATCACAAACTCTCTCCATGCATCTCTCACATACACAACCTCCCCTCTCCCACGCACACCCTCCCATGTCTCCCATGTACACTCTCCCTTTTCTCTCTCACATACACATTCTCCCCTCTCTCTTGCATGCTCTCCCCTCTCTCTCACATACACTCCCTTCTCTCTCTTACTCTCTCCTCCCTCTCACATACACTGCCCTCTCTCTCTCTCTCCCCCCTCTCACAATCTTTCCTCTCTCTCTCACTCCACCCTTTCTCTCATACACTCTCTCATCTCCATGCCTCTTTCACACACACTCTCCCCTCCCTTATCAGGCACACTCTCTCATCTCCCTTTCTCTCTCACACTCCCTCTCCACTCTCTCTCACAAGCACCCTCCCCTCACTCTCATTTGGACACAGTCTTCCCTCTCTCTGTCGTGCACACTCTTCACTCCATCTCTCGTGCACATACTCTCCCCTCCTTCTCTTGTGCATGTGCTCTCTCCTCTCTCACACTTACTCTTCCCTCTCTATCTCTCTCACACACACTCGCCCCTCTCTATCTCTCTCGCACATACTATCCCCTCTCCCTCTCGCACACACTCACTCCTCTCTCTCACCCACATTGCCTCTTCTATCATTCATACACAATCTTACCTTTCTCACGTACACTCCCCACTATCTGAAACACACCCCCTCACGCACACTCCCCTATCTCACTCACACACTCAACCATTTCTATCACAAACTCTCTCCATGTCTCTCTCACATACACACCCTCCCCTCTCTCACATACGCATCATCCCCTCTCTCTCTCACACACACTTCCCTTTATCTCTCACTCCCCCCTTTCAAATTCTCCTCTCTCTCTCTCACGCCCCCCCTTCTCTCTCACACAGTCTCCCATCTCCATGCCTCTCTTGCACACACTGTTCCCTCCGCTTGTCAGGCACACTCTCTCATCTCCCTTTCTCTCTCATGCTCTCTCTCCGCTTTCTCTCGTGCATACACTCCCCCTTCACTCTCACTTGGACACAGCCTACCCTCTCTGTCGCACACACCCTCCACTCCATCTCTCGCACACATGCTCTCCCCTCCCTCTCCTGCACACAAACTCTCCCCTCCCTTTCTTATGCACATGCTCTCCCCTCTCTCTCTCGCACACACTCAACCCTCTCTCTCTCACCCACATTGCCTCTTCTCTCATTCATATACAGTCCTGCATTTCTCACATACACTCTGCAATATTTCAAACACTCTCTCGCACACACTCCCCTATCTCACTCACATAGGTACTTTCCCCTCTCTATCCCTCACACACTCTGCCCTTCAGTCTGTTACACATACTGTCACCCCTCTCTCACACACACTCTGCTCTCTGTCTTACACACTCTGCCTTCCCTCTCACACACCCCCCCACCTCTCACTTGCACCCACTCTCCCATGTCTCTGTCTCGCACTCTCTCCACTTCCTGGTTCTAATACACACACAAGCAAACACACACACAAGATGACCCTTCCTCACACAGACACATACATGCTGTCCCCTCTCTCATACACACAGGCACACTGTCCCTCCTACATACACACAGATGCACACTCCCCTCTCTCACACACACTCTCCCATCTCCCTCCCTGTCTTGCACACACTCTCCCATCTCAATTCTACTCTCGCGCACACTCTCCCATCCCTGTCTCGGAGAGACTCTCCAGTTTCACTCCGTCTCTCACACTCACTCCCTCTCATCTCGCACACACTCTCCTCTCTCTCCCTCTCACACACGCTCTCATCTTACTCCCTCTCACATACTCTCCTCTCCCTCTCACTCTAGCATACACTCTGCCATCCCTCTGTCTGTTATAGAGTTGATTTACCAGGCAACTTTTCTTGGTGGAAATATTGATCTTTATTTACAAGGTAGCAGCAGCAACTACATGCCTGCATCAAGCTCTGTAACTAAAGAAGAACTCCCTCCTCGAGCTACAAACTGATTGGTTTACACAGATCATATGATCGTACAATGCAGGATTATTCTTAACGCTGCAGTCCTACATTTAGCAAAACCATAATTACTACATTCCTCCCTCTTTAACTTTTCTGTACAGTTTGTTGTGGTGTCTCATAAGGAGAGCTACACCCAAGTTTGCTCCTGGCTGCTCACTATCTGCAGAGAACCACCATGACAAACTACAAAACCCAAAATATTAACTCATGTAACACAGTCTCAGTTCTGGAAGCAGGTCACTGGAAAGCATCCCCATACATATAACAGAAGGGGGTCAGTATGGAAATACAGGTCAACATTTAACACCATGCAGGACACCAGGTCTCCAAATGCTACTTATCCCTCTCAAGAAAGTATTCCTTGTGCTCTTCCTCAAACATGCCTTGCAAGGGTAGATTCTTACATCAAACAGATTTTCTGTATACATTTCCTCATTGACCTTGTCCCAAAGTATGTCCTGGTTCTGCCGTACAAATGTGATGTAGGTGTCTGCTAGGTCCATTCCAGGTATTCCAGGTACTTCAGTACTCCAACGTACTTTGCAGCAGCTTTCGCAGTGACAACAGGATTGAGGAGAAGAAGGTTCCTTTATCATATCTTGACAATTTGTATAGTACACCTTCCAGTATGAACACAAACTTTGAAACCAGGAGGGAAATCATTTATTTGAAGGTTTCTTCGATGAAATCATCGATCTTTGAGTGCTACATTTGCCATTGCTTACTAAATTCTTGTGCAGCTTCGAAAATGCATGGTTTTATAGACTGTTTCTTGACGTCCACAAGCACATTAATTATTGTACAGACAGTTTTTTTGTAACTTGACTTCAAATGCAATTCTGGTTCTTTTTTACACAGGCCTTGATCATGTCACTGGCCATGAGTTGGAGTCTCTCAGGTCGTTTTCTGAACCGGGTAGAACGTGGTAGCTCCACAACTTTCGAATCTCTTACAGATTAGTAGGCCATTCGGCCTATTGAGTTTGCTCCGCCATTCAATGAGATCATGGCTGATCTGCTAATCCTCGATTCCACTTTCCTGCCTTTTCTCCACATTATCTGGAACCGCAGCAACATCAAGGTACCTCATTACACACAGGCAGTTCAGTGTCATCCACTCTGACAGAGACATCTGGAATGTCTCCTAGGTTGAAGAACTTCAACAGGAACCACAGGTTCAACAACGTTTTCAGGTGGAACATCATTTTGCTGGAGTATCTCCCTTCCTCTTAAATGATCCACTTGCTTGCGGGTGATCCAGCCCTCCACTTCTACGTGGTATGACAAGGGTCCACTCACAGAGCTTACTTTACTAGGTAACCATTTTGGTCCTCCATTGAAATTCCTTAGATATACTGCTTCATCAACAGTAAACTCTTGCTCACGACAAAGCAAACTATGAGTCCCATTTTGGTTCCTTTGACTTTTCCCCAAATTGGGAAGTATCAGCCTTAGTCTTGTTTGAAGACAATGCCTCATCAGTAACTCCGCAGGTGTTGTATCTGTGGTAAATGGGGGTTGTTCTGTAGTGAAATAGGAAATGAGCAAGTTTAGTTTATAAGACCATAAGACGCAGGAGCAGAAGTAGGCCATTCGGCCTATCGAGTTTGCTCCGCCATTCAATGAGATCATGGCTAATCCTCAATTCCACTTTCCTGCCTTTTCTCCATAACCTTTGATCCCCCTACGGATTAAAATTTTGCCTATCCCAGTCTTGAATAAATTAACGACCCAGCCTCTACATCCCTCTGTGGTAAAGAATTCCACAGATTAACAACCCTCTGAGAGAAGAAATTCCTCCTCATCTCTGTTCTAAATGGGCGATCCCTCACTCTGAGATTATTCCCTCTGGTCTCTGACTCTCCCACAAGGGGGAAACAACCTCTCAGCATCTACCCTGTCAAGCCCCCTAAGAATCTTATGTTTCAATAGGTCACCTCTCATTCCTCTAATCTCCAATGAGTACAGGCCCAACCTACTTAATCTCTCCTCATAAGAAAATCCCTCCATACCCAGGATCAACCTAGTGAACCTTCTCTGGACTACCTCCAATGCCAGTACACCTTTCCTTAGATAAGGGGACCAAAACTGTTCAGTATTCTAGGTGTGATCGAACGAGTGCCTTGTATTGTTTCAACAAGACTTCCCTATTTTTATACTCCATCCCCTTTGAAATAAAGGCCAACATTCCATTTGCCTTCCCTTTTACCTGCTGAACATGTTTGCTAGCTTTCTGAGATTCATGCACGAGGACCCCCAAATCCCTCTGTGCTGCAGTTTTCAGTCTTTCTCCATTTAAATAATATTCAGCCCCTCTTCTTACTGCCAAAGTGCAGCCTCACATTTTCCCACATTATATTCCATCTGCCAAGTTTTTTGCCTGTCTATATCCCTCTGTAGACTCTTGGTGTCATCCTCACCACTTGCCTTCCCACCTATTTTTGTGTCATCTGCAAACTTGGTGATAGCACATTCATTTCCCTCATCAAAGTCATTAAAGTATATTCTAAATAATTGTGGCCCCAGCACTGATCCCTGTGGCACTCCACTAGTTACAGATCGCCATCCTGTACTGAATCCCAACTCTCTGTCTTCGATTAGTTAACCAACCCTCTATCCATGCTAATGTACTGCCCCCAACAGCAGGGGCACTTATCCTGTTAAGTAGCCTTAAGTGCTGTACCTTTTCAAATGCATTTTGGAAATCCAAATGTATTACATGTACTGGTTCCCCTTTATCAATCCCACTTGTTACCTTCTCAAAGAATTCTAATAAAGGTTTCAGGCATGATTTCCCCTTCATGGATCCATACTGACTCTGATTGATCTTATTATGCATTTCTAAATGATCTGCTATTACTCACTTTAAAATAGACTCTAACATTTTGGCTGGTTTTAAGAGATACTCATTTAGAGAGGCAGTGGATATTAATAGAGATAGCGAGGTTGGTGGAAAATAAGAAACTTGTACATTCAGAGAAGGAGCAGAAGCTACAAGCAGCGAATTTGGTGAAATTGGGAGATTTTACCAATATTGGGAATGTGAAAAAGCTGCAGATAGATAAAATGCTAGAATTTTATCAATGGCTAGGTATTGATATTTTGCTATCCATCGCGAACCAGCTTTGCTTAAATTGAGTGATATGGAGAAATAGATAGTGTAGCCAATGCAGAGAAGCTGGGAATCTGCAGAATTTGGCTAATTACAAGAAACTGAGTTCTTCCTGGATGTAGAAACCTGATTAGTTGCAAAATATAAGAATGGTGATATTGAAGGCATAGTTGTACGATCAACATTGAAAAATGAGTAGGTTGTCAGAAATAGATCTATTTATGTTGTTGGACTGCAGAAATTATTGGAGATTGAGAAATTGATTGAAATGGAGAAACTTGTAGATTGAGTGAACGAGAGGTTAATACAAACAGCAAATTTGTTGAAAATGGGAGACTTTACAAATTTTGGGAATGAGTTATATCTGCTGATAGAGAAAATGCTTGAACTTGCTGAACTGCTAATAATTGACATTTTGAGGGATACAGGCAGCCAGGTTTGCTAAAACTGAAGGGAATGGAGAAATTGAAGTTGCAGTGAATGCGGAGTAACTGCAAATGTGCTCAGTCTAACAGATTTTTGAAATTGAGTATTTGATAAATAAGTAGAACTACATTTGCTGATAAAGTTAGAAATTGAGAAATTGTAGGTTAAGTTGAATGATAAGTAACTGGAAATGTGGAGAGTGTTAGTATTAGAGATTGTTATTTATATAGGCAGTGGATATTAATAGACATAGCGAGGTTGGTGGAAAGTAAGAAACTTGTACATTCAGAGAAGGAGCAGAAGCTAAAAGCAGCGAATTTGGTGAAAATGGGAGGTATTACAAATATTGTAAATGTGCAATAGCTGCAGATAGATAAAATGCTAGAATTTTATCAATGGCTAGGTATTGATATTTTGCTATCCACACCCTACCAGGTTTGCTTATATTGAGGGATATGGAGAAATTGATAGTGTAGCCAACGCAGAGAAGCGGGGAATCTGCAGAATTTGATTAATTACAGACAAAGTGAGTACTTCCTGGATGTAGAGACCTGATTTGTTGCCAAATATAGTAATGGTGATATTGAAGGCATCAACATTGAAAAATGAGTAGTTTGTCAGAAAAAGATCTATTGATGTTGTTGGACTGCAGAAATTATTGGAGATTGAGAAATTGATTGAAATGGAGAAACTTGTAGATTCAGTGAACGAGCAGATAATGGAAACTGTGAATTTGTTGGAAATGGGAGATTTTACAAATTTTGGGAATGACTTATATCTGCTGATAGAGAAAGTGCTTGAACATGCTGAATTGCTAATAATTGACATTTTGAGAGATACAGACAGCCAGGTTTGCTGAAACTGAAGGGAATGGAGAAATTGAAGTTGCAGTGAATGTGGAGAAGGTGCAAATGTGCTCAGTCTAACAAACTTTTGGAAATTGAGTATTTGGCAAATAAATAGAACTACATTTGCTGATGAAGTTAGAAATGGTGAAATTGTAGGTTCAGGTGAATGATAAGTAACTGGAAATGTGGAGAGTGTTAGTATTAGAGATACTTATTTAGATAGGCAGTGGATATTAATAGAGATAGCGAGGTTGGTGGAAAGTAAGAAACTTGTACATTCAGAGAAGGACCAGAAGCTACAAGCAGCGAATTTGGTGAAAATGGGAGATTTTACAAATATTGGGAATGTGCAATAGCTGCAGATAGATAAAATGCTAGAATTTTATCAATGGCTAGGTATTGATATTTTGCTATCTACAGCGAACCAGGTTTGCTTAAATTGAGGGATATGGAGAAATTGATAGTGTAGCCACGCAGAGAAGTTGGGAATCTGCAAAATTTGATTAATTACAAGAAACTGAGTACTTCCTGTATGTAGAAACCTGATTAGTTGCAAAATATTGGAATGGTGATATTGAAGGAATAGTTGTACGATCAACACTGAAAATGAGTACGTTGTCAGAAATAGATCTAGATATGTTGTTGGGCTGCAGAAATTAATGGAGATTGATAAATTGATTGAAATGGAGAAACTTGTAGATTCAGTGAACGAGCGTATAATGCAAACAGCGAATTTGTTGGAAATGGGAGATTTTACATATTTTGGGAATGAGTTATATCTGCTGATAGAGAAAATGCTTGAACTTGCTGAATTGCTAATAATTGACATTTTGAGAGATACAGACAGCCAGGTTTGCTTTAACTGAAGGGAATGGAGAAATTGAAGTTGCAGTGAATGCGGATAAGCTGCAAATGTGCTCATTCTAATAGATTCCTGGAAATTGAGTATTTGATAGATAAATAGAAGTACATTTGCTGATAAAGTTAGAAATTGAGAAATTGTAGGTTCAGGTGAATGATAAGTAACTGGAGATGTGGAGAGTGTTAGAATTAGAGATACTTATTTAGATAGGCAGTGGATATTAATAGAGATAGCGAGGTTGGTGGAAAATAAGAAACTTGAACATTCAGAGAAGGAGCAGAAGCTACAAGTAGCGCATTTGGTGAAATTGGGAGATTTTACAAATATTGGGAATGTGAAAAAACTGCAGATAGATAAAATGCTAGAATTTTATCAATGGCTAGGTATTGATATTTTGCTATCCATAGCGAACTAGCTTTGCTTAAATTGAGCGATATGGAGAAATTGATAGTGTAGCCAGTGCAGAGAAGCTGGCAATCTGCAGAATTTGGTTAATTACAGGAAACTGAGTACTTCCAGGATGTAGAAACCTGATTAGTTGCAAAATATAAGAATGGTGATATTGAAGGCATAGTTGTACGATCAACATTGAAAAATGAGTAGGTTGTCAGAAATAGATCTATTTATCTTGTTGGACTGCAGAAATTATTGGAGATTGATAAATTGATTGAAATGGAGAAATTTGTAGATTGAGTGAACGAGAGGTTAATACAAACAGCAAATTTGTTGAAAATGGGAGATTTTACAAATTTTGGAAATGAGTTATATCTGCTGATAGAGAAAATGCTTGAACTTGCTGAACTGCTAATAATTGACATTTTGAGAGATACAGGCACCAAGGTTTGCTGAAACTGAAGGGAATGGAGAAATTGAAGTTGCAGTGAATGCGGAGAAGAAGCAAATGTGCTCATTCTAACAGATTTTTGGAAATTCAGTATTTGTTATAAATAGAACTACATTTGCTGATTAAGTTGGAAATGGAGAAATTGTAGGTTCAGGTGAATGATAAGTAACTGGAAATGTGGAGAGTGTTAGAATTAGAGATACTTATTTAGATAGGCAGTGGATTTTATTAGAGATAGCGAGGTTGCTGGAAAGTAAGAAACTTGTACATTCAGAGAAGGAGCAGAAGCTACAAACAGCGAATTTGGTGAAAATGGGAGATTTTACAAATATTGGGAACGTAAAATAGCTGCAAATAGATATAACGCTAGAATTTTATCAATGGCTAGGTATTGTTATTTTGATATCCATAGCGAACCATGTTTGCTTAAATTGAGTGATGTGGAGAAATTGATAGTTTAGCCAAAGCAGGGAAGCTGGGAATTTACAGAATTTGATTAATTACAAGGTACTGCGTACTTCCTTCATGTAGAATCCTAATTAGTTGCAAAATATAGGAATGGAGATATTGAAGGAATAGTTGTACGATCAACATTGAAAAATGAGTAGGTTGTCAGAAATAGATCTATTTTTGTTGTTGGACTGCAGAAATTATTGGAGATTGAGAAATTGGCTGAAATGGAGAAACTTGTAGATTCAGTGACCGAGCGGATAATGGAAACAGCGAATTTGTTGAAAATGGCTGATTTTACAAATTGTGGGAATGAGGTATATCTGCTTATTGAGGAAATGCTTGAAAATGCTGAATTGCTAATAATTGACATTTTGAGAGATACAGACAGCCAGGTTTGCTGAAACTGAAGGGAATGGAGAAATTGAAGTTGCAGTGAATGCGGAGAAGCTGCAAATGTGCTCAGTCTAACAAATGTTTGGAAATTGAGTATTTGATAAATAAATAGAACTACATTTGCTGATAAAGTTAGAAATTGAGAAATTGTAGGTTCAGGTGAATGATAAGTAACTGGAAATGTGGAGAGTGTTAGTATTAGAGATACTTATTTAGATAGGCAGTGGATATTAATAGAGATAGCGAGGTTGGTGGAAAGTAAGAAACTTGTACATTCAGAGAAGGAGCAGAAGCTACAAGCTGCCAATTTGGTGAAAATGGGAGATTTTACAAATATTGGGAATGTGCAATAGCTGCAGATAGATAAAATGCTAGAATTTTATCAATGGCTTGGTATTGATATTTTGCTATCCAAAGCGAACCAGGTTTGCTTAAATTGAGGGATATGGAGAAATTGATAGTGTAGCCGACGCAGAGAAGTTGGGAATCTGCAAAATTTGATTAATTGCAAGAAACGGAGTACTTCCTGGATGTAGAAACCTGATTATTAGCAAAATATTGGAATGGTGATATTGAAGGAATAGTTGTACGATCAACATTGAAAAATCAGTAGGTTTTCAGAAATAGATCTAGATATGTTGTTGGGCTGCAGAAATTATTGGAGATTGGGAAATTGATTGAAATGGAGAAACTTGTAGATTCAATGAATGAGCGGATAATGCAAGCAGCGAATTTGTTGAAAATGGATAATTTTACAAATTGTTGGAATGAGTTATATCTGCTGACAGAGAAAATGCTTGAACTTGCTGAATTGCTAATAATTGACATTTTGAGAGATACAGACAGCTAGGTTTGCTGAAGCTGAAGGGAATGGGGAAATTGAAGTTGCAGTGAAAGCGCAGAAGATGCAAATGTGCTCAGTCTAACAGATTTCTGGAAATTGATTATTTGATAGATAAATAGACCTACATTTTCTGATAAAGTTAGAAATTGAGAAACTGTAGGTTCAGGTGAATGATAAGTGACTGAAAATGTGGAGAGTCTTAGAATTAGAGATACTTATTTAGATAGGCAGTGGATATTAATAGAGGTAGCGAGGTTGGTGGAATGTAAGAAACTTGTACATTCAGAGAAGGAGCAGAAGCGACAAGCAGCGAATTTGGTGAAAATGGGAGATTTTACAAATATTGGGAATGTGAAATAGCTGCAGATAGATAAAATGCTAGAATTTTATCAATGGTTAGGTATTGATACTTTGCTATCCATAGCGAACCAGCTTTGCTTAAATTGAGCGATATGGAGAAATTGATAGTGTAGCCTAAACAGAGAAGCTGGGAATCTGCAGAATTTGTTTAATTACAAGAAACTGAGTACTGTCTGGATGTAGACACCTGATTAGTTGCTAAGTATAAGAATGGTGATATTGAAGGCGTAGTTGTACGATCAACAATGAAAAATGAGTAGGTTGTCAGAAATAGATCTATTTATGTTGTTGGACTGCAGAAATTATTGGAGATTGATAAATTGATTGAAATGGAGAAACTTGTAGATTCAGTGAACGAGCGGATAATACAAACCGCGAATTTGTTGAAATGGGAGATTTCACAAATTTTGGGAATGAGTTATATCTGCTGATAGAGAAAATGCTTGAACTAGCTGAACTGCTAATAATTGACATTTTGAGAGATACAGAAAGCCAGGTTTGCTAAAACTGAAGGGAATGGAGAAATTGAAGTTCCAGTGAATGCGAAGAAGCTGCAAATGTGCTCAGTTTAACAGATTTCTGGAAATTGTGCATTTGATAGATAAATAGAACTACATTTGCTGATAAAGTTAGAAATTGAGAAGTTGTATTTTCAAGTGAATGATAAGTAACTCGAAATGTGGAAAGCGTTAGAATTAGGGATACTTATTTAGATAGGCAGTGCATATTAATAGAGATAGCGAGGTCGATGGAAAGTAAGAAACTTAAATATTCAGAGAAGGAGCAGAAGCTACATGCAGCGAATTTGGTGCAAATGGTAGATTTTACAAATATTGGGAATGTGAAATAGCTGCAGATAGATAAAATGCTAGAATTTTATCAATGGCTAGGTATTGATATTTTGCTATCCACAGCGAACCAGGTTTGCTTAAATTGAGGGATATGGAGAAATTGATAGTGTAGCCAACGCAGAGGAGCGGGGAATCTGCAGAACTTGATTACTTACAGGAAACTTTGTACTCCCTGGATGTAGAAACCTGATTAGTTGCAAAATATTGGAATGGTGATATGGAAGGCATAGTTGTACGATCAACATTGAAAAATGAGTAGGTTGTCAGAAGTAGATCTATTTATGTTGTTGGACTGCAGAAATTATTGGAGATTGATAAATTGATTGAAATGGAGAAACTTGTAGATTCAGTGAACGAGCGGATAATGCAAGCAGCGAATTTGTTGAAAATGGCTGATTTTACAAATTGTTGGAATGAGTTATATCTGCTGACAGAGAAAATGTTTGAACTTGCTGAATTGCTAATAATTGACATTGTGAGAGATACAGACAGCCAGGTTTGCCGAAACTGAAGGGAATGGAGAAATTGAAGTTGCAGTGAATGCGGAGAAGCTGCAAATGTGCTCAGTCTAACAGTTTTCTGGAAATTAAGTAGTTGATAGATAAATAGAAGTACATTTGCTGATAAAGTTAGAAATTGAGAAATTGTATGTTCAGGTGAATGATAAGTAACTGGAAATGTGGAGAGTGTTAGAATTAGAGATACTTATTTAGATAGGCAATGGATATTGATAGAGATAGCGAGGTTAGTGGAAAGTAAGAAACTTGCACATTCAGAGAAGGAGCAGAAGCTACAAGCAGCGAATTTGGTGAAAATGGGAGATTTTACAAATATTGGGAATGTGAAATATCTGCAGATAGATAAAATGCTAGAATTTTATCAATGGCTAGGTATGGATATTTTGCATTCCACAGCGAACCAGGTTTGCTTAAATTGAGCGGTGTGGAGAAATTGATTGTGTAGTCAACGCAGAGAAGCTGGGAATCTGCAGAATTTGATTAATTACAAGAAACTGAGTACTTCCTGGATGTAGAAACATGATTAGTTGCAAAATATAGGAGTGGAGATATTGAAGGCATAGTTGTACGATCAACATTGAAAACTGAATAGGTTGTCAGAAAGAGATATATTTATGTTGTTGGGCTGCAGAAATTATTGGAGATTGAGAAATTGATTGAAATGGAGAAACTTGTAGATTCAGCCAAGAAGCAGATAATGCAAACAGCGAATTTGTTGGAAAGGCGAGATTTTCCAAATTGTGGGAATGAGTTATATCAGGTGATAGAGAAAATGCTTGAACTTGCTGAATAGCTAATAATTGACATTTTGAGAGATACAGACAGCCAGGTTTGCTGAAACTGAAGGGAATGGAGAAATTGAAGTTGCAGTGAATGCGGAGAAGCTGCAAATGTGCTCAGTCTAACAGACCTCTGGAAATTGAGTATTTGATAGATAAATAGAAGTACATTTGCTGCTAAGGTTAGAAATTGAGAATTTGTATGTTCAGGGGAATGATAAGTAACTGGAAATGTGGAGAGTGTTAGAATTAGAGATACTTATTTAGAATGGCAATGGATATTGATAGAGATAGCGAGGTTGGTGGAAAGTAAGAAACTTGTACATTCAGAGAAGGAGCAGAAGCTACAAGCAGCGAATTTGGTGAAAATGGGAGATTTTACAAATATTGGGAATTCGAAATAGCTGCAGATTGATAAAATACTAGAATTTTATCAATGGCTAGGTATTGATATTTTGCTATCCAAAGCGAACCAGGTTTGCTTAAATTGAGGGATATGGAGAAATTGATAGTGTAGCCAACGCAGAGAAGTTGGGAATCTGCAGAATTTGATTAATGACAAGAAACTGCTTACTTTCTGGATGTCGAAACCTGATTAGTTGCAAGATATAGAAATGGTGATATTGAAGTCATAGTTGTACGGTCAACATTGAAAAATGAGTTGATTGACAGAAATAGATCTATTTATGTTGTTGGACTGCAGAAATTATTGGAGATTGAGAAATTGATTGGAATGGAGAAACTTGTAGATTCAATGAATGAGAGAATAATGCAAGCAGCGAATTTGTTGAAAATGGCTGATTTTAAAAATTGTTGGAATGAGTTATATCTGCTGACAGAGAAAATGCTTGAACTTGCTGAATTGCTAATAATTGACATTTTGAGAGATACAGACAGCCAGGTTTGCTGTAACTGAAGGGAATGGAGAAATTGAAGTTGCAGTGAATGCGGATAAGCTGCAAATGTGCTCATTCTAACAGATTCCTGGAAATTGAGTATTTGATAGATAAATAGAAGTACATTTGCTGATAAAGTTAGAAATTGAGAAATTGTAGGTTCAGGTGAATGATAAGTAACTGGAGATGTGGAGAGTGTTAGAATTAGAGATACTTATTTAGATAGGCAGTGGATATTAATAGAGATAGCGAGGTTGGTGGAAAGTAAGAAACTTGTACATTCAGAGAAGGAGCAGAAGCTACAAGCAGCGCATTTGGTGAAATTGGGAGATTTTACCAATATTGGGAATGTGTAAAAACTGCAGATAGATAAAATGCTAGAATTTTATCAATGGCTAGGTATTGATATTTTGATATCCATAGCGAACCAGCTTTGCTTAAATTGAGCGATATGGAGAAATTGATATTGTAGCCAATGCCGAGAAGCTGGGAATCTGCAGAATTTGATTAATTACAAGAAACTGAGTTCTTCCTGGATCTAGAAACCTGATTAGTTGCAAAATATAAGAATGGTGATATTGAAGGCATAGTTGTACGATCAACATTGAAAAATAAGTAGGTTGTCAGAAATAGATCTATTTATGTTGTTGGACTGCAGAAATTATTGGAGATTGATAAATTGATTGAAATGGAGAAACTTGTAGATTCAGTGAACGAGAGGTTAATACAAAGTGCAAATTTGTTCAAAATGGGAGATTTTACATATTTTGGAAATGAGTTATATCTGCTGATAGAGAAAATGCTTGAACTTGCTGAACTGCTAATAATTGACATTTTGAGAGATACAGGCAGCCAGGTTTGCTGAAACTGAAGGGAATGGAGAAATTGAAGTTGCAGTGAATGCGGAGAAGATGCAAATGTGCTCAGTCTAACAGGTTTTTGGAAATTCAGTATTTGATATAAATAGAACTACATTTGCTGATAAAGTTGGAAATGGAGAAATTGTAGGTTCAGGTGAATGATAAGTAACTGGAAATGTGGAGAGTGTTAGAATTAGAGATACTTATTTAGATAGGCAGTGGATTTTATTAGAGATAGCGAGGTTGGTGGAAAGTAAGAAACTTGTACATTCAGAGAAGGAGCAGAAGCTACAAACAGCGAATTTGGTGAAAATGGGAGGTTTTACAAATATTGGGAATGTGAAATAGCTGCAGATAGATATAACGCTAGAATTTTATCAATGGCTAGGTATTGATATTTTGCTATCCATAGCGAACCATGTTTGCTTAAATTGAGTGACGTGGAGAAATTGATAGTTTAGCCAACGCATAGAAGCTGGGATTTTACAGAATTTGATTAATTACAAGATACTGCGTACTTCCTTCATGTAGAATCCTGAATAGTTGCAAAATGGAGATATTGAAGGAATAGTTGTACGATCAACATTGAAAAATGAGTAGGTTGTCAGAAATAGATCTATTTTTGTTGTTGGACTGCCGAAATTAATGGAGATTGAGAAATTGATTGAAATGGAGAAACTTGTAGATTCAGTGAACGAGCGTATAATGCAAACAGCGAATTTGTTGAAAATGGGAGATTTTACAAATTTTGGGAATGAGTTATATCGGCTGATAGAGAAAATGCTTGAACTTGCTGAATTGCTAATAATTGACATTTTGAGAGATACAGACAGCCAGGTTTGCTGAAACTGAAGGGAATGGAGAAATTGAAGTTGCAGTGAATGCGGAGAAGCTGCAAATGTGCTCAGTTTAACAGATTTCTGGAAATTGTGTATTTGATAGATAAATAGAACTACATTTGCTGATAAAGTTAGAAATTGAGAATTTGTAGGTTCTAGTGAATGATAAGTAACTCGAAATGTGGAAAGCGTTAGAATTAGGGATACTTATTTAGATAGGCAGTGGATATTAATAGAGAAAACGAGGTCGGTGGAAAGCAAGAAACTTGTCTATTCAGAGAAGGAGCAGAAGCTACATGCAGCGAATTTGGTTAAAATGGGAGATTTTACAAATATTGGGAATGTGAAATAGCTGCAGTTATATAAAATGCTAGAATTTTATCAATGGCTAGGTATTGATATTTTGCTATCCACAGCGAACCAGGTTTGCTTAAATTGAGGGATATGGAGAAATTGATAGTGTAGCCAATGCAGAGAAGCTGGGAATCTGCAGAATTTGATTAATTACAAGAAACTGAGTACTTCCTGGATGTAGAAACATGATTAGTTGCAAAATATAGGAGTGGAGATATTGAAGGCATAGTTGTACGATCAACATTGAAAACTGAGTAGGTTGTCAGAAAGAGATCTATTTATGTTGTTGAGCTGGAGAAATTATTGGAGATTGAGAAATTTATTGAAAAGGAGAAACTTGTAGATTCAGCCAAGAAGCGGATAATGTAAACAGTGAATTTGTTGGAAATGGGAGATTTTCCAAATTGTGGAAATGATTTATATCAGGTGAGAGAGAAAATGCTTGAACTTGCTGAATAGCTACTAATTGACATTTTGAGAGATACAGACAGCCAGGTTTGCTGAAACTGAAGGGAATGGAGAAATTGAAGTTGCAGTGAATGCGGAGAAGCTGCAAATGTGCTCAGTTTAACAGATTTCTGGAAATTGAGTATTTGATAGATAAATAGAAGTACATTTGCTGCTAAAGTTAGAAATTGAGAAATTGTATGTTCAGGTGAATGATAAGTAACTGGAAATGTGGAGAGTGTTAGAATTAGAGATACTTATTTAGAATGGCAATGGATATTGATAGAGATAGCGAGGTTGGTGGAAAGTAAGAAACTTGTACATTCAGAGAAGGAGCAGAAGCTACAAGCAGCGAATTTTGTGAAAATGAGAGATTTTACAAATATTGGGAATTCGAAATATCTGCAGATAGATAAAATACTAGAATTTTATCAATGGCGAGGTATTGATATTTTGCTATCCAAAGCGAACCAGGTTTGCTTAAATTGAGGGATATGGAGAAATTGATAGTGTAGCCAACGCAGAGAAGTTGGGAATCTGCAGAATTTGATTAATGACAAGAAACTGAGTACTTCCTGGATGTCGAATCCTGATTAGTTGCAAAATAAAGGAATGGTATTATTGAAGTCATAGTTGTACGCTCAACATTGAAAAATGAGTAGGTTGACAGAAATAGATCTATTAATGTTGTTGGACTGCAGAAATTATTGGAGATTGGGAAATTGATTGAAATGGAGAAACTTGTAGATTCAATGAATGAGCGGATAATGCCAGCAGCGAATTTGTTGAAAATGGCTGATTTTACAAATTGTTGGAATGAGTTATATCTGCTGACAGAGAAAATGCTTGAACTTGCTGAATTGCTAATAATTGACATTTTGAGAGATACAGACAGCCAGGTTTACTCAAACTGAAGGGAATGCGGAAATTGAATTCGCAGTGAATGCGGAGAAGCTGCAAATGTGCTCAGTCTAACAGATTTCTGTAAATTGAGTATTTGATAGATAAATAAAACTACATTTTGCTGATAATGTTAGAAATTGAGAAATTGTAGGTTCAGGTGAATGATAAGTAACTGAAAATGTGGAGATTATTAGAATTAGAGATACTTATTTAGATAGGCAGTGGATATTAATAGAGTTAGCGAGGTTGGTGGAATGTAAGAAACTTGTACATTCAGAGAAGGAGCAGAAGCGACAAGCAGCGAATTTGGTGAAAATGGGAGATTTTACAAATATTGGGAATATGAAATAGCTGCAGATAGATAAAATGCTAGAATTTTATCAATGGTTAGGTATTGATACTTTGCTATCCATAGCGAACCAGCTTTGCTTAAATTGAGCGATATGGAGAAATTGATAGTGTAGTCAAAACAGAGAAGCTGGGAATCTGCAGAATTTGTTTAATTACAAGAAACTGAGTACTTCCTGGATGTAGAAACCTGATTAGTTGCTAAGTATAAGAATGGTGATATTGAAGGCGTAGTTGTACGATCAACATTGAAAAATGAGTAGCTTGTCAGAAATAGATCTATTTATGTTGTTGGACTGCAGAAATTATTGGAGATTGAGAAATTGATTGAAATGGAGAAACTTGCAGATTCAGTGAGCGAGCGGACAATACAAACCGCGAATTTGTTGAATTGGGAGATTTCACAAATTTTGGGAATGAGTTATATCTGCTGATAGAGAAAATGCTTGAACTAGCTGAACTGCTAATAATTGACATTTTGAGAGATACAGAAAGCCAGGTTTGCTAAAACTGAAGGGAATGGAGAAATTGAAGTTCCAGTGAATGCGGAGAAGCTGCAAATGTGCTCAGTTTAACAGATTTCTGGAAATTGTGCATTTGATAGATAAATAGAACTACATTTGCTGATAAAGTTAGAAATTGAGAAGTTGTAGGTTCAGGTGAACGATAAGTAACTGGAAATGTGGAGAGTGTTAGAATTAGAGATACTTATTTAGATAGGCAATGGATATTGATAAAGATGGTGAGGTTGGTGGAAAGTAAGAAACTTGTACATTCAGAGAAGGAGCAGAAGCTACAAGCAGCGAATTTGGTGAAAATGGGAGATTTTACTAATATTGGGAATTCGAAATAGCTGAAGATTGATAAAATACTAGAATTTTATCAATGGCTAGGTATTGATATTTTGCTATCCACAGCGAACCAGGTTTGCTTAAATTGAGGGATATGGAGAAATTGATAGTGTAGCCAACGCAGAGAAGCGGAGAATCTGCAGAATTTGATTAATGACAAGAAACTTTGTACTTCCTGGATGTAGAAACCTGATTAGTTGCAAAATATAGGAATGGTGATATGGAAGGGATAGTTGTACGATCAACATTGAAAAATGAGTAGGTTGTCAGAAGTAGATCTATTTATGTTGTTGGACTGCAGAAATTATTGGAGCTTGAGAAATTGATTGAAATGGAGAAACTTGTAGATTCAGTGAACGCGCGGATAATGTAAACAGCGAAATTGTTGAAAATGGGAGATTTTACAAATTTTGGGAATGAGTTATATCTGCTGATAGAGAAAATGCTTGAACTTGCTGAATTGCTAATAATTGACATTTTGAGAGATACAGACAGCCAGGTTTGCTGAAACTGAAGGGAATGGAGAAATTGAAGTTGCAGTGAATGCGGAGAAGCTGCAAATGTGCTCAGTTTAACAGATTTCTGGAAATTGTGTATTTGATAGATAAATAGAACTACATTTGCTGATAAAGTTAGAAATTGAGAATTTGTAGGTTCTAGTGAATGATAAGTAACTCGAAATGTGGAAAGCGTTAGAATTAGGGATACTTATTTAGATAGGCAGTGGATATTAATAGAGAAAACGAGGTCGGTGGAAAGCAAGAAACTTGTCTATTCAGAGAAGGAGCAGAAGCTACATGCAGCGAATTTGGTTAAAATGGGAGATTTTACAAATATTGGGAATGTGAAATAGCTGCAGTTATATAAAATGCTAGAATTTTATCAATGGCTAGGTATTGATATTTTGCTATCCACAGCGAACCAGGTTTGCTTAAATTGAGGGATATGGAGAAATTGATAGTGTAGCCAATGCAGAGAAGCTGGGAATCTGCAGAATTTGATTAATTACAAGAAACTGAGTACTTCCTGGATGTAGAAACATGATTAGTTGCAAAATATAGGAGTGGAGATATTGAAGGCATAGTTGTACGATCAACATTGAAAACTGAGTAGGTTGTCAGAAAGAGATCTATTTATGTTGTTGAGCTGGAGAAATTATTGGAGATTGAGAAATTTATTGAAAAGGAGAAACTTGTAGATTCAGCCAAGAAGCGGATAATGTAAACAGTGAATTTGTTGGAAATGGGAGATTTTCCAAATTGTGGGAATGAGTTATATCAGGTGAGAGAGAAAATGCTTGAACTTGCTGAATAGCTACTAATTGACATTTTGAGAGATACAGACAGCCAGGTTTGCTGAAACTGAAGGGAATGGAGAAATTGAAGTTGCAGTGAATGCGGAGAAGCTGCAAATGTGCTCAGTCTAACAGATTTCTGGAAATTGAGTATTTGATAGATAAAAAGAAGTACATTTGCTGCTAAAGTTAGAAATTGAGAAATTGTATGTTCAGGTGAATGATCAGTAACTGGAAATGTGGAGAGTGTTAGAATTAGAGATACTTATTTAAAATGGCAATGGATATTGATAGAGATAGCGAGGTTGGTGGAAAGTAAGAAACTTGTACATTCAGAGAAGGAGCAGAAGCTACAAGCAGCGAATTTGGTGAAAATGAGAGATTTTACAAATATTGGGAATTCGAAATATCTGCAGATAGATAAAATACTAGAATTTTATCAATGGCGAGGTATTGATATTTTGCTATCCAAAGCGAACCAGGTTTGCTTAAATTGAGGGATATGGAGAAATTGATAGTGTAGCCAACGCAGAGAAGTTAGGAATCTGCAGAATTTGATTAATGACAAGAAACTGAGTACTTCCTGGATGTCGAATCCTGCTTAGTTGCAAAATATAGGAATGGTATTATTGAAGTCATAGTTGTACGCTCAACATTGAAAAATGAGTAGGTTGACAGAAATAGATCTATTAATGTTGTTGGACTGCAGAAATTATTGGAGATTGGGAAATTGATTGAAATGGAGAAACTTGTAGATTCAATGAATGAGCAGATAATGCCGGCAGCGAATTTGTTGAAAATGGCTGATTTTACAAATTGTTGGAATGAGTTATATCTGCTGACAGAGAAAATGCTTGAACTTGCTGAATTGCTAATAATTGACATTTTGAGAGATACAGACAGCCAGGTTTACTCAAACTGAAGGGAATGCGGAAATTGAATTCGCAGTGAATGCGGAGAAGCTGCAAATGTGCTCAGTCTAACAGATTTCTGTAAATTGAGTATTTGATAGATAAATAAAACTACATTTTGCTGATAATGTTAGAAATTGAGAAATTGTAGGTTCAGGTGAATAATAAGTAACTGAAAATGTGGAGATTATTAGAATTAGAGATACTTATTTAGATAGGCAGTGGATATTAATAGAGTTAGCGAGGTTGGTGGAATGTAAGAAACTTGTACATTCAGAGAAGGAGCAGAAGCGACAAGCAGCGAATTTGGTGAAAATGGGAGATTTTACAAATATTGGGAATATGAAATAGCTGCAGATAGATAAAATGCTAGAATTTTATCAATGGTTAGGTATTGATACTTTGCTATCCATAGCGAACCAGCTTTGCTTAAATTGAGCGATATGGAGAAATTGATAGTGTAGCCAAAACAGAGAAGCTGGGAATCTGCAGAATTTGTTTAATTACAAGAAACTGAGTACTTCCTGGATGTAGAAACCTGATTAGTTGCTAAGTATAAGAATGGTGATATTGAAGGCGTAGTTGTACGATCAACATTGAAAAATGAGTAGCTTGTCAGAAATAGATCTATTTATGTTGTTGGACTGCAGAAATTATTGGAGATTGAGAAATTGATTGAAATGGAGAAACTTGCAGATTCAGTGAGCGAGCGGACAATACAAACCGCGAATTTGTTGAATTGGGAGATTTCACAAATTTTGGGAATGAGTTATATCTGCTGATAGAGAAAATGCTTGAACTAGCTGAACTGCTAATAATTGACATTTTGAGAGATACAGAAAGCCAGGTTTGCTAAAACTGAAGGGAATGGAGAAATTGAAGTTCCAGTGAATGCGGAGAAGCTGCAAATGTGCTCAGTTTAACAGATTTCTGGAAATTGTGCATTTGATAGATAAATAGAACTACATTTGCTGATAAAGTTAGAAATTGAGAAGTTGTAGGTTCAGGTGAACGATAAGTAACTGGAAATGTGGAGAGTGTTAGAATTAGAGATACTTATTTAGATAGGCAATGGATATTGATAGAGATGGCGAGGTTGGTGGAAAGTAAGAAACTTGTACATTCAGAGAAGGAGCAGAAGCTACAAGCAGCGAATTTGGTGAAAATGGGAGATTTTACTAATATTGGGAATTCGAAATAGCTGAAGATTGATAAAATACTAGAATTTTATCAATGGCTAGGTATTGATATTTTGCTATCCACAGCGAACCAGGTTTGCTTAAATTGAGGGATATGGAGAAATTGATAGTGTAGCCAACGCAGAGAAGCGGAGAATCTGCAGAATTTGATTAATGACAAGAAACTTTGTACTTCCTGGATGTAGAAACCTGATTAGTTGCAAAATATAGGAATGGTGATATGGAAGGGATAGTTGTACGATCAACATTGAAAAATGAGTAGGTTGTCAGAAGTAGATCTATTTATGTTGTTGGACTGCAGAAATTATTGGAGCTTGAGAAATTGATTGAAATGGAGAAACTTGTAGATTCAGTGAACGCGCGGATAATGTAAACAGCGAAATTGTTGAAAATGGGAGATTTTACAAATTTTGGGAATGAGTTATATCTGCTGATAGAGAAAATGCTTGAACTTGCTGAATTGCTAATAATTGACATTTTGAGAGATACAGACAGCCAGGTTTGCTGAAACTGAAGGGAATGGAGAAATTGAAGTTGCAGTGAATGCGGAGAAGCTGCAAATGTGCTCAGTTTAACAGATTTCTGGAAATTGTGTATTTGATAGATAAATAGAACTACATTTGCTGATAAAGTTAGAAATTGAGAATTTGTAGGTTCTAGTGAATGATAAGTAACTCGAAATGTGGAAAGCGTTAGAATTAGGGATACTTATTTAGATAGGCAGTGGATATTAATAGAGAAAACGAGGTCGGTGGAAAGCAAGAAACTTGTCTATTCAGAGAAGGAGCAGAAGCTACATGCAGCGAATTTGGTTAAAATGGGAGATTTTACAAATATTGGGAATGTGAAATAGCTGCAGTTATATAAAATGCTAGAATTTTATCAATGGCTAGGTATTGATATTTTGCTATCCACAGCGAACCAGGTTTGCTTAAATTGAGGGATATGGAGAAATTGATAGTGTAGCCAATGCAGAGAAGCTGGGAATCTGCAGAATTTGATTAATTACAAGAAACTGAGTACTTCCTGGATGTAGAAACATGATTAGTTGCAAAATATAGGAGTGGAGATATTGAAGGCATAGTTGTACGATCAACATTGAAAACTGAGTAGGTTGTCAGAAAGAGATCTATTTATGTTGTTGAGCTGGAGAAATTATTGGAGATTGAGAAATTTATTGAAAAGGAGAAACTTGTAGATTCAGCCAAGAAGCGGATAATGTAAACAGTGAATTTGTTGGAAATGGGAGATTTTCCAAATTGTGGGAATGAGTTATATCAGGTGAGAGAGAAAATGCTTGAACTTGCTGAATAGCTACTAATTGACATTTTGAGAGATACAGACAGCCAGGTTTGCTGAAACTGAAGGGAATGGAGAAATTGAAGTTGCAGTGAATGCGGAGAAGCTGCAAATGTGCTCAGTCTAACAGATTTCTGGAAATTGAGTATTTGATAGATAAATAGAAGTACATTTGCTGCTAAAGTTAGAAATTGAGAAATTGTATGTTCAGGTGAATGATAAGTAACTGGAAATGTGGAGAGTGTTAGAATTAGAGATACTTATTTAGAATGGCAATGGATATTGATAGAGATAGCGAGGTTGGTGGAAAGTAAGAAACTTGTACATTCAGAGAAGGAGCAGAAGCTACAAGCAGCGAATTTGGTGAAAATGAGAGATTTTACAAATATTGGGAATTCGAAATATCTGCAGATAGATAAAATACTAGAATTTTATCAATGGCGAGGTATTGATATTTTGCTATCCAAAGCGAACCAGGTTTGCTTAAATTGAGGGATATGGAGAAATTGATAGTGTAGCCAACGCAGAGAAGTTAGGAATCTGCAGAATTTGATTAATGACAAGAAACTGAGTACTTCCTGGATGTCGAATCCTGCTTAGTTGCAAAATATAGGAATGGTATTATTGAAGTCATAGTTGTACGCTCAACATTGAAAAATGAGTAGGTTGACAGAAATAGATCTATTAATGTTGTTGGACTGCAGAAATTATTGGAGATTGGGAAATTGATTGAAATGGAGAAACTTGTAGATTCAATGAATGAGCAGATAATGCCAGCAGCGAATTTGTTGAAAATGGCTGATTTTACAAATTGTTGGAATGAGTTATATCTGCTGACAGAGAAAATGCTTGAACTTGCTGAATTGCTAATAATTGACATTTTGAGAGATACAGACAGCCAGGTTTACTCAAACTGAAGGGAATGCGGAAATTGAATTCGCAGTGAATGCGGAGAAGCTGCAAATGTGCTCAGTCTAACAGATTTCTGTAAATTGAGTATTTGATAGATAAATAAAACTACATTTTGCTGATAATGTTAGAAATTGAGAAATTGTAGGTTCAGGTGAATGATAAGTAACTGAAAATGTGGAGATTATTAGAATTAGAGATACTTATTTAGATAGGCAGTGGATATTAATAGAGTTAGCGAGGTTGGTGGAATGTAAGAAACTTGTACATTCAGAGAAGGAGCAGAAGCGACAAGCAGCGAATTTGGTGAAAATGGGAGATTTTACAAATATTGGGAATATGAAATAGCTGCAGATAGATAAAATGCTAGAATTTTATCAATGGTTAGGTATTGATACTTTGCTATCCATAGCGAACCAGCTTTGCTTAAATTGAGCGATATGGAGAAATTGATAGTGTAGCCAAAACAGAGAAGCTGGGAATCTGCAGAATTTGTTTAATTACAAGAAACTGAGTACTTCCTGGATGTAGAAACCTGATTAGTTGCTAAGTATAAGAATGGTGATATTGAAGGCGTAGTTGTACGATCAACATTGAAAAATGAGTAGCTTGTCAGAAATAGATCTATTTATGTTGTTGGACTGCAGAAATTATTGGAGATTGAGAAATTGATTGAAATGGAGAAACTTGCAGATTCAGTGAGCGAGCGGACAATACAAACCGCGAATTTGTTGAATTGGGAGATTTCACAAATTTTGGGAATGAGTTATATCTGCTGATAGAGAAAATGCTTGAACTAGCTGAACTGCTAATAATTGACATTTTGAGAGATACAGAAAGCCAGGTTTGCTAAAACTGAAGGGAATGGAGAAATTGAAGTTCCAGTGAATGCGGAGAAGCTGCAAATGTGCTCAGTTTAACAGATTTCTGGAAATTGTGCATTTGATAGATAAATAGAACTACATTTGCTGATAAAGTTAGAAATTGAGAAGTTGTAGGTTCAGGTGAACGATAAGTAACTGGAAATGTGGAGAGTGTTAGAATTAGAGATACTTATTTAGATAGGCAATGGATATTGATAGAGATGGCGAGGTTGGTGGAAAGTAAGAAACTTGTACATTCAGAGAAGGAGCAGAAGCTACAAGCAGCGAATTTGGTGAAAATGGGAGATTTTACTAATATTGGGAATTCGAAATAGCTGAAGATTGATAAAATACTAGAATTTTATCAATGGCTAGGTATTGATATTTTGCTATCCACAGCGAACCAGGTTTGCTTAAATTGAGGGATATGGAGAAATTGATAGTGTAGCCAACGCAGAGAAGCGGAGAATCTGCAGAATTTGATTAATGACAAGAAACTTTGTACTTCCTGGATGTAGAAACCTGATTAGTTGCAAAATATAGGAATGGTGATATGGAAGGGATAGTTGTACGATCAACATTGAAAAATGAGTAGGTTGTCAGAAGTAGATCTATTTATGTTGTTGGACTGCAGAAATTATTGGAGCTTGAGAAATTGATTGAAATGGAGAAACTTGTAGATTCAGTGAACGCGCGGATAATGTAAACAGCGAAATTGTTGAAAATGGGAGATTTTACAAATTTTGGGAATGAGTTATATCTGCTGATAGAGAAAATGCTTCAACTTGCTGAATTGCTAATAATTGACATTTTGAGAGATACAGACAGCTAGTTTTGCTGAAACTGAAGGGAATGGGGAAATTGAAGTTGCAATGAATACGGAGAAGCTGCAAATGTGCTCAGTCTAACAGATTTCAGGAAATTGACTATTTGATAAATAAATAGAACTACATTTGCTGATAAAGTTAGAAATTGAGAAATTGTAGGTTCAGGTGAACGATAAGTAACTGGAAATGTGGAGAGTGTTAGAATTAGAGATACTTATTTAGATTGGCAGTGAATATTAATAGAGGTAGCGAGGTTGGTGGAAGGTAAGAAACTTGTACATTCAGAGAAGGAGCAGAAGCTACAAGCAGCGAATTTGGTGAAAATGGGAGATTTTACAAATATTGAGATTGTGAAATAGCTGCAGATAGATAAAATGGTAGAATTTTATCAATGGTCAGGTATTGATATTTTGCAATCCATAGCGAACCAGCTTTGCTTAAATTGAGCGATATGGAGAAATTGATAGTGTAACAAACGCAGAGAAGCGGGGAATCTGCAAAATTTGATTAATTACAAGAAAGAGAGTACTTCCTGGATGTAGAAAACTGATTAGTTGCAAAATATAGGAGTGGTGATATAGAAGGAATAGTTGTACGATCAACATTGAATAATGAGTAGGTTGTCAGAAACAGATGTAGTTATGTTGTTGGGCTGCAGAAATTATTGTAGATTGATAAATTGATTGAAATGGAGAAACTTGTAGATTCAGTGAACGAGCGGATAATGCAAACAGCGAATTTGTTGGAAATGGGAGATTTTACAAATTTTGGGAATGATTTATATCTGCAGATAGAGAAAATGCTTGAACTTGTTGAATTGCTAATAATTGACATTTTGAGAGATACAGACAGCCAGGTTTGCTGAAACTGAAGGGAATGGAGAAATTGAATTTGCAGTCAAAGCGGAGAAGCTGCAAATGTGCTCAGTCTAACAGATTCCTGGAAATTGAATATTTGATAGATAAATAGAACTACATTTGCTAATAAAATTAGAAATTGAGAAATTGTAGGTTCAGGTGAATGATAAGTAACTGGAGATGTGGAGAGTGTTAGAATTAGAGATACCTACTTAGATATTCATTGGATATTAATAGAGATAGTGAGGTTGGTGGAATTTAAGAAACTTGTACATTCAGAGAATAAGCAGAAGCTACAAGCAGCGAATTTGGTGTGAATTGGAGATTTTACAAATATTGGTAATGTGAAAAAGCTGCAGATAGATAAAATGGTAGAATTTTTTCAATGGCTATGTATTGATATTTTGCTATCCAAAGCTAACCAGGTTTGCTTAAATTGATGAATATGGAGAAATTGACAGTGTAGCCAACGCAGAGAAGCGGGGAATCTGCAGAATTTGATTAATTACAAGAAACTGAGTACTTCCTGGATGTAGAAACCTGATTAGGTGCAAAATATAGGAATGGTGATATTGAAGGCATAGTTGTACGATCAACATTGAAAAATGATTAGGTTGTCAGAAATAGATCTATTTATGTTGTTGGACTACAGAAATTATTGGAGCTTGAGAAATTGATTGAAATGGAGAAACTTGTAGATTCAGTGAATGAGCGGATAATGCAAATAGCGAATTTGTTGGAAATGGGAGATTTTACCAATTGTGGGAATGAGTTATATCTGCTGATAGAGAAAATGTTTTAATTTGCTGAATTGCTAATAATTGACATTTTGAGAGATACAGACAGCCAGGTCTGCTGAAACTGAAGGGAATGGAGAAATTGAAGTTACGGTGAATGTGGTGAAGCTGCAAATGTGCTCAGTCTAACAGATTTTTGGAAATTGAGTATTTGATAGATAAATAGAACTACATTTGCTGATAAAGTTGGAAATGGAGAAATTGTAGGTTCAGGTGAATGATAAGTGACTGGAAATGTGGAGACTGTTAGTATTAGAGATACTTATTTAGATAGGCAGTGGATTTCAATAGAGATAGCGAGGTTGGTGGAAAGTAAGAAACTTGTACATTCAGAGAAGGAGCAGAAGCTACAAGCAGCGGATTTGGTGAAAATGGGAGGTTTTACAAATATTGCAAATGTGCAGTAGCTGCAGATAGATATAATGCTAGAATTTTATGAATGACTAGTTATTGATATTTTGCTATCCACAGCGAACCAGCTTTGCTGAAATTGAGGGATATGGAGAAATTGATAGTTTAACCAATGCAGAGAAGCTGGGAATCTGTAAAATTTGGTTAATTGCAGGAAACTGAGTACTTCCTGGATGTAGAAACCTGATTAGTTGCAAAATATCGGACAGGAGATATTGAAAGAATAGCTGTACGATCAACATTGAAAAATGAGTAGATTGTCAGAAATAGATCTAGTTATGTTGTTGGGCTGCAGAAATTATTTGAGATCGATAAATTGATTGAAATGGAGAAAATTGTAGATTCAGTGAACGAGCGGATAATGCAAACAGCGAATTTGCTGGAAATGGGAGATTTTACCAATTTTGG
This sequence comes from Cetorhinus maximus, assembly GCF_964194155.1. Classification (NCBI taxonomy): domain Eukaryota; kingdom Metazoa; phylum Chordata; class Chondrichthyes; order Lamniformes; family Cetorhinidae; genus Cetorhinus; species Cetorhinus maximus. The sequence continues at coordinate 65,366 of NW_027596349.1, forward strand.
GAACGACTTATATGTGCATATCGTGAAAATGCTTGAAATTGCTGAATTGCTAATAATTGACATTTTGAGAGATACAGCCAGCCAGGTTTGCTGAAACTGAAGGGAATGGGGAAATTGAAATTGCAGTGAATGCGGAGAAGCTGCAAATGTGCTCAGTCTAACAGATTCCTGCAAATTGAGTATTTGATAAATAAATAGGCCTACATTTGCTGTTAAAGTTAGGAATTGAGAAATTGTAGGTTCAGGTGAATGATAAGTAACTGGAGATGTGTGGAGTGTTAGAATTAGACATACTTATTTAGATATTCAGTGGATATTAATAGAGATAGCGAGGTTGGTGGAAAGTAAGAAACTTGTACATTCAGAGAAGGAGCAGAAGCTACAAGCTGCCAATTTGGTGAAAATGGGAGATTTTACAAATATTGGGAATGTGAAATAGCTGCAGATAGATAAAATGGTAGAATTTTATCAATGGCTAGGTATTGATATTTTGCTATCCATAGCGAACCAGCTTTGCTTAAATTGAGCGATATGGAGAAAATGATAGTGTAGCCAATGCAGAGAAGCTGGGAATCTGCAGAATTTGGTTAATTACAAGAAACTGAGTACTTCCTGGATGTAGAAATCTGATTAGTTGCAAAATATAAGAATGGTGATATTGAAGGCATAGTTGTACGATCAACATTGAAAAATGAGTAGGTTGTCAGAAATAGATCTATTTATGTTGTTTGACTGCAGAGATTATTGGAGATTGAGAAATTGATTGAAATGGAGAAATTAGTAGATTCAGTGAACGAGCGGATAATACAAACAGCGAATTTGTTCAAAATGGGAGATTTTACAAATTTTGGGAATGAGTTATCTGCTGACAGAGAATATGCTTGAACTTGCTGAACTGCTAATAATTGACATTTTGAGATATACAGACAGCCAGGTTTCCTAAAACTGAAGGGAATGCAGAAATTGAAGTTGCAGTGAATGCGGAGAAGCTGCAAATGTGCTCAGTCTAACAGATTTCTGGCAATTGAGTATTTGATAGATAAATAGAAATACATTTGCTGATAAAGTTCGAAATGGAGAAATTGTAGGTTCAGGTGAATGATAAGTAACTGGAAATGTGGAGAGTGTTAGAATTAGAGATACTTATTTAGATAGGCAGTGGATATTAATAGAGGTAGCGAGGTTGGTGGAATGTAAGAAACTTGTACATTCAGAGAAGGAGCAGAAGCTACAAAAAGCGAATTTGGTGAAAATGGGAGATTTTACAAATATTGGGAATGTGAAATAGCTGCAGGTAGATATAATGCTAGAATTTTATGAATGGCTAGGTATTGATATTTTGCTATCCATAGCGAACCAGGTTTGCTTGAATTGAGGGATGTGGAGAAATTGATAGTTTAGCCTACGCAGAGAAGCATGGGAATTTGCAGAATTTGATTAATTAGAAGATACTGTGTACTTCCTTAATGTTGAATCCTGAATAGTTGCAAAATATCGGACTGGAGATATTGAAGGAATAGCTGTACGATCAACATTGAAAAATGAGTAGGTTTTCAGAAATAGATCTATTTATGTTGTTGAACTGCAGAAATTATTGGAGATTGAGAAATTGATTGAAATGGAGAAACTTATAGATTCAGTGAACGAGCGGATAATGCAAACAGCGAAATTGTTGAAAATGGATAATTTTACAAAATGTGGGAATGAGTTATATCTGCTGACAGAGAAAATGCTTGAACTTGCTGAATTGCTAATAATTGACATTTTGAGAGATACAGACAGGTAGGTTTGCTGAAACTGAAGGGAATGGGGAAATTGAAGTTGCAATGAGTGCGGAGAAGCTGAAAATGTGCTGAGTCTAACAGATTTCAGGAAATTGAGTATTTGAAAGATAAATAGAACTACATTTGCTGATAAAGTGAGAAATTGAGAAATTGTAGGTTCAGGTGAATGATAAGTAACTGGAAATGTGGAGAGTGTTAGAAGTAGAGATACTTATTTAGATAGGCAGTGGATATTAATAGAGGTAGTGAGGTTGGTGGAAAGTAAGAAACTTGTACATTCAGAGAAGGAGCAGAAGCTACAAGCAGCGAATTTGGTGAAAATGGGAGATTTTAAAAATATTGTGAATGTGAAATAGCTGCAGATAGATAAAATGGTAGAATTTTATCAATGGCTAGGTATTGATATTTTGCTATCCATAGCAAACCAGGTTTGCTTAAATTGAGCGATATGGAGAAATTGATAGTGTAACCAACGCAGAGAAGCGGGGAATCTGCAAAATTTGATTAATTACAAGAAAGAGAGTACTTCCTGGATGTAGAAAACTGATTAGTTGCAAAATATAGGAGTGGTGATATAGAAGGAATAGTTGTACGATCAACATTGAATAATGAGTAGGTTGTCAGAAACAGATGTAGTTATGTTGTTGGGCTGCAGAAATTATTGTAGATTGATAAATTGATTGAAATGGAGAAACTTGTAGATTCAGTGAACGAGCGGATAATGCAAACAGCGAATTTGTTGGAAATGGGAGATTTTACAAATTTTGGGAATGATTTATATCTGCAGATAGAGAAAATGCTTGAACTTGCTGAATTGCTAATAATTGACATTTTGAGAGATACAGACAGCCATATTTGCTGAAACTGAAGGGAATGGAGAAATTGAATTTGCAGTCAAAGCGGAGAAGCTGCAAATGTGCTCAGTCTAACAGATTCCTGCAAATTGAATATTTGATAGATAAATAGAACTACATTTGCTGATAAAATTAGAAATTGAGAAATTGTAGCTTCAGGTGAATGATAAGTAACTGGAAATGTGGAGAGTGTTAGAAGTAGAGATACTTATTTAGATATTCAGTGGATATTAATAGAGATAGCGAAGTTGGTGGAAAGTAAGAAACTTGTACATTCAGAGAAGGAGCAGAAGCTACAAGCTGCCAATTTGGTGAAAATGGGAGATTTTACAAATATTGGGAATGTGAAATAGCTGCAGATAGATAAAATGGTAGAATTTTATCAATGGCTAGGTATTGATATTTTGCTATCCAATGCGAACCAGCTTTGCTTAAATTGAGCGATATGGAGAAAATGATAGTGTAGCCAATGCAGAGAAGCTGGGAATCTGCAGAATTTGGTTAATTACAAGAAACTGAGTACTTCCTGGTTGTAGAAACCTGATTAGTTGCAAAATATAAGAATGGTGATATTGGAGGCATAGTTGTACGATCAACATTGAAAAATGAGTAGGTTGTCAGAAATAGATCTATTAATGTTGTTGGACTGCAGAGATTATTGGATTTGAGAAATTGATTGAAATGGAGAAACTTGTAGATTCAGTGAACGAGCGGATAATACAAACAGCGAATTTGTTCAAAATGGGAGATTTTGCAAATTTTGGGAATGAGTTATCTGCTGATAGAGAATATGCTTGAACTTGCTGAACTGCTAATAATTGACATTTTGAGATATACAGACAGCCAGGTTTCCTAAAACTGAAGGGAATGGAGAAATTGAAGTTGCAGTGAATGCGGAGAAGCTGCAAATGTGCTCAGTCTAACAGATTTCTGGCAATTGAGTATTTGATAGATAAGTAGAAATACATTTGCTGATAAAGTTCGAAATTGAGAAATTGTAGGTTCAGGTGAATGATAAGTAACTGGAAATGTGGAGAGTGTTAGAATTAGAGATACTTATTTAGATAGGCAGTGGATATTAATAGATATAGCGAGGTTGGTGGAAAGTAAGAAACTTGTACATTCAGAGAAGGAGCAGAAGCTACAAGCAGCGAACTTGGTGAAAATGAGAGATTTTACAAATATTGTGAATGTGAAATAGCTGCAGATAGATAAAATGGTAGAATTTTATCAATGACTAGGTATTGATATTTTGCTATCCATAGCGAACCAGGTTTGCTTAAATTGAGCGATATGGAGAAATTGATAGTGCAACCAACGCAGAGAAGCGGGGAATCTGCAAAATTTGATTAATTACAAGAAACTGAGTACTTCCTGGATGTAGAAAACTGATTAGTTGCAAAATATAGGAGTGGTGATATAGAAGGAATAGTTGTACGATCAACATTAAATAATGAGTAGGTTGTCAGACACAGATGTAGTTATGTTGTTGGGCTGCAGAAATTATTGTAGATTGATAAATTGATTGAAATGGAGAAACTTGTAGATTCAGTGAACGAGCGGATAATGCAAACAGCGAATTTGTTGGAAATGGGAGATTTTTCAAATTTTGGGAATGACTTATATCTGCAGATAGAGAAAATGCTTGAACTTGCTGAATTGCTAATAATTGACATTTTGAGAGATACAGACAGCCAGGTTTGCTAAACTGAAGCGAATGGGAAATTGAAATTGCAGTGAATGCGGAGAAGCTGCAAATGTGCTCAGTCTAACAGATTCCTGCAAATTGAGTATTTGATAAATAAATACAACTACATTTGCTGATAAAGTTGGAATTGAGAAATTGTAGGTTCAGGTGAATGATAAGTAACTGGAGATGTGTAGAGTGTTAGAATTAGAGATACTTATTTAGATATTCAGTGGATATTAATAGAGATAGCGAGGTTGGTGGAAAGTAAGAAACTTGTATATTCAGAGAAGGAGCAGAAGCTACAAGCTGCCAATTTGGTGAAAATGGGAGATTTTACAAATATTGGGAATGTGAAATAGCTGCAGATAGATAAAATGGTAGAATTTTATCAATGGCTAGGTATTGATATTTTGCTATCCAATGCGAACCAGCTTTGCTTAAATTGAGCGATATGGAGAAAATGATAGTGTAGCCAATGCAGAGAAGCTGGGAATCTGCAGAATTTGGTTAATTACAAGAAACTGAGTACTTCCTGGTTGTAGAAACCTGATTAGTTGCAAAATATAAGAATGGTGATATTGGAGGCATAGTTGTACGATCAACATTGAAAAATGAGTAGGTTGTCAGAAATAGATCTATTAATGTTGTTGGACTGCAGAGATTATTGGATTTGAGAAATTGATTGAAATGGAGAAACTTGTAGATTCAGTGAACGAGCGGATAATACAAACAGCGAATTTGTTCAAAATGGGAGATTTTGCAAATTTTGGGAATGAGTTATCTGCTGATAGAGAATATGCTTGAACTTGCTGAACTGCTAATAATTGACATTTTGAGATATACAGACAGCCAGGTTTCCTAAAACTGAAGGGAATGGAGAAATTGAAGTTGCAGTGAATGCGGAGAAGCTGCAAATGTGCTCAGTCTAACAGATTTCTGGCAATTGAGTATTTGATAGATAAGTAGAAATACATTTGCTGATAAAGTTCAAAATGGAGAAATTGTAGGTTCAGGTGAATGATAAGTAACTGGAAATGTGGAGAGTGTTAGAATTAGAGATACTTATTTAGATAGGCAGTGGATATTAATAGAGGTAGCGAGGTTGGTGGAATGTAAGAAACTTGTACATTCAGAGAAGGAGCAGAAGCTACAAAAAGCGAATTTGGTGAAAATGGGAGATTTTACAAATATTGGGAATGTGAAATAGCTGCAGGTAGATATAATGCTAGAATTTTATGAATGGCTAGGTATTGATATTATGCTATCCATAGCGAACCAGGTTTGCTTAAATTGAGGGATGTGGAGAAATTGCTAGTTTAGCCTACGCAGAGAAGCATGGGAATTTGCAGAATTTGATTAATTACAAGATACTGCGTACTTCCTTAATGTTGAATCCTGAATAGTTGCAAAATATCGGACTGGAGATATTGAAGGAATAGCTGTACGATCAACATTGAAAAATGAGTAGGTTTTCAGAAATAGATCTATTTATGTTGTTGAACTGCAGAAATTATTGGAGATTGAGAAATTGATTGAAATGGAGAAACTTATAGATTCAGTGAACGAGCGGATAATGCAAACAGCGAAATTGTTGAAAATGGATAATTTTACAAAATGTGGGAATGAGTTATATCTGCTGACAGAGAAAATGCTTGAACTTGCTGAATTGCTAATAATTGACATTTTGAGAGATACAGACAGGTAGGTTTGCTGAAACTGAAGGGAATGGGGAAATTGAAGTTGCAATGAGTGCGGAGAAGCTGCAAATGTGCTCAGTCTAACAGATTTCTGGAAATTGAGTATTTGAAAGATAAATAGAACTACATTTGCTGATAAAGTTAGAAATTGAGAAATTGTAGGTTCAGGTGAATGATAAGTAACTGGAAATGTGGAGAGTGTTAGAAGTAGAGATACTTATTTAGATAGGCAGTGGATATTAATAGAGGTAGTGAGGTTGGTGGAAAGTAAGAAACTTGTACATTCAGAGAAGGAGCAGAAGCTACAAGCAGCGAATTTGGTGAAAATGGGAGATTTTAAAAATATTGTGAATGTGAAATAGCTGCAGATAGATAAAATGGTAGAATTTTATCAATGGCTAGGTATTGATATTTTGCTATCCATAGCGAAGCAGGTTTGCTTAAATTGAGCGATATGGAGAAATTGATAGTGTAACCAACGCAGAGAAGTGGGGAATCTGCAAAATTTGATTAATTACAAGAAACTGAGTACTTCCTGGATGTGGAAAACTGATTAGTTGCAAAATATAGAAGAGGTGATATAGAAGGAATAGTTGTACGATCAACATTGAATAATGAGTAGGTTGTGAGACACAGATGTAGTTATGTTGTTGGGCTGCATAAATTATTGTAGATTGATATATTGATTGAAATGGAGAAACTTGTAGATTCAGTGAACGAGCAGATAATGCAAACTGCGAATTTCTTGGAAATGGGAGATTTTACAATTTTTGGGAATGACTTATATCTGCAGATAGAGAAAATGCGTGAACTTGCTGAATTGCTAATAATTGACATTTTGAGAGATACAGACAGCCAGGTTTGCTGAAACTGAAGGGAATGGGGAAATTGAATTTGCAATGAATGCGGAGAAGCTGCAAATGTGCTCAGTCTAACAGATTTCTGGAAATTGAGTATTTCAAAGATGAATAGAACTACATTTGCTGATAAAGTTAGAAATTGAGAAATTGTAGGTTCAGGTGAATGATAAGTAACTGGAAATGTGGAGAGTGTTAGAAGAATAGATACTTATTTAGATAGGCAGTGGATATTAATAGATATAGCGAGGTTGGTGGAAAGTAAGAAACTTGTACATTCAGAGAAGGAGCAGAAGCTACAAGCAGCGAATTTGGTGAAAATGAGAGATTTTACAAATATTGTGTATGTGAAATAGGTGCAGATAGATAAAATGGTAGAATTTTATCAATGACTAGGTATTGATATTTTGCTATCCATAGCGAAGCAGGTTTGCTTAAATTGAGCGATATGGAGAAATTGATAGTGCAACCAATGCAGAGAAGCGGGGAATCTGCAAAATTTGATTAATTACAAGAAACTGAGTACTTCCTGGATGTGGAAAACTGATTAGTTGCAAAATATAGAAGAGGTGATATAGAAGGAATAGTTGTACGATCAACATTGAATAATGAGTAGGTTGTGAGACACAGATGTAGTTATGTTGTTGGGCTGCATAAATTATTGTCGATTTATATATTGATTGAAATGTAGAAACTTGTAGATTCAGTGAACGAGCAGATAATGCAAACTGCGAATTTGTTGGAAATGGGAGATTTTACAATTTTTGGGAATGACTTATATCTGCAGATAGAGAAAATGCGTGAACTTGCTGAATTGCTAATAATTGACATTTTGAGAGATACAGACAGCCAGGTTTGCTGAAACTGAAGGGAATGGGGAAATTGAATTTGCAATGAATGCGGAGAAGCTGCAAATGTGCTCAGTCTAACAGATTTCTGGAAATTGAGTATTTCAAAGATGAATAGAACTACATTTGCTGATAAAGTTAGAAATTGAGAAATTGTAGGTTCAGGTGAATGATAAGTAACTGGAAATGTGGAGAGTGTTAGAAGAATAGATACTTATTTAGATAGGCAGTGGATATTAATAGATATAGCGAGGTTGGTGGAAAGTAAGAAACTTGTACATTCAGAGAAGGAGCAGAAGCTACAAGCAGCGAATTTGGTGAAAATGAGAGATTTTACAAATATTGTGAATGTGAAATAGGTGCAGATAGATAAAATGGTAGAATTTTATCAATGACTAGGTATTGATATTTTGCTATCCATAGCGAACCAGGTTTGCTTAAATTGAGCGATATGGAGAAATTGATAGTGCAACCAACGCAGAGAAGCGGGGAATCTGCAAAATTTGATTAATTACAAGAAACTGAGTACTTCCTGGATGTAGAAAACTGATTAGTTGCAAAATATAGGAGTGGTGATATAGAAGGAATAGTTGTATGATCAACATTAAATAATGAGTAGGTTGTCAGACACAGATGTAGTTATGTTGTTGGGCTGCAGTAATTATTGTAGATTGATAAATTGATTGAAATGGAGAAACTTGTAGATTCAGTGAACGAGCGGATAATGCAAACAGCGAATTTGTTGGAAATGGGAGATTTTTCAAATTTTGGGAATGACTTATATGTGCATGTAGAGAAAATGCTTGAACTTGCTGAATTGCTAATAATTGACATTTTGAGAGATACAGACAGCAGGTTTGCTGAAACTGAAGGGAGTGGGGAAATTGAAATTGCAGTGAATGCGGAGAAGCTGCATATGTGTTCAGTCTAACAGATTCCTGCAAATTGAGTATTTGATAAATAAATACAACTACATTTGCTGATAAAGTTAGGAATTGAGAAATTGTAGGTTCAGGTGAATGATAAGTAACTGGAGATGTGTAGAGTGTTGGAATTAGAGATACTTATTTAGATATTCAGTGGATATTAATAGAGATAGCGAAGTTGGTGGAAAGTAAGAAACTTGTACATTCAGAGAAGGAGCAGAAGCTACAAGCTGCCAATTTGGTGAAAATGGGAGATTTTACAAATATTGGGAATGTGAAATAGCTGCAGATAGATAAAATGGTAGAATTTTATCAATGGCTAGGTATTGATATTTTGCTATCCAATGCGAACCAACTTTGCTTAAATTGAGCGATATGGAGAAAATGATAGTGTAGCCAATGCAGAGAAGCTGGGAATTTGCAGATTTTGGTTAATTACAAGAAACTGAGTACTTCCTGGATGTAGAAACCTGATTAGTTGCAAAATATAAGAATGGTGATATTGAAGGCATAGTTGTACGATCAACATTGAAAAGTGAGTAGGTTGTCAGAAATAGATCTATTTATGTTGTTGGACTGCAGAGATTATTGGATTTGAGAAATTGATCGAAATGGAGAAACTTGTAGATTCAGTGAACGAGCGGATAATACAAACAGCGAATTTGTTCAAAATGGGAGATTTTGCAAAATTTGGGAATGAGTTATCTGCTGATAGAGACTATGCTTGAACTTGCTGAACTGCTAATAATTGACATTTTGAGATATACAGACAGCCAGGTTTCCTAAAACTGAAGGGAATGGAGAAATTGAAGTTGCAGTGAATGCGGAGAAGCCGCAAATGTGCTCAGTCTAACAGATTTCTGGCAATTGAGTATTTGATAGATAAATAGAAATACATTTGCTGATAAAGGTCGAAATTGAGAAATTGTAGGTTCAGGTGAAAGATAAGTAACTGGAAATGTGGAGAGTGTTAGAATTAGAGATACTTATTTAGATAGGCAGTGGATATTAATAGAGGTAGCGAGGTTGGTGGAATGTAAGAAACTTGTACATTCAGAGAAGGAGCAGAAGCTACAAAAAGCGAATTTGGTGAAAATGGGAGATTTTACAAATATTGGGAATGTGAAATAGCTGCAGGTAGATATAATGCTAGAATTTTATGAATGGCTAGGTATTGATATTTTGCTATCCATAGCGAACCAGGTTTGCTTAAATTGAGGGATGTGGAGAAATTGCTAGTTTAGCCAACGCAGAGAAGCGTGGGAATTTGCAGAATTTGATTAATTACAAGATACTGCGTACTTCCTTAATGTTGAATCCTGTATAGTTGCAAAATATCGGACTGGAGATATTGAAGGAATAGCTGTACGATCAACATTGAAAAATGAGTAGGTTTTCAGAAATAGATCTATTTATGTTGTTGAACTGCAGAAATTATTGGAGATTGAGAAATTGATTGAAATGGAGAAACTTATAGATTCAGTGAACGAGCGGATAATGCAAACAGCGAAATTGTTGAAAATGGATAATTTTACAAAATGTGGGAATGAGTTATATCTGCTGACAGAGAAAATGCTTGAACTTGCTGAATTGCTAATAATTGACATTTTGACAGATACAGACAGGTAGGCTTGCTGAAACTGAAGGGAATGGGGAAATTGAAGTTGCAATGAATGCGGAGAAGCTGCAAATGTGCTCAGTCTAACAGATTTCTGGAAATTGAGTATTTGAAAGATAAATAGAAGTACATTTGCTGATAAAGTGAGAAATTGAGAAATTGTAGGTTCAGGTGAATGATAAGTAACTGGAAATGTGGAGAGGGTTAGAAGTAGAGATACTTATTTAATTAGGCAGTCGATATTAATAGAGGTAGTGAGGTTGGTGGAAAGTAAGAAACTTGTACATTCAGAGAAGGAGCAGAAGCTACAAGCAGCGAATTTGGTGAAAATGGGAGATTTTAAAAATATTGTGAATGTGAAATAGCTGCAGATAGATAAAATGGTAGAATTTTATCAATGGCTAGGTATTGATATTTTGCTATCCATAGCGAAGCAGGTTTGCTTAAATTGAGCGATATGGAGAAATTGATAGTGTAACCAACGCAGAGAAGTGGGGAATCTGCAAAATTTGATTAATTACAAGAAACTGAGTACTTCCTGGATGTAGAAAACTGATTAGTTGCAAAATATAGGAGAGGTGATATAGAAGGAATAGCTGTACGATCAACATTGAATAACGAGTAGGTTGTCAGAAATAGATTTAGTTATGTTGTTGGGCTGCAGAAATTATTGTAGATTGATATATTGATTGAAATGGAGAAACTTGTAGATTCAGTGAACGAGCAGATGATGCAAACTGCGAATTTGTTGGAAATGGGAGATTTTACAAATTTTGGGAATGACTTATATCTGCAGATAGAGAAAATCCTTGAACTTGCTGAATTGCTAGTAATTGACATTTTGAGAGATACAGACAGCCAAGTTTGCTGAAACTGAAGGGAATGGGGAAATTGAAATTGCAGTGAATGCGGAGAAGCTGCAAATGGGCTCAGTCTAACAGATTCCTGCAAATTGAGTATTTGATAAATAAATACAACTACATTTGCTGATAAAGTTAGGAATTGAGAAATTGTAGGTTCAGGTGAATGATAAGTAACTGGAGATGTGTAGAGTGTTAGAATTAGAGATACTTATTTAGATATTCAGTGGATATTAATAGAGATAGCGAAGTTGGTGGAAAGTAAGAAACTTGTACATTCAGAGAAGTAGCAGAAGCTACAAGCTGCCAATTTGGTGAAAATGGGAGATTTTACAAATATTGGGAATGTGAAATAGCTGCAGATAGATAAAATGGTAGAATCTTATCTATGGCTAGGTATTGATATTTTGCTATCCAATGCGAACCAACTTTGCTTAAATTGAGCGATATGGAGAAAATGATAGTGTAGTCAATGCAGAGAAGCTGGGAATCTGCACATTTTGGTTAATTACAAGAAACTGAGTACTTCCTGGATGTAGAAACCTGATTAGTTGCAAAATATAAGAATGGTGATATTGAAGGCATAGTTGTACGATCAACATTGAAAAATGAGTAGGTTGTCAGAAATAGATCTATTAATGTTGTTGGACTGCAGAGATTATTGGATTTGAGAAATTGATTGAAATGGAGAAACTTGTAGATTCAGTGAACGAGCGGATAATACAAACAGCGAATTTGTTCAAAATGGGAGATTTTGCAAATTTTGGGAATGAGTTATCTGCTGATAGAGACTATGCTTGAACTTGCTGAACTGCTAATAATTGACATTTTGAGATATACAGACAGCCAGGTTTCCTAAAACTAGATACAGACAGGTAGGTTTGCTGAAACTGAAGGGAATGGGGAAATTGAAGTTGCAATGAATGCGGAGAAGCTGCAAATGTGCTCAGTCTAACAGATTTCTGGAAATTGAGTATTTGAAAGATAAATAGAACTACATTTGCTGATAAAGTTAGAAATTGAGAAATTGTAGGTTCAGGTGAATGATAAGTAACTGGAAATGTGGAGAGTGTTAGAAGTAGAGATACTTATTTAGATAGGCAGTGGATATTAATAGAGGTAGTGAGGTTGGTGGAAAGTAAGAAACTTGTACATTCAGAGAAGGAGCAGAAGCTACAAGCAGCGAATTTGGTGAAAATGGGAGATTTTAAAAATATTGTGAATGTGAAATAGCTGCAGATAGATAAAATGGTAGAATTTTATCAATGGCTAGGTATTGATATTTTGCTATCCATAGCGAAGCAGGTTTGCTTAAATTGAGCGATATGGAGAAATTGATAGTGTAACCAACGCAGAGAAGTGGGGAATCTGCAAAATTTGATTAATTACAAGAAACTGAGTACTTCCTGGATGTAGAAAACTGATTAGTTGCAAAATATAGAAGAGGTGATATAGAAGGAATAGTTGTACGATCAACATTGAATAATGAGTAGGTTGTCAGAAATAGATCTAGTTATGTTGTTGGGCTGCAGAAATTATTGTAGGTTGATAAATTGATTGAAATGGAGAAACGTGTAGATTCAGTGAACGAGCAGATAATGCAAACTGCGAATTTGTTGGAAATGGGAGATTTTACAAATTTTGGCAATGAGTTATATGTGCATATAGAGAAAATGCGTGAACTTGCTGAATTGCTAGTAATTGACATTTTGAGAGATACAGACAGCAGGTTTGCTGAAACTGAAGGGAATGGGGAAATTGAAATTGCAGTGAATGCGGAGAAGCTGCAAATGTGCTCAGTCTAACAGATTCCTGCAAATTGAGTATTTGATAAATAAATACAACTACATTTGCTGATAAAGTTAGGAATTGAGAAATTGTAGGTTCAGGTGAATGATAAGTAACTGGAGATGTGTAGAGAGTTAGAATTAGAGTTACTTATTTAGATATTCAGTGGATATTAATAGATATAGCGAAGTTGGTGGAAAGTAAGAAACTTGTACATTCAGAGAAGTAGCAGAAGCTACAAGCTGCCAATTTGGTGAAAATGGGAGATTTTACAAATATTGGGAATGTGAAATAGCTGCAGATAGATAAAATGGTAGAATCTTATCAATGGCTAGGTATTGATATTTTGCTATCCAATGCGAACCAGCTTTGCTTAAATTGAGCGATATGGAGAAAATGATAGTGTAGCCAATGCAGAGTGGCTGGGAATCTGCAGAATTTGGTTAATTACAAGAAACTGAGTACTTCCTGGATGTAGAAACCTGATTAGTTGCAAAATATAAGAATGGTGATATTGAAGGCATAGTTGTACGATCAACATTGAAAAATGAGTAGGTTGTCAGAAATAGATCTATTTATGTTGTTGGACTGCAGAGATTATTGGATTTGAGAAATTGATTGAAATGGAGAAACTTATAGATTCAGTGAACGAGCGGATAATGCAAACAGCGAAATTGTTGAAAATGGATAATTTTACAAAATGTGGGAATGAGTTATATCTGCTGACAGAGAAAATGCTTGAACTTGCTGAATTGCTAATAATTGACATTTTGAGAGATACAGACAGGTAGGTTTGCTGAAACTGAAGGGAATGGGGAAATTGAAGTTGCAATGAATGCGGAGAAGCTGCAAATGTGCTCAGTCTAACAGATTTCTGGAAATTGAGTATTTGAAAGATAAATAGAACTACATTTGCTGATAAAGTTAGAAATTGAGAAATTGTAGGTTCAGGTGAATGATAAGTAACTGGAAATGTGGAGAGGGTTAGAAGTAGAGATACTTATTTAATTAGGCAGTGGATATTAATAGAGGTAGTGAGGTTGGTGGAAAGTAAGAAACTTGTACATTCAGAGAAGGAGCAGAAGCTACAAGCAGCGAATTTGGTGAAAATGGGAGATTTTAAAAATATTGTGAATGTGAAATAGCTGCAGATAGATAAAATGGTAGAATTTTATCAATGGCTAGGTATTGATATTTTGCTATCCATAGCGAAGCAGGTTTGCTTAAATTGAGTGATATGGAGAAATTGATAGTGTAACCAACGCAGAGAAGTGGGGAATCTGCAAAATTTGATTAATTACAAGAATCTGAGTACTTCCTGGATGTAGAAAACTGATTAGTTGCAAAAAATAGGAGAGGTGATATAGAAGGAATAGTTGTACGATCAACATTGAATAATGAGTAGGTTGTCAGAAATAGATCTAGTTATGTTGTTGGGCTGCAGAAATTATTGTAGGTTGATAAATTGATTGAAATGGAGAAACGTGTAGATTCAGTGAACGAGCAGATAATGCAAACTGCGAATTTGTTGGAAATGGGAGATTTTACAAATTTTGGCAATGAGTTATATGTGCATATAGAGAAAATGCGTGAACTTGCTGAATTGCTAGTAATTGACATTTTGAGAGATACAGACAGCAGGTTTGCTGAAACTGAAGGGAATGGGGAAATTGAAATTGCAGTGAATGCGGAGAAGCTGCAAATGTGCTCAGTCTAACAGATTCCTGCAAATTGAGTATTTGATAAATAAATACAACTACATTTGCTGATAAAGTTAGGAATTGAGAAATTGTAGGTTCAGGTGAATGATAAGTAACTGGAGATGTGTAGAGAGTTAGAATTAGAGTTACTTATTTAGATATTCAGTGGATATTAATAGATATAGCGAAGTTGGTGGAAAGTAAGAAACTTGTACATTCAGAGAAGTAGCAGAAGCTACAAGCTGCCAATTTGGTGAAAATGGGAGATTTTACAAATATTGGGAATGTGAAATAGCTGCAGATAGATAAAATGGTAGAATCTTATCAATGGCTAGGTATTGATATTTTGCTATCCAATGCGAACCAGCTTTGCTTAAATTGAGCGATATGGAGAAAATGATAGTGTAGCCAATGCAGAGTGGCTGGGAATCTGCAGAATTTGGTTAATTACAAGAAACTGAGTACTTCCTGGATGTAGAAACCTGATTAGTTGCAAAATATAAGAATGGTGATATTGAAGGCATAGTTGTACGATCAACATTGAAAAATGAGTAGGTTGTCAGAAATAGATCTATTTATGTTGTTGGACTGCAGAGATTATTGGATTTGAGAAATTGATTGAAATGGAGAAACTTATAGATTCAGTGAACGAGCGGATAATGCAAACAGCGAAATTGTTGAAAATGGATAATTTTACAAAATGTGGGAATGAGTTATATCTGCTGACAGAGAAAATGCTTGAACTTGCTGAATTGCTAATAATTGACATTTTGAGAGATACAGACAGGTAGGTTTGCTGAAACTGAAGGGAATGGGGAAATTGAAGTTGCAATGAATGCGGAGAAGCTGCAAATGTG
Source organism: Cetorhinus maximus (assembly GCF_964194155.1). Lineage (NCBI taxonomy): Eukaryota > Metazoa > Chordata > Chondrichthyes > Lamniformes > Cetorhinidae > Cetorhinus > Cetorhinus maximus. The sequence goes on from NW_027596349.1 coordinate 80,845, forward strand.
CTCAGTCTAACAGATTTCTGGAAATTGAGTATTTGAAAGATAAATAGAACTACATTTGCTGATAAAGTTAGAAATTGAGAAATTGTAGGTTCAGGTGAATGATAAGTAACTGGAAATGTGGAGAGGGTTAGAAGTAGAGATACTTATTTAATTAGGCAGTGGATATTAATAGAGGTAGTGAGGTTGGTGGAAAGTAAGAAACTTGTACATTCAGAGAAGGAGCAGAAGCTACAAGCAGCGAATTTGGTGAAAATGGGAGATTTTAAAAATATTGTGAATGTGAAATAGCTGCAGATAGATAAAATGGTAGAATTTTATCAATGGCTAGGTATTGATATTTTGCTATCCATAGCGAAGCAGGTTTGCTTAAATTGAGTGATATGGAGAAATTGATAGTGTAACCAACGCAGAGAAGTGGGGAATCTGCAAAATTTGATTAATTACAAGAATCTGAGTACTTCCTGGATGTAGAAAACTGATTAGTTGCAAAAAATAGGAGAGGTGATATAGAAGGAATAGTTGTACGATCAACATTGAATAACGAGTAGGTTGTCAGAAATAGATCTAGTTATGTTGTTGGGCTGCAGAAATTATTGTAGATTGATATATTGATTGAAATGGAGAAACTTGTAGATTCAGTAAACGAGCAGATAATGCAAACTGCGAATTTGTTGGAAATGGGAGATTTTACAAATTTTGGGAATGACTTATATCTGCAGATAGAGAAAATGCGTGAACTTGCTGAATTGCTAGTAATTGACATTTTGAGAGATACAGACAGCCAGGTTTGCTGAAACTGAAGGGAATGGGGAAATTGAATTTGCAATGAATGCGGAGAAGCTGCAAATGTGCTCAGTCTAACAGATTTCTGGTAAATGAGTATTTGAAAGATAAATAGAACTACATTTGCTGATAAAGTTAGAAATTGAGAAATTGTAGGTTCAGGTGAATGATAAGTAACTGGAAATGTGGAGAGTGTTAGAAGTAGAGATACTTATTTAGATAGGCAGTGGTAATTAATAGATATAGAGAGGTTGGTGGAAATTAAGAAACTTGTACATTCAGAGAAGGAGCAGAAGCTACAAGCAGCGAATATGGTGAAAATGAGAGATTTTACAAATATTGTGAATGTGAAATAGGTGCAGATAGATAAAATGGTAGAATTTTATCAATGACTAGGTATTGATATTTTGCTATCCATAGCGAAGCAGGTTTGCTTAAATTGAGCGATATGGAGAAATTGACAGTTTAGCCAACGCAGAGAAGCATGGGAATTTGCAGAATTTGATTAATTGCAAGAAACTGAGTACTTCCTGGATGTAGAAACCTGGTTAGTTGCAAAATATTTGAATGGTGATATTGAAGGAAAGTTGTACGATCAACATTGAACAATGATTAGGTTGTCAGAAAGAGATCTATTCATGTTGTTGGACTGCAGAAATTATTGGAGATTGAGAAATTGATTGAAATGGTAAAACTTGTAGATTCAGTGAACGAGTGGATAATGCAAACAGAGAATTTGTTGAAAATGGGAGATTTTACAAAGTTTGGGAATCAGTTATATCTGCTAATAGAGAAAATACTTCAACGTGCTGAATTTGAGAAATTGTAGGTTCAGGGGAATCATAAGTAGCTCGAAAAGTGGAGAGTCTTTGAATTAGAGATACTTATTTAGATAGGCAGTGGATATTAATTGAGATAGCGAGGTTGGTGGAAAGTAAGAAACTTGTACATTGATGAAAATGTGAGATTTACAAATATTGGGAATGTCAAATAGCTGCAGATAGATAAAATGCTCGAAATTTATCAATGGCTAGGTAGTGATATTTGTTCGTGAAACTAAGCCTTCAATATCACCATTCCAATATTTTGCAACTAATCAGGTTTTACATCCAGGAAGTACTCAGTTTCTTGTAATTAATCAAATTCTGAAGATTCCCAGCTTCTCTGCGTTTGCTACACTATCAATTTCTCCATATCGCTCATTTAAAGCAAACCTGGTTTGCTGTGGATAGCAAAATATCAACTCCTAGCCATTGATAAAATTCTAGCATTTTATCTATCTGCAGCTATTTAACATTCCCAATATTTGTAAATCTCACATTTTCATCAATTTCGCTGCGTGTTGCTTATTCTGCTTCTCTGAATGTACAAGTTCCTTACTTTCCACCCAGCTCGCTATCTCTATTAATATCCACTGCCTATCTAAATAAGTATCTCTAATTCTAACACTCGCCACATTTCCAGTTACTTATCATTCACCTGAAGCTACAATTTCTCAATTTCTAAGTACATCAGCAAATGTAGTTCTATTTATCTTTCAAATACGCAATTTCCTGAAATCTGTTAGACTGAGCACTTTTGCAGCATCTCCGCAATGACAATATCTTCAATACTCCATTCCCTTCAGTTTCAGCAAACCTGGCTGTCTGTATCTCTTAAAATGTCAATCATTAGCAATTCAGCAAGTTACAGCATTTTTTCTAACAGCGGATATAAATCATTCCCACAATTTCTAAAATCTGCCATTTTCAACAAATTCGCTGTTTGCATTATCCGCTCGTACACTGAATCTACAAGTTTCTCCATTTCAATCAATTTCTCAATCTCCAACAACTTCTGCAGTCCAACAACATAAATAGATCTATTTCTGACAAGCGACTCATTTTTCAATGGTGATCGTAGAACTGTGCCTTCAATATCTCCATTCCAATATTTTCCAACTAATCAGGTTTTACTTCCATGAAGTACTCAGTTTCTCGGAATTAATCAAATTCTGCAGATTCCCAGCTTCTCCGCGTTGGCTACACTATCAATTTCTCCATAACGCTCAAGTTAAGCACACCTGGTTCCCTGCGGTTAGAAAAATATCAATACCTAGCCATTGATAAAATTCTAGCATTTTATCTATCTGCAGCTATTTCACATTCCCAATATTTGTAAAACCTCCCAATATCAACAAATTCGATGCTTGTAGCTTCTGCCCGACTCTGAATGTACAAGTTTCTTAATTTCCACCAACTTCGCTATCTCTATTAATATCCACTGCCTATCTAAATAAGTATTTCTAATTCTAACACTCTCCACATTTCCAGTTACTTATCATTGACCTGAAGCCACAATTTCTCAATTTCTAACTATATCAGCAAATGTAGTTCTATTTATCTATCAAATACACAATTTCCAGAAATCTGTTAGACTGAGCACATTTGCAGCTTCTCCGCAATGACAACATCTTCAATTTCTCCATTCCCTTCTGTTTCATCAAACCTAGCTGCCTGTATCTCTCAAAATGTCAATTATTAGCAATTCAGCAAATTCAAGCAATTTCTCTAACAGCAGATATAACTCTTTTTCACAATTTGTAATATCTGCTATTTCCAACAAATTCGCTGTTTGCATTATCCGCTCGTTCACTCAATCTACAAGTTTCTCCATTTCAATCAATTTCTCAATCTGCAATAAGTTCTGCAGTCCAACAACATAAAATGATCTATTTCTGACAAGCTACTCATTTTGCAATGTTGATCGTACAACTACGCCTTCAATATCTCCATTCCTATATTTTGCAACTAATCAGGTTTCTACATCTACGAAGTACTCAGTTTCTTGTAATTAATCAAATTCTGCAGATTCGCTGCTTCTCTAAGTGGGCAACACTATCAATTTCTCTATAACGCTCAATTAAAGCAAACCTGGTTCGCCGTGGTTAGCAAAAAATCAATTGATAAAATAGCCATTGATAAAATTCTAGCATTTTATCAATCTGCAGCTATTTCACATTCCCAATATTTGTAAAATCTCGCATTATCAACAAATTCGCTGCTTGTAGCTTCTGCTCGTCTCTGAATGTACAAGTTTCTTAATTTCCACCAACCTGGCGATCTCTATTAATATCCACTGCCTATCTAAATAAGTATCTGTAATTCTAACACTCTCCACATTTCCAGTTACTTATCTTTCACATGAAGCTACAATTTCTCAATTGCTAACTTTATGAGCAAATGTAGTTCTATTTATATATCAAATACTCAATTTCCTGAAATCTGTTAGACTGAGCACATTTGCAGATTCTCTGCAATGACAACATCTTCAATTTCCCCATTCCCTTCAGTTTCAGCAAACCTGGCTGCCTGTATCTCTCAAAATGTCAATTATTAGCAATTCACAAATTCAAGCATTTTCTCTATCAGCACATATAACTCATTCGCACAATTTGTAAAAATTGCCATTTCCAACAAAGTCATGTTTGCATTATCCGCTCGTTCACTCAATCTACAAGTTTCTCCAAATCAATCAATTTCTCAATCACCAATAAGTTCTGCAGTCCAACAACATAAATAGATTTATTTCTGACACGCTACTCATTTTGCAATGTTCATCGTACAACTATGCCTTCAATATCTCCATTCCTATATTTTGCAACTAATCAGGTTTCTAGATCTACGATGTACTCAGTTTCTTGTAATTAATCAAATTCTGCAGATTCCCAGCTTCTCTGCGTTGGCAACATTATCAATTTCTCCATATCGCTCAATTTAAGCAGACCTGTTTCGCTGTGGATAGCAAAATATCAATACCTAGCCATTGATAAAATTCTAGCATTTTATCTATCTGCAGCTATTTCACATTCCCAGTATTTGTAAAATCTCCGATTATCACCAAATTCGCTGCTTGTAGCTTCTGCTCGTCTCTGAATGTACAGGTTTCTTAATTTCCACCAACCTGGCGATCTCTATTAATATCCACTGCCTATCTAAATAAGTATCTCTAATTCTAACGCTCACCATTTTCGACTTTCTTATCATTCACCTGAAGCTACAATTTCTCAATTTCTAACTTTATCAGCAAATGTAGTTCTATTTACCTGTCAAATACTCAATTTCCTGAAATCTGTCAGACTGAGCACATTTGCAGCTTCTCCGCAATCACTGCAACTTAAGTATCTCCATTCCCTTCAGTTTCAGCAAACCTGGCAGCCTATATCTCTCAAAATGTCAATTATTAGCAATTCAGCAAATTCAAGCATTTTCACTATTAGCAGATATAACTCATTCCCACAATTTGTAAAATCTGCCATTTCCAACAAATTCGCTGTTTGCACTATCCGCTCGTTCACTCAATCTACAAGGTTCTCCATTTCAATCAATTTCTCAATCTCCAATTTTGCTGCAGTCCAACAACATAAGTAGATCTATTTCTTACAATCTACTCATTGTTCAATGTTGTTCGTACAACTATGCCTTCAATATCACCATTCCTATATTTTGTAACCAATCAGGTTTTACATCCAGGATGTACTCAGATTCTTGTAATTAATCAAATTCTGCAGATTCCCAGCATCTCTGCGTTGGCTACACTATCAATTTCTCCATATCGCTCAATTTAAGGAAACCTGGTTCGCTGTGGATAGCAAAATATCAATACCTAGCCATTGATAACATTCTAGCATTTTATCTATCTGCAGCTATTTCACATTCCCAATATTTGTAAAACCTCCCAATATCAACAAATTCGATGCTTGTAGCTTCTGCCCGACTCTGAATGTACAAGTTTCTTAATTTCCACCAACTTCGCTATCTCTATTAATATCCACTGCCTATCTAAATAAGTATCTCTAATTCTAACACTCTCCACATTTCCAGTTACTTAACATTCACCTGAAGCCACAATTTCTCAATTTCTAACTATATCGGCAAATGTAGTTCTATTTATCTATCAAATACACAATTTCCAGAAATCTGTTAGACTGAGCACATTTGCAGCTTCTCCGCAATGACAACATCTTCAATTTCTCCATTCCCTTCTGTTTCATCAAACCTAGCTGCCTGTATCTCTCAAAATGTCAATTATTAGCAATTCAGCAAATTCAAGCAATTTCTCTAACAGCAGATATAACTCTTTTTCACAATTTGTAATATCTGCTATTTCCAACAAATTCGCTGTTTGCATTATCCGCTCGTTCACTCAATCTACAAGTTTCTCCATTTCAATCAATTTCTCAATCTGCAATAAGTTCTGCAGTCCAACAACATAAAATGATCTATTTCTGACAAGCTACTCATTTTGCAATGTTGATCGTACAACTACGCCTTCAATATCTCCATTCCTATATTTTGCAACTAATCAGGTTTCTACATCTACGAAGTACTCAGTTTCTTGTAATTAATCAAATTCTGCAGATTCGCTGCTTCTCTAAGTGGGCAACACTATCAATTTCTCTATAACGCTCAATTAAAGCAAACCTGGTTCGCCGTGGTTAGCAAAATATCAATTGATAAAATAGCCATTGATAAAATTCTAGCATTTTATCAATCTGCAGCTATTTCACATTCCCAATATTTGTAAAATCTCGCATTATCACCAAATTCGCTGCTTGTAGCTTCTGCTCGTCTCTGAATGTACAAGTTTCTTAATTTCCACCAACCTCCCTATCTCTATTAATATCCACTGCCTATCTAAAAAAGTATCTCTAATTCTAACACTCTCCACATTTCCAGTTACTTATCTTTCACATGAAGCTACAATTTCTCAATTACTAACTATATGAGCAAATGTAGTTCCATTTATCTATCAAATACCAAATTTCCTGAAATCTTTTAGACTGAGCACATTTGCAGATTCTCTGCAATGACAACATCTTCAATTTCTCCATTCCCATCAGTTTCATCAAACCTGGCTGTCTGTATCTCTTAAAATGTCAATTCTTAGCAAATCAGCAAATTCAAGCATATTCTCTATCAGCAGATATAACTCATTCCCACAATTTGTAAAATCTCCCATTTCTAACAACTTCGCTGTTTGCATTATCCGCTCGTTCACTCAATCTACAAGGTTCTCCATTTCAATCAATTTCTCAATCTCCAATTTTGCTGCAGTCCAGCAACATAAGTAGATCTATTTCTGACAAGCTACTTTCAATGTTGTTCGTACAACTATGCCTTCAATATCACCATTCCTGTATTTTGCATCTAATCAGGTTTGAAATCCAAGAAGTTCTCAGTTTCTTCTAATTAATCAAATTCTGCAGATTCCCAGCTTCTCTGTGTTGGCTACACTATCATTTTCTCCATATCGCTCAATTTAAGCAGACCTGTATCGCTCTGGATAGCAAAGTATCAATACCTAGCCGTTGATAATGTTCTAGCACTTTATCTATCTGCAGCTATTTCACATTCCCAATATTTGTAAAATCTCCCATTTTCAACAAATTCACTGCTTTTTGCTTATTCTCCTTCTCTGAATGTACAAGTTTCTTACTTTCCATCCACTTCGCAATCTCTATTAATATTCACTGCCTATCTGAATAAGTATCTCTAATTCTAACACTCTCCACATTTCCAGTTACTTATCATTCACCTGAAGCTACAATTTCTCAATTTCTAACTATATCAGCAAATGTAGTTCTATTTATCTATCAAATACTCAATTTCCTGAAATCTGCTAGTCTGAGTACATTTGCAGCTTCTCCGCAAGCACAACAACTTCAATTTCTCCATTCCCTTCAGTTTTAGCAAACCTGGCTGTCTGTATCTCTTAAAATGTCAATTAATAGCAATTCAGCCAGTTCAAGCATTTTCTCTATCAGCAGATATAACTCATTCCCACAAGTTGTAAAATCTCCCATTTCTAACAAATTCGCTGTTTGCATTACCCGCTCGTTCACTCCATCTACAAGTTTCTCCATTTCAATCAATTTCTCATTCAGCAATAAGTTCTGCAGTCCAACAACATTAAATGATCTATTTCAGACAAGCTTGCAATGCTGATCGTACAACTACGCCTTCAATATCTCCATTCCTATATTTTGCAACTGATCAGGTTTCTACATCTACGAACTACTCAGTTTCTTGTAATTAATCAAATTCTGCAGATTCGCAGCTTCTCTAAGTGTGCTACAGTATCAATTTCTCCATAACGCTCAATTTAAGCAAACCTGGTTCGCTGTGGTTAGCAAAAATTAGCAATTCAGCAAATACAAACATTTTCGCTATCAGCAGATATAACTCATTCTCAGAATTTGTAAAATCTGCCATTTCCAACAAACTGGCTGTTTGCATTATCCGCTCGTTCAATGAATCTACAAGTTTCTCCATTTCATTCAAGTTCTCAATGTCCAATGATTTCTGCACTCCAACAACATAAATAGATCTATTTCTGACAAACTGCTCAATTTTCAACGTTGTTCGTGAAACTAAGCCTTCAATATCACCATTCCAATATTTTGCAACTAATCAGGTTTTACATCCAGGAAGTACTCAGTTTCTTGTAATTAATCAAATTCTGCAGATTCCCAGCTTCTCTGTGATGGCTACACTATCATTTTCTCCATATCGCTCATTTAAAGCAAACCTGGTTTGCTGTGGATAGCAAAATATCAACTCCTATCCATTGATAAAATTCTAGCATTTTATCTATCTGCAGCTATTTAACATTCCCAATATTTGTAAATCTCACATTTTCATCAATTTCGCTGCGTGTTGCTTATTCTGCTTCTCTGAATGTACAAGTTTCTTACTTTCCACCCAGCTCGCTATCTCTATTAATATCCACTGCCTATCTAAATAAGTATCTCTAATTCTAACACTCTCCACATTTCCAGTTACTTATCATTCACCTGAAGCTACAATTTCTCAATTTCTAAGTACATCAGCAAATGTAGTTCTATTTATCTTTCAAATACACTCTGTTAGACTGAGCACTTTTGCAGCATCTCCGCAATGACAATATCTTCAATACTCCATTCCCTTCAGTTTCAGCAAACCTGGCTGTCTGTATCTCTTAAAATGTCAATCATTAGCAATTCAGCAAGTTACAGCATTTTTTCTAACAGCGGATATAAATCATTCCCACAATTTCTAAAATCTGCCATTTCCAACAAATTCGCTGTTTGCATTATCCGCTCGTACACTGAATCTACAAGTTTCTCCATTTCAATCAATTTCTCAATCTCCAATAATTTCTGCAGTCCAGCAACATAAGTAGATCTATTTCTGACAAGCTACTCATTTTTCAATGTTGTTCGTACAACTATGCCTTCAATATCACCATTCCTATATTTTGTAACTAATCAGGTTTTACATCCAGGAAGTACTCAGTTTCTTGTAATTAATCAAATTCTGCAGATTCCCAGCTTCTCTGCGTTGGCTATTATCAATTTCTCCACATCGCTCAATTAAAGCAAACCTGGTTCGCTGTGGATAGCTAAATATCAATACCTAGCCATTGATATAATTCTAAAATTTTATCTATCTGCAGCTGTTACACATTCACAAAATTTGTAAAATCTCCCATTTTCAACAAATTCCCTGCTTCTAGCTTCTGCTCGTCTTTGAATGTACAAGTTTCTTAATTTACACCAACCTTTCTATCTCGATTCATATCCACTGCCTATCTAAATAAGTATCTCTAACTCTAACGCTCTCCACATTTCGAGTTACTTATCATTCGCCTGAAGCTACAATTTCTCAATTTCTATCTTCATCAGCAAATGTAGTTCTATTTACCCGTGAAATACTCAATTTCCAGAAATCTGTTGGACTGAGCACGTTTGCAGCTTTTGCGCATTCACTGCAACTTAAATATCTCCATTCCCTTCATTTTCAGCAAATCTGGCAGCCTATATCTCTCAAACTGTTCATTCTTAGCAATTCAGCAAATTCAAGCGTTTTCTCTATCAGCAGATGTAACTCATTCCCACAATTTGTAAAATCTGCCATTTCCAGCAAACTGGCTGTTTGCATTATCCGCTCGTTCAAAGAAGCTACAAGTTTCTCCATTTCATTCAAGTTCTCAATGTCCAATAATTTCTGCACTCCAACAACATAAATAGATCTATTTCTGACAAACTGCTCATTTTTCAATGTTGTTCGTGAAACTAAGCCTTCAATATCACCATTCCAATATTTTGCAACTAATCAGGTTTTACATCCAGGAAGTACTCAGTTTCTTGTAATTAATCAAATTCTGCAGATTCCCAGCTTCTCTGCGTTGGCTACACTAGCAATTTCTCCATACCGTTCAATTTAAGCAAACCTGGTTCGCTGTGGAAAGCAAAATATCCATACCTAGCCATTGATAAAATTCTAGCGTTTTATCTATCTGCAGCTATTTCACATTCCCAATATTTGTAAAATCTCGCATTATCACCAAATTCGCTGCTTGTAGCTTCTGTTCGTCTCTGAATATACAAGTTTCTTAATTTCCACCAACCTCGCTGTCTCTATTAATATCCACTGCCTATCTAAAAAATGTATCTCTAATTCTAACACTCTCCACATTTCCAGTTACTTATCTTTCACATGAAGCTACAATTTCTCAATTGCTAACTTTATGAGCAAATGTAGTTCTATTTATATATCAAATACTCAATTTCCTGAAATCTGTTAGGCTGAGCACATTTGCAGATTCTCTGCAATGACAACATCTTCAATTTCTCCATTCCCATCAGTTTCAGCAAACCTGGCTGTCTGTATCTCTTAAAATGTCAATTATTAGCAATTCAGCAAATTCAAGCATATTCTCTATCAGCAGATATAACTCATTCCCACAATTTGTAAAATCTCCCATTTCTAACAAATTCGCTGTTTGCATTATCCGCTCGTTCACTCAATCTACAAGGTTCTCCATTTCAATCAATTTCTCAATCTCCAATTTTGCTGCAGTCCAGCAACATAAGTAGATCTATTTCTGACAAGCTACTCATTTTTCAATGTTGATCGTACAGCTATGCCTTCAATATCACCATTCCTATATTTTGCATCTAATTGGGTTTGAAATCCATGAAGTACTCAGTTTCTTGTAATTAATCAAATTCTGCAGAATCCCAGCTTCTCTGTGTTGGCTACACTATCATTTTCTCCATATCGCTCAATTTAAGCAAACCTGTATCGCTCTGGATAGCAAAGTATCAATACCTAGCCGTTGATAATATTCTAGCACTTATTCTATCTGCAGCTATTTCACATTCCCATTATTTGTAAATTCTTCCATTTACACCAAATTCGCTGCTTGTTGCTTATTCTCCTTCTCTGAATGTACAAGTTTCTTACTTTCCAACCACCTCTCTATCTCTATTAATATCCGCTGCCTATCTGAATAAGTATCTCTAATTCTAACACTCTCCACATTTCCAGTTACTTATCATTCTCCTGAAGCTACAATTTCTCAATTACTAACTTTATGAGCAAATGTAGTTCTATTTATCTATCAAATACTGAATTTCCTGAAATCTGTTAGACTGAGCACATTAGCAACTTCTTCGCAATGACAACAACTTCAATTTCTCCATTCCCTTCAGTTTCAGCAAACCTGGCTGTCTGTATCTCTTAAAATGTCAATTAATAGCAATTCAGCAAGTTTAAGCATTTTCTCTATCAGCAGATATAACTCATTCCCACAAGTTGTAAAATCTCCCATTGCCAACAAATTCGCTGTTTGCATTACCCGCTCATTCACTCAATCTACAAGTTTCTCCATTTCAATCACTTTCTCAATCAGCAATAAGTTCTGCAGTCCAACAACATAAAATGATCTATTTCTGACAAGCTTGCAATGCTGATCGTACAACTACGCCTTCAACATCTCCATTCCTATATTTTGCAAAAAAAATCAGGTTTCTACATCTACGAACTACTCAGTTTCTTGTAATTAATCAAATTCTGCAGATTCGCAGCTTCTCTAAGTGTGCTACACTATCAATTTCTCCATAACGCTCAATTTAAGCAAACCTGGTTCGCTGTGGTTAGCAAAAATTAGCAATTCAGCAAATTCAAGCATTTTCTCTATCAGCAGATATAACTCATTCCCAGAATTTGTAAAATCTGCCATTTCCAACAAAGTGGCTGTTTGCATTATCCGCTTGTTCAATGAATCTACAAGTTGCTCCATTTCAATCAATTTCTCATTCAGCATTAAGTTCTGCCCTCCAACAACATAAATTGATCTATTTCTGACAAACTGCTCATTTTTCAATGTTGTTCGTACAGCTATGCCTTCAATATCACCATTCCTATATTTTGCAAGTAATCAGGTTTCTAATTCCAGGAAGTACTCAGTTTCTGGTAATTAATCAAATTCTGAAGATTCCCAGCTCTTCTGTCGTTGGCTACACTATCAATTTCTCCATAACGCTCAAGTTAAGCACACCTGGTTCCCTGCGGTTAGAAAAATATCAATACCTAGCCATTGATAAAATTCTAGCATTTTACCTATCTGCAGCTATTTCACATTCCCAATATTTGTAAAATCTCGCATTATCAACAAATTCGCTGCTTGTAGCTTCTGCTCGTCTCTGAATGTACAAGTTTCTTAATTTCCACCAATCTGGCGATCTCTATTAATATCCACTGCCTATCTTAATAAGTATCTCTAATTCTAACGCTCTCCACATTTGGAGATACTTAACATTCACCTGAACCTACAATTTCTCTATTTCTAACTATATCAGCAAATGTAGTTCTATTTATATATCAAATACTCAATTTCCAGAAATCTGCTAGTCTGAGTACATTTGCAGCTTCTCCACAATTACAACAGCTTCAATTTCTCCATTCCCTTCAGTTTCAGCAAACCTGGCTGTTTGTATCTCTCAAAATGTCAATTATTAGCAGTTAAGCAAGTTCAAGCCTTTTCTCTAACAGCAGATGTAACTCTTTCCCCAATTTGTAAAATCTCCCATTTTCAACAAATTCGCTGTTTGCATTATCCGCTCGTTCACTGAATCTACAAGTTTCTCCATTTCAATCAATTTCTCAATCTCCAACAACTTCTGCAGTCCAACAACATAAATAGATCTATTTCTGACAAGCGACTCATTTTTCAATGGTGATCGTAGAACTGTGCCTTCAATATCTCCATTCCAATATTTTCCAACTAATCAGGTTTTACTTCCATGAAGTACTCAGTTTCTCGGAATTAATCAAATTCTGCAGATTCCCAGCTTCTCCGCGTTGGCTACACTATCAATTTCTCCATAACGCTCAAGTTAAGCACACCTGGTTCCCTGCGGTTAGAAAAATATCAATACCTAGCCATTGATAAAATTCTAGCATTTTATCTATCTGCAGCTATTTCACATTCCCAATATTTGTAAAACCTCCCAATATCAACAAATTCGATGCTTGTAGCTTCTGCCCGACTCTGAATGTACAAGTTTCTTAATTTCCACCAACTTCGCTATCTCTATTAATATCCACTGCCTATCTAAATAAGTATTTCTAATTCTAACACTCTCCACATTTCCAGTTACTTATCATTGACCTGAAGCCACAATTTCTCAATTTCTAACTATATCAGCAAATGTAGTTCTATTTATCTATCAAATACACAATTTCCAGAAATCTGTTAGACTGAGCACATTTGCAGCTTCTCCGCAATGACAACATCTTCAATTTCTCCATTCCCTTCTGTTTCATCAAACCTAGCTGCCTGTATCTCTCAAAATGTCAATTATTAGCAATTCAGCAAATTCAAGCAATTTCTCTATCAGCAGATATAACTCTTTTTCACAATTTGTAATATCTGCTATTTCCAACAAATTCGCTGTTTGCATTATCCGCTCGTTCACTCAATCTACAAGTTTCTCCATTTCAATCAATTTCTCAATCTGCAATAAGTTCTGCAGTCCAACAACATAAAATGATCTATTTCTGACAAGCTACTCATTTTGCAATGTTGATCGTACAACTACGCCTTCAATATCTCCATTCCTATATTTTGCAACTAATCAGGTTTCTACATCTACGAAGTACTCAGTTTCTTGTAATTAATCAAATTCTGCAGATTCGCTGCTTCTCTAAGTGGGCAACACTATCAATTTCTCTATAACGCTCAATTAAAGCAAACCTGGTTCGCCGTGGTTAGCAAAAAATCAATTGATAAAATAGCCATTGATAAAATTCTAGCATTTTATCAATCTGCAGCTATTTCACATTCCCAATATTTGTAAAATCTCGCATTATCAACAAATTCGCTGCTTGTAGCTTCTGCTCGTCTCTGAATGTACAAGTTTCTTAATTTCCACCAACCTGGCGATCTCTATTAATATCCACTGCCTATCTAAATAAGTATCTGTAATTCTAACACTCTCCACATTTCCAGTTACTTATCTTTCACATGAAGCTACAATTTCTCAATTGCTAACTTTATGAGCAAATGTAGTTCTATTTATATATCAAATACTCAATTTCCTGAAATCTGTTAGACTGAGCACATTTGCAGATTCTCTGCAATGACAACATCTTCAATTTCCCCATTCCCTTCAGTTTCAGCAAACCTGGCTGCCTGTATCTCTCAAAATGTCAATTATTAGCAATTCACAAATTCAAGCATTTTCTCTATCAGCACATATAACTCATTCGCACAATTTGTAAAAATTGCCATTTCCAACAAAGTCATGTTTGCATTATCCGCTCGTTCACTCAATCTACAAGTTTCTCCAAATCAATCAATTTCTCAATCACCAATAAGTTCTGCAGTCCAACAACATAAATAGATTTATTTCTGACACGCTACTCATTTTGCAATGTTCATCGTACAACTATGCCTTCAATATCTCCATTCCTATATTTTGCAACTAATCAGGTTTCTAGATCTACGATGTACTCAGTTTCTTGTAATTAATCAAATTCTGCAGATTCCCAGCTTCTCTGCGTTGGCAACATTATCAATTTCTCCATATCGCTCAATTTAAGCAGACCTGTTTCGCTGTGGATAGCAAAATATCAATACCTAGCCATTGATAAAATTCTAGCATTTTATCTATCTGCAGCTATTTCACATTCCCAGTATTTGTAAAATCTCCGATTATCACCAAATTCGCTGCTTGTAGCTTCTGCTCGTCTCTGAATGTACAGGTTTCTTAATTTCCACCAACCTGGCGATCTCTATTAATATCCACTGCCTATCTAAATAAGTATCTCTAATTCTAACGCTCACCATTTTCGACTTTCTTATCATTCACCTGAAGCTACAATTTCTCAATTTCTAACTTTATCAGCAAATGTAGTTCTATTTACCTGTCAAATACTCAATTTCCTGAAATCTGTCAGACTGAGCACATTTGCAGCTTCTCCGCAATCACTGCAACTTAAGTATCTCCATTCCCTTCAGTTTCAGCAAACCTGGCAGCCTATATCTCTCAAAATGTCAATTATTAGCAATTCAGCAAATTCAAGCATTTTCACTATTAGCAGATATAACTCATTCCCACAATTTGTAAAATCTGCCATTTCCAACAAATTCGCTGTTTGCACTATCCGCTCGTTCACTCAATCTACAAGGTTCTCCATTTCAATCAATTTCTCAATCTCCAATTTTGCTGCAGTCCAACAACATAAGTAGATCTATTTCTTACAATCTACTCATTGTTCAATGTTGTTCGTACAACTATGCCTTCAATATCACCATTCCTATATTTTGTAACCAATCAGGTTTTACATCCAGGATGTACTCAGATTCTTGTAATTAATCAAATTCTGCAGATTCCCAGCATCTCTGCGTTGGCTACACTATCAATTTCTCCATATCGCTCAATTTAAGGAAACCTGGTTCGCTGTGGATAGCAAAATATCAATACCTAGCCATTGATAACATTCTAGCATTTTATCTATCTGCAGCTATTTCACATTCCCAATATTTGTAAAACCTCCCAATATCAACAAATTCGATGCTTGTAGCTTCTGCCCGACTCTGAATGTACAAGTTTCTTAATTTCCACCAACTTCGCTATCTCTATTAATATCCACTGCCTATCTAAATAAGTATCTCTAATTCTAACACTCTCCACATTTCCAGTTACTTAACATTCACCTGAAGCCACAATTTCTCAATTTCTAACTATATCGGCAAATGTAGTTCTATTTATCTATCAAATACACAATTTCCAGAAATCTGTTAGACTGAGCACATTTGCAGCTTCTCCGCAATGACAACATCTTCAATTTCTCCATTCCCTTCTGTTTCATCAAACCTAGCTGCCTGTATCTCTCAAAATGTCAATTATTAGCAATTCAGCAAATTCAAGCAATTTCTCTAACAGCAGATATAACTCTTTTTCACAATTTGTAATATCTGCTATTTCCAACAAATTCGCTGTTTGCATTATCCGCTCGTTCACTCAATCTACAAGTTTCTCCATTTCAATCAATTTCTCAATCTGCAATAAGTTCTGCAGTCCAACAACATAAAATGATCTATTTCTGACAAGCTACTCATTTTGCAATGTTGATCGTACAACTACGCCTTCAATATCTCCATTCCTATATTTTGCAACTAATCAGGTTTCTACATCTACGAAGTACTCAGTTTCTTGTAATTAATCAAATTCTGCAGATTCGCTGCTTCTCTAAGTGGGCAACACTATCAATTTCTCTATAACGCTCAATTAAAGCAAACCTGGTTCGCCGTGGTTAGCAAAATATCAATTGATAAAATAGCCATTGATAAAATTCTAGCATTTTATCAATCTGCAGCTATTTCACATTCCCAATATTTGTAAAATCTCGCATTATCACCAAATTCGCTGCTTGTAGCTTCTGCTCGTCTCTGAATGTACAAGTTTCTTAATTTCCACCAACCTCCCTATCTCTATTAATATCCACTGCCTATCTAAAAAAGTATCTCTAATTCTAACACTCTCCACATTTCCAGTTACTTATCTTTCACATGAAGCTACAATTTCTCAATTACTAACTATATGAGCAAATGTAGTTCCATTTATCTATCAAATACCAAATTTCCTGAAATCTTTTAGACTGAGCACATTTGCAGATTCTCTGCAATGACAACATCTTCAATTTCTCCATTCCCATCAGTTTCATCAAACCTGGCTGTCTGTATCTCTTAAAATGTCAATTCTTAGCAAATCAGCAAATTCAAGCATATTCTCTATCAGCAGATATAACTCATTCCCACAATTTGTAAAATCTCCCATTTCTAACAACTTCGCTGTTTGCATTATCCGCTCGTTCACTCAATCTACAAGGTTCTCCATTTCAATCAATTTCTCAATCTCCAATTTTGCTGCAGTCCAGCAACATAAGTAGATCTATTTCTGACAAGCTACTTTCAATGTTGTTCGTACAACTATGCCTTCAATATCACCATTCCTGTATTTTGCATCTAATCAGGTTTGAAATCCAAGAAGTTCTCAGTTTCTTCTAATTAATCAAATTCTGCAGATTCCCAGCTTCTCTGTGTTGGCTACACTATCATTTTCTCCATATCGCTCAATTTAAGCAGACCTGTATCGCTCTGGATAGCAAAGTATCAATACCTAGCCGTTGATAATGTTCTAGCACTTTATCTATCTGCAGCTATTTCACATTCCCAATATTTGTAAAATCTCCCATTTTCAACAAATTCACTGCTTTTTGCTTATTCTCCTTCTCTGAATGTACAAGTTTCTTACTTTCCATCCACTTCGCAATCTCTATTAATATTCACTGCCTATCTGAATAAGTATCTCTAATTCTAACACTCTCCACATTTCCAGTTACTTATCATTCACCTGAAGCTACAATTTCTCAATTTCTAACTATATCAGCAAATGTAGTTCTATTTATCTATCAAATACTCAATTTCCTGAAATCTGCTAGTCTGAGTACATTTGCAGCTTCTCCGCAAGCACAACAACTTCAATTTCTCCATTCCCTTCAGTTTTAGCAAACCTGGCTGTCTGTATCTCTTAAAATGTCAATTAATAGCAATTCAGCCAGTTCAAGCATTTTCTCTATCAGCAGATATAACTCATTCCCACAAGTTGTAAAATCTCCCATTTCTAACAAATTCGCTGTTTGCATTACCCGCTCGTTCACTCCATCTACAAGTTTCTCCATTTCAATCAATTTCTCATTCAGCAATAAGTTCTGCAGTCCAACAACATTAAATGATCTATTTCAGACAAGCTTGCAATGCTGATCGTACAACTACGCCTTCAATATCTCCATTCCTATATTTTGCAACTGATCAGGTTTCTACATCTACGAACTACTCAGTTTCTTGTAATTAATCAAATTCTGCAGATTCGCAGCTTCTCTAAGTGTGCTACAGTATCAATTTCTCCATAACGCTCAATTTAAGCAAACCTGGTTCGCTGTGGTTAGCAAAAATTAGCAATTCAGCAAATACAAACATTTTCGCTATCAGCAGATATAACTCATTCTCAGAATTTGTAAAATCTGCCATTTCCAACAAACTGGCTGTTTGCATTATCCGCTCGTTCAATGAATCTACAAGTTTCTCCATTTCATTCAAGTTCTCAATGTCCAATGATTTCTGCACTCCAACAACATAAATAGATCTATTTCTGACAAACTGCTCAATTTTCAACGTTGTTCGTGAAACTAAGCCTTCAATATCACCATTCCAATATTTTGCAACTAATCAGGTTTTACATCCAGGAAGTACTCAGTTTCTTGTAATTAATCAAATTCTGCAGATTCCCAGCTTCTCTGTGATGGCTACACTATCATTTTCTCCATATCGCTCATTTAAAGCAAACCTGGTTTGCTGTGGATAGCAAAATATCAACTCCTATCCATTGATAAAATTCTAGCATTTTATCTATCTGCAGCTATTTAACATTCCCAATATTTGTAAATCTCACATTTTCATCAATTTCGCTGCGTGTTGCTTATTCTGCTTCTCTGAATGTACAAGTTTCTTACTTTCCACCCAGCTCGCTATCTCTATTAATATCCACTGCCTATCTAAATAAGTATCTCTAATTCTAACACTCTCCACATTTCCAGTTACTTATCATTCACCTGAAGCTACAATTTCTCAATTTCTAAGTACATCAGCAAATGTAGTTCTATTTATCTTTCAAATACACTCTGTTAGACTGAGCACTTTTGCAGCATCTCCGCAATGACAATATCTTCAATACTCCATTCCCTTCAGTTTCAGCAAACCTGGCTGTCTGTATCTCTTAAAATGTCAATCATTAGCAATTCAGCAAGTTACAGCATTTTTTCTAACAGCGGATATAAATCATTCCCACAATTTCTAAAATCTGCCATTTCCAACAAATTCGCTGTTTGCATTATCCGCTCGTACACTGAATCTACAAGTTTCTCCATTTCAATCAATTTCTCAATCTCCAATAATTTCTGCAGTCCAGCAACATAAGTAGATCTATTTCTGACAAGCTACTCATTTTTCAATGTTGTTCGTACAACTATGCCTTCAATATCACCATTCCTATATTTTGTAACTAATCAGGTTTTACATCCAGGAAGTACTCAGTTTCTTGTAATTAATCAAATTCTGCAGATTCCCAGCTTCTCTGCGTTGGCTATTATCAATTTCTCCACATCGCTCAATTAAAGCAAACCTGGTTCGCTGTGGATAGCTAAATATCAATACCTAGCCATTGATATAATTCTAAAATTTTATCTATCTGCAGCTGTTACACATTCACAAAATTTGTAAAATCTCCCATTTTCAACAAATTCCCTGCTTCTAGCTTCTGCTCGTCTTTGAATGTACAAGTTTCTTAATTTACACCAACCTTTCTATCTCGATTCATATCCACTGCCTATCTAAATAAGTATCTCTAACTCTAACGCTCTCCACATTTCGAGTTACTTATCATTCGCCTGAAGCTACAATTTCTCAATTTCTATCTTCATCAGCAAATGTAGTTCTATTTACCCGTGAAATACTCAATTTCCAGAAATCTGTTGGACTGAGCACGTTTGCAGCTTTTGCGCATTCACTGCAACTTAAATATCTCCATTCCCTTCATTTTCAGCAAATCTGGCAGCCTATATCTCTCAAACTGTTCATTCTTAGCAATTCAGCAAATTCAAGCGTTTTCTCTATCAGCAGATGTAACTCATTCCCACAATTTGTAAAATCTGCCATTTCCAGCAAACTGGCTGTTTGCATTATCCGCTCGTTCAAAGAAGCTACAAGTTTCTCCATTTCATTCAAGTTCTCAATGTCCAATAATTTCTGCACTCCAACAACATAAATAGATCTATTTCTGACAAACTGCTCATTTTTCAATGTTGTTCGTGAAACTAAGCCTTCAATATCACCATTCCAATATTTTGCAACTAATCAGGTTTTACATCCAGGAAGTACTCAGTTTCTTGTAATTAATCAAATTCTGCAGATTCCCAGCTTCTCTGCGTTGGCTACACTAGCAATTTCTCCATACCGTTCAATTTAAGCAAACCTGGTTCGCTGTGGAAAGCAAAATATCCATACCTAGCCATTGATAAAATTCTAGCGTTTTATCTATCTGCAGCTATTTCACATTCCCAATATTTGTAAAATCTCGCATTATCACCAAATTCGCTGCTTGTAGCTTCTGTTCGTCTCTGAATATACAAGTTTCTTAATTTCCACCAACCTCGCTGTCTCTATTAATATCCACTGCCTATCTAAAAAATGTATCTCTAATTCTAACACTCTCCACATTTCCAGTTACTTATCTTTCACATGAAGCTACAATTTCTCAATTGCTAACTTTATGAGCAAATGTAGTTCTATTTATATATCAAATACTCAATTTCCTGAAATCTGTTAGGCTGAGCACATTTGCAGATTCTCTGCAATGACAACATCTTCAATTTCTCCATTCCCATCAGTTTCAGCAAACCTGGCTGTCTGTATCTCTTAAAATGTCAATTATTAGCAATTCAGCAAATTCAAGCATATTCTCTATCAGCAGATATAACTCATTCCCACAATTTGTAAAATCTCCCATTTCTAACAAATTCGCTGTTTGCATTATCCGCTCGTTCACTCAATCTACAAGGTTCTCCATTTCAATCAATTTCTCAATCTCCAATTTTGCTGCAGTCCAGCAACATAAGTAGATCTATTTCTGACAAGCTACTCATTTTTCAATGTTGATCGTACAGCTATGCCTTCAATATCACCATTCCTATATTTTGCATCTAATTGGGTTTGAAATCCATGAAGTACTCAGTTTCTTGTAATTAATCAAATTCTGCAGAATCCCAGCTTCTCTGTGTTGGCTACACTATCATTTTCTCCATATCGCTCAATTTAAGCAAACCTGTATCGCTCTGGATAGCAAAGTATCAATACCTAGCCGTTGATAATATTCTAGCACTTATTCTATCTGCAGCTATTTCACATTCCCATTATTTGTAAATTCTTCCATTTACACCAAATTCGCTGCTTGTTGCTTATTCTCCTTCTCTGAATGTACAAGTTTCTTACTTTCCAACCACCTCTCTATCTCTATTAATATCCGCTGCCTATCTGAATAAGTATCTCTAATTCTAACACTCTCCACATTTCCAGTTACTTATCATTCTCCTGAAGCTACAATTTCTCAATTACTAACTTTATGAGCAAATGTAGTTCTATTTATCTATCAAATACTGAATTTCCTGAAATCTGTTAGACTGAGCACATTAGCAACTTCTTCGCAATGACAACAACTTCAATTTCTCCATTCCCTTCAGTTTCAGCAAACCTGGCTGTCTGTATCTCTTAAAATGTCAATTAATAGCAATTCAGCAAGTTTAAGCATTTTCTCTATCAGCAGATATAACTCATTCCCACAAGTTGTAAAATCTCCCATTGCCAACAAATTCGCTGTTTGCATTACCCGCTCATTCACTCAATCTACAAGTTTCTCCATTTCAATCACTTTCTCAATCAGCAATAAGTTCTGCAGTCCAACAACATAAAATGATCTATTTCTGACAAGCTTGCAATGCTGATCGTACAACTACGCCTTCAACATCTCCATTCCTATATTTTGCAAAAAAAATCAGGTTTCTACATCTACGAACTACTCAGTTTCTTGTAATTAATCAAATTCTGCAGATTCGCAGCTTCTCTAAGTGTGCTACACTATCAATTTCTCCATAACGCTCAATTTAAGCAAACCTGGTTCGCTGTGGTTAGCAAAAATTAGCAATTCAGCAAATTCAAGCATTTTCTCTATCAGCAGATATAACTCATTCCCAGAATTTGTAAAATCTGCCATTTCCAACAAAGTGGCTGTTTGCATTATCCGCTTGTTCAATGAATCTACAAGTTGCTCCATTTCAATCAATTTCTCATTCAGCATTAAGTTCTGCCCTCCAACAACATAAATTGATCTATTTCTGACAAACTGCTCATTTTTCAATGTTGTTCGTACAGCTATGCCTTCAATATCACCATTCCTATATTTTGCAAGTAATCAGGTTTCTAATTCCAGGAAGTACTCAGTTTCTGGTAATTAATCAAATTCTGAAGATTCCCAGCTCTTCTGTCGTTGGCTACACTATCAATTTCTCCATAACGCTCAAGTTAAGCACACCTGGTTCCCTGCGGTTAGAAAAATATCAATACCTAGCCATTGATAAAATTCTAGCATTTTACCTATCTGCAGCTATTTCACATTCCCAATATTTGTAAAATCTCGCATTATCAACAAATTCGCTGCTTGTAGCTTCTGCTCGTCTCTGAATGTACAAGTTTCTTAATTTCCACCAATCTGGCGATCTCTATTAATATCCACTGCCTATCTTAATAAGTATCTCTAATTCTAACGCTCTCCACATTTGGAGATACTTAACATTCACCTGAACCTACAATTTCTCTATTTCTAACTATATCAGCAAATGTAGTTCTATTTATATATCAAATACTCAATTTCCAGAAATCTGCTAGTCTGAGTACATTTGCAGCTTCTCCACAATTACAACAGCTTCAATTTCTCCATTCCCTTCAGTTTCAGCAAACCTGGCTGTTTGTATCTCTCAAAATGTCAATTATTAGCAGTTAAGCAAGTTCAAGCCTTTTCTCTAACAGCAGATGTAACTCTTTCCCCAATTTGTAAAATCTCCCATTTTCAACAAATTCGCTGTTTGCATTATCCGCTCGTTCACTGAATCTACAAGTTTCTCCATTTCAATCAATTTCTCAATCTCCAACAACTTCTGCAGTCCAACAACATAAATAGATCTATTTCTGACAAGCGACTCATTTTTCAATGGTGATCGTAGAACTGTGCCTTCAATATCTCCATTCCAATATTTTCCAACTAATCAGGTTTTACTTCCATGAAGTACTCAGTTTCTCGGAATTAATCAAATTCTGCAGATTCCCAGCTTCTCCGCGTTGGCTACACTATCAATTTCTCCATAACGCTCAAGTTAAGCACACCTGGTTCCCTGCGGTTAGAAAAATATCAATACCTAGCCATTGATAAAATTCTAGCATTTTATCTATCTGCAGCTATTTCACATTCCCAATATTTGTAAAACCTCCCAATATCAACAAATTCGATGCTTGTAGCTTCTGCCCGACTCTGAATGTACAAGTTTCTTAATTTCCACCAACTTCGCTATCTCTATTAATATCCACTGCCTATCTAAATAAGTATTTCTAATTCTAACACTCTCCACATTTCCAGTTACTTATCATTGACCTGAAGCCACAATTTCTCAATTTCTAACTATATCAGCAAATGTAGTTCTATTTATCTATCAAATACACAATTTCCAGAAATCTGTTAGACTGAGCACATTTGCAGCTTCTCCGCAATGACAACATCTTCAATTTCTCCATTCCCTTCTGTTTCATCAAACCTAGCTGCCTGTATCTCTCAAAATGTCAATTATTAGCAATTCAGCAAATTCAAGCAATTTCTCTATCAGCAGATATAACTCTTTTTCACAATTTGTAATATCTGCTATTTCCAACAAATTCGCTGTTTGCATTATCCGCTCGTTCACTCAATCTACAAGTTTCTCCATTTCAATCAATTTCTCAATCTGCAATAAGTTCTGCAGTCCAACAACATAAAATGATCTATTTCTGACAAGCTACTCATTTTGCAATGTTGATCGTACAACTACGCCTTCAATATCTCCATTCCTATATTTTGCAACTAATCAGGTTTCTACATCTACGAAGTACTCAGTTTCTTGTAATTAATCAAATTCTGCAGATTCGCTGCTTCTCTAAGTGGGCAACACTATCAATTTCTCTATAACGCTCAATTAAAGCAAACCTGGTTCGCCGTGGTTAGCAAAAAATCAATTGATAAAATAGCCATTGATAAAATTCTAGCATTTTATCAATCTGCAGCTATTTCACATTCCCAATATTTGTAAAATCTCGCATTATCAACAAATTCGCTGCTTGTAGCTTCTGCTCGTCTCTGAATGTACAAGTTTCTTAATTTCCACCAACCTGGCGATCTCTATTAATATCCACTGCCTATCTAAATAAGTATCTGTAATTCTAACACTCTCCACATTTCCAGTTACTTATCTTTCACATGAAGCTACAATTTCTCAATTGCTAACTTTATGAGCAAATGTAGTTCTATTTATATATCAAATACTCAATTTCCTGAAATCTGTTAGACTGAGCACATTTGCAGATTCTCTGCAATGACAACATCTTCAATTTCCCCATTCCCTTCAGTTTCAGCAAACCTGGCTGCCTGTATCTCTCAAAATGTCAATTATTAGCAATTCACAAATTCAAGCATTTTCTCTATCAGCACATATAACTCATTCGCACAATTTGTAAAAATTGCCATTTCCAACAAAGTCATGTTTGCATTATCCACTCGTTCACTCAATCTACAAGTTTCTCCAAATCAATCAATTTCTCAATCACCAATAAGTTCTGCAGTCCAACAACATAAATAGATTTATTTCTGACACGCTACTCATTTTGCAATGTTCATCGTACAACTATGCCTTCAATATCTCCATTCCTATATTTTGCAACTAATCAGGTTTCTAGATCTACGATGTACTCAGTTTCTTGTAATTAATCAAATTCTGCAGATTCCCAGCTTCTCTGCGTTGGCAACATTATCAATTTCTCCATATCGCTCAATTTAAGCAGACCTGTTTCGCTGTGGATAGCAAAATATCAATACCTAGCCATTGATAAAATTCTAGCATTTTATCTATCTGCAGCTATTTCACATTCCCAGTATTTGTAAAATCTCCGATTATCACCAAATTCGCTGCTTGTAGCTTCTGCTCGTCTCTGAATGTACAGGTTTCTTAATTTCCACCAACCTGGCGATCTCTATTAATATCCACTGCCTATCTAAATAAGTATCTCTAATTCTAACACTCTCCACATTTCCAGTTACTTAACATTCACCTGAAGCCACAATTTCTCAATTTCTAACTATATCGGCAAATGTAGTTCTATTTATCTATCAAATACACAATTTCCAGAAATCTGTTAGACTGAGCACATTTGCAGCTTCTCCGCAATGACAACATCTTCAATTTCTCCATTCCCTTCTGTTTCATCAAACCTAGCTGCCTGTATCTCTCAAAATGTCAATTATTAGCAATTCAGCAAATTCAAGCAATTTCTCTAACAGCAGATATAACTCTTTTTCACAATTTGTAATATCTGCTATTTCCAACAAATTCGCTGTTTGCATTATCCGCTCGTTCACTCAATCTACAAGTTTCTCCATTTCAATCAATTTCTCAATCTGCAATAAGTTCTGCAGTCCAACAACATAAAATGATCTATTTCTGACAAGCTACTCATTTTGCAATGTTGATCGTACAACTACGCCTTCAATATCTCCATTCCTATATTTTGCAACTAATCAGGTTTCTACATCTACGAAGTACTCAGTTTCTTGTAATTAATCAAATTCTGCAGATTCGCTGCTTCTCTAAGTGGGCAACACTATCAATTTCTCTATAACGCTCAATTAAAGCAAACCTGGTTCGCCGTGGTTAGCAAAATATCAATTGATAAAATAGCCATTGATAAAATTCTAGCATTTTATCAATCTGCAGCTATTTCACATTCCCAATATTTGTAAAATCTCGCATTATCACCAAATTCGCTGCTTGTAGCTTCTGCTCGTCTCTGAATGTACAAGTTTCTTAATTTCCACCAACCTCCCTATCTCTATTAATATCCACTGCCTATCTAAAAAAGTATCTCTAATTCTAACACTCTCCACATTTCCAGTTACTTATCTTTCACATGAAGCTACAATTTCTCAATTACTAACTATATGAGCAAATGTAGTTCCATTTATCTATCAAATACCAAATTTCCTGAAATCTTTTAGACTGAGCACATTTGCAGATTCTCTGCAATGACAACATCTTCAATTTCTCCATTCCCATCAGTTTCATCAAACCTGGCTGTCTGTATCTCTTAAAATGTCAATTCTTAGCAAATCAGCAAATTCAAGCATATTCTCTATCAGCAGATATAACTCATTCCCACAATTTGTAAAATCTCCCATTTCTAACAACTTCGCTGTTTGCATTATCCGCTCGTTCACTCAATCTACAAGGTTCTCCATTTCAATCAATTTCTCAATCTCCAATTTTGCTGCAGTCCAGCAACATAAGTAGATCTATTTCTGACAAGCTACTTTCAATGTTGTTCGTACAACTATGCCTTCAATATCACCATTCCTGTATTTTGCATCTAATCAGGTTTGAAATCCAAGAAGTTCTCAGTTTCTTCTAATTAATCAAATTCTGCAGATTCCCAGCTTCTCTGTGTTGGCTACACTATCATTTTCTCCATATCGCTCAATTTAAGCAGACCTGTATCGCTCTGGATAGCAAAGTATCAATACCTAGCCGTTGATAATGTTCTAGCACTTTATCTATCTGCAGCTATTTCACATTCCCAATATTTGTAAAATCTCCCATTTTCAACAAATTCACTGCTTTTTGCTTATTCTCCTTCTCTGAATGTACAAGTTTCTTACTTTCCATCCACTTCGCAATCTCTATTAATATTCACTGCCTATCTGAATAAGTATCTCTAATTCTAACACTCTCCACATTTCCAGTTACTTATCATTCACCTGAAGCTACAATTTCTCAATTTCTAACTATATCAGCAAATGTAGTTCTATTTATCTATCAAATACTCAATTTCCTGAAATCTGCTAGTCTGAGTACATTTGCAGCTTCTCCGCAAGCACAACAACTTCAATTTCTCCATTCCCTTCAGTTTTAGCAAACCTGGCTGTCTGTATCTCTTAAAATGTCAATTAATAGCAATTCAGCCAGTTCAAGCATTTTCTCTATCAGCAGATATAACTCATTCCCACAAGTTGTAAAATCTCCCATTTCTAACAAATTCGCTGTTTGCATTACCCGCTCGTTCACTCCATCTACAAGTTTCTCCATTTCAATCAATTTCTCATTCAGCAATAAGTTCTGCAGTCCAACAACATTAAATGATCTATTTCAGACAAGCTTGCAATGCTGATCGTACAACTACGCCTTCAATATCTCCATTCCTATATTTTGCAACTGATCAGGTTTCTACATCTACGAACTACTCAGTTTCTTGTAATTAATCAAATTCTGCAGATTCGCAGCTTCTCTAAGTGTGCTACAGTATCAATTTCTCCATAACGCTCAATTTAAGCAAACCTGGTTCGCTGTGGTTAGCAAAAATTAGCAATTCAGCAAATACAAACATTTTCGCTATCAGCAGATATAACTCATTCTCAGAATTTGTAAAATCTGCCATTTCCAACAAACTGGCTGTTTGCATTATCCGCTCGTTCAATGAATCTACAAGTTTCTCCATTTCATTCAAGTTCTCAATGTCCAATGATTTCTGCACTCCAACAACATAAATAGATCTATTTCTGACAAACTGCTCAATTTTCAACGTTGTTCGTGAAACTAAGCCTTCAATATCACCATTCCAATATTTTGCAACTAATCAGGTTTTACATCCAGGAAGTACTCAGTTTCTTGTAATTAATCAAATTCTGCAGATTCCCAGCTTCTCTGTGATGGCTACACTATCATTTTCTCCATATCGCTCATTTAAAGCAAACCTGGTTTGCTGTGGATAGCAAAATATCAACTCCTATCCATTGATAAAATTCTAGCATTTTATCTATCTGCAGCTATTTAACATTCCCAATATTTGTAAATCTCACATTTTCATCAATTTCGCTGCGTGTTGCTTATTCTGCTTCTCTGAATGTACAAGTTTCTTACTTTCCACCCAGCTCGCTATCTCTATTAATATCCACTGCCTATCTAAATAAGTATCTCTAATTCTAACACTCTCCACATTTCCAGTTACTTATCATTCACCTGAAGCTACAATTTCTCAATTTCTAAGTACATCAGCAAATGTAGTTCTATTTATCTTTCAAATACACTCTGTTAGACTGAGCACTTTTGCAGCATCTCCGCAATGACAATATCTTCAATACTCCATTCCCTTCAGTTTCAGCAAACCTGGCTGTCTGTATCTCTTAAAATGTCAATCATTAGCAATTCAGCAAGTTACAGCATTTTTTCTAACAGCGGATATAAATCATTCCCACAATTTCTAAAATCTGCCATTTCCAACAAATTCGCTGTTTGCATTATCCGCTCGTACACTGAATCTACAAGTTTCTCCATTTCAATCAATTTCTCAATCTCCAATAATTTCTGCAGTCCAGCAACATAAGTAGATCTATTTCTGACAAGCTACTCATTTTTCAATGTTGTTCGTACAACTATGCCTTCAATATCACCATTCCTATATTTTGTAACTAATCAGGTTTTACATCCAGGAAGTACTCAGTTTCTTGTAATTAATCAAATTCTGCAGATTCCCAGCTTCTCTGCGTTGGCTATTATCAATTTCTCCACATCGCTCAATTAAAGCAAACCTGGTTCGCTGTGGATAGCTAAATATCAATACCTAGCCATTGATATAATTCTAAAATTTTATCTATCTGCAGCTGTTACACATTCACAAAATTTGTAAAATCTCCCATTTTCAACAAATTCCCTGCTTCTAGCTTCTGCTCGTCTTTGAATGTACAAGTTTCTTAATTTACACCAACCTTTCTATCTCGATTCATATCCACTGCCTATCTAAATAAGTATCTCTAACTCTAACGCTCTCCACATTTCGAGTTACTTATCATTCGCCTGAAGCTACAATTTCTCAATTTCTATCTTCATCAGCAAATGTAGTTCTATTTACCCGTGAAATACTCAATTTCCAGAAATCTGTTGGACTGAGCACGTTTGCAGCTTTTGCGCATTCACTGCAACTTAAATATCTCCATTCCCTTCATTTTCAGCAAATCTGGCAGCCTATATCTCTCAAACTGTTCATTCTTAGCAATTCAGCAAATTCAAGCGTTTTCTCTATCAGCAGATGTAACTCATTCCCACAATTTGTAAAATCTGCCATTTCCAGCAAACTGGCTGTTTGCATTATCCGCTCGTTCAAAGAAGCTACAAGTTTCTCCATTTCATTCAAGTTCTCAATGTCCAATAATTTCTGCACTCCAACAACATAAATAGATCTATTTCTGACAAACTGCTCATTTTTCAATGTTGTTCGTGAAACTAAGCCTTCAATATCACCATTCCAATATTTTGCAACTAATCAGGTTTTACAT
Source organism: Cetorhinus maximus (assembly GCF_964194155.1). Taxonomy (NCBI): domain Eukaryota; kingdom Metazoa; phylum Chordata; class Chondrichthyes; order Lamniformes; family Cetorhinidae; genus Cetorhinus; species Cetorhinus maximus. Next base: position 110,228 of record NW_027596349.1, read on the forward strand.
CCAGGAAGTACTCAGTTTCTTGTAATTAATCAAATTCTGCAGATTCCCAGCTTCTCTGCGTTGGCTACACTAGCAATTTCTCCATACCGTTCAATTTAAGCAAACCTGGTTCGCTGTGGAAAGCAAAATATCCATACCTAGCCATTGATAAAATTCTAGCGTTTTATCTATCTGCAGCTATTTCACATTCCCAATATTTGTAAAATCTCGCATTATCACCAAATTCGCTGCTTGTAGCTTCTGTTCGTCTCTGAATATACAAGTTTCTTAATTTCCACCAACCTCGCTGTCTCTATTAATATCCACTGCCTATCTAAAAAATGTATCTCTAATTCTAACACTCTCCACATTTCCAGTTACTTATCTTTCACATGAAGCTACAATTTCTCAATTGCTAACTTTATGAGCAAATGTAGTTCTATTTATATATCAAATACTCAATTTCCTGAAATCTGTTAGGCTGAGCACATTTGCAGATTCTCTGCAATGACAACATCTTCAATTTCTCCATTCCCATCAGTTTCAGCAAACCTGGCTGTCTGTATCTCTTAAAATGTCAATTATTAGCAATTCAGCAAATTCAAGCATATTCTCTATCAGCAGATATAACTCATTCCCACAATTTGTAAAATCTCCCATTTCTAACAAATTCGCTGTTTGCATTATCCGCTCGTTCACTCAATCTACAAGGTTCTCCATTTCAATCAATTTCTCAATCTCCAATTTTGCTGCAGTCCAGCAACATAAGTAGATCTATTTCTGACAAGCTACTCATTTTTCAATGTTGATCGTACAGCTATGCCTTCAATATCACCATTCCTATATTTTGCATCTAATTGGGTTTGAAATCCATGAAGTACTCAGTTTCTTGTAATTAATCAAATTCTGCAGAATCCCAGCTTCTCTGTGTTGGCTACACTATCATTTTCTCCATATCGCTCAATTTAAGCAAACCTGTATCGCTCTGGATAGCAAAGTATCAATACCTAGCCGTTGATAATATTCTAGCACTTATTCTATCTGCAGCTATTTCACATTCCCATTATTTGTAAATTCTTCCATTTACACCAAATTCGCTGCTTGTTGCTTATTCTCCTTCTCTGAATGTACAAGTTTCTTACTTTCCAACCACCTCTCTATCTCTATTAATATCCGCTGCCTATCTGAATAAGTATCTCTAATTCTAACACTCTCCACATTTCCAGTTACTTATCATTCTCCTGAAGCTACAATTTCTCAATTACTAACTTTATGAGCAAATGTAGTTCTATTTATCTATCAAATACTGAATTTCCTGAAATCTGTTAGACTGAGCACATTAGCAACTTCTTCGCAATGACAACAACTTCAATTTCTCCATTCCCTTCAGTTTCAGCAAACCTGGCTGTCTGTATCTCTTAAAATGTCAATTAATAGCAATTCAGCAAGTTTAAGCATTTTCTCTATCAGCAGATATAACTCATTCCCACAAGTTGTAAAATCTCCCATTGCCAACAAATTCGCTGTTTGCATTACCCGCTCATTCACTCAATCTACAAGTTTCTCCATTTCAATCACTTTCTCAATCAGCAATAAGTTCTGCAGTCCAACAACATAAAATGATCTATTTCTGACAAGCTTGCAATGCTGATCGTACAACTACGCCTTCAACATCTCCATTCCTATATTTTGCAAAAAAAATCAGGTTTCTACATCTACGAACTACTCAGTTTCTTGTAATTAATCAAATTCTGCAGATTCGCAGCTTCTCTAAGTGTGCTACACTATCAATTTCTCCATAACGCTCAATTTAAGCAAACCTGGTTCGCTGTGGTTAGCAAAAATTAGCAATTCAGCAAATTCAAGCATTTTCTCTATCAGCAGATATAACTCATTCCCAGAATTTGTAAAATCTGCCATTTCCAACAAAGTGGCTGTTTGCATTATCCGCTTGTTCAATGAATCTACAAGTTGCTCCATTTCAATCAATTTCTCATTCAGCATTAAGTTCTGCCCTCCAACAACATAAATTGATCTATTTCTGACAAACTGCTCATTTTTCAATGTTGTTCGTACAGCTATGCCTTCAATATCACCATTCCTATATTTTGCAAGTAATCAGGTTTCTAATTCCAGGAAGTACTCAGTTTCTGGTAATTAATCAAATTCTGAAGATTCCCAGCTCTTCTGTCGTTGGCTACACTATCAATTTCTCCATAACGCTCAAGTTAAGCACACCTGGTTCCCTGCGGTTAGAAAAATATCAATACCTAGCCATTGATAAAATTCTAGCATTTTACCTATCTGCAGCTATTTCACATTCCCAATATTTGTAAAATCTCGCATTATCAACAAATTCGCTGCTTGTAGCTTCTGCTCGTCTCTGAATGTACAAGTTTCTTAATTTCCACCAATCTGGCGATCTCTATTAATATCCACTGCCTATCTTAATAAGTATCTCTAATTCTAACGCTCTCCACATTTGGAGATACTTAACATTCACCTGAACCTACAATTTCTCTATTTCTAACTATATCAGCAAATGTAGTTCTATTTATATATCAAATACTCAATTTCCAGAAATCTGCTAGTCTGAGTACATTTGCAGCTTCTCCACAATTACAACAGCTTCAATTTCTCCATTCCCTTCAGTTTCAGCAAACCTGGCTGTTTGTATCTCTCAAAATGTCAATTATTAGCAGTTAAGCAAGTTCAAGCCTTTTCTCTAACAGCAGATGTAACTCTTTCCCCAATTTGTAAAATCTCCCATTTTCAACAAATTCGCTGTTTGCATTATCCGCTCGTTCACTGAATCTACAAGTTTCTCCATTTCAATCAATTTCTCAATCTCCAACAACTTCTGCAGTCCAACAACATAAATAGATCTATTTCTGACAAGCGACTCATTTTTCAATGGTGATCGTAGAACTGTGCCTTCAATATCTCCATTCCAATATTTTCCAACTAATCAGGTTTTACTTCCATGAAGTACTCAGTTTCTCGGAATTAATCAAATTCTGCAGATTCCCAGCTTCTCCGCGTTGGCTACACTATCAATTTCTCCATAACGCTCAAGTTAAGCACACCTGGTTCCCTGCGGTTAGAAAAATATCAATACCTAGCCATTGATAAAATTCTAGCATTTTATCTATCTGCAGCTATTTCACATTCCCAATATTTGTAAAACCTCCCAATATCAACAAATTCGATGCTTGTAGCTTCTGCCCGACTCTGAATGTACAAGTTTCTTAATTTCCACCAACTTCGCTATCTCTATTAATATCCACTGCCTATCTAAATAAGTATTTCTAATTCTAACACTCTCCACATTTCCAGTTACTTATCATTGACCTGAAGCCACAATTTCTCAATTTCTAACTATATCAGCAAATGTAGTTCTATTTATCTATCAAATACACAATTTCCAGAAATCTGTTAGACTGAGCACATTTGCAGCTTCTCCGCAATGACAACATCTTCAATTTCTCCATTCCCTTCTGTTTCATCAAACCTAGATGCCTGTATCTCTCAAAATGTCAATTATTAGCAATTCAGCAAATTCAAGCAATTTCTCTATCAGCAGATATAACTCTTTTTCACAATTTGTAATATCTGCTATTTCCAACAAATTCGCTGTTTGCATTATCCGCTCGTTCACTCAATCTACAAGTTTCTCCATTTCAATCAATTTCTCAATCTGCAATAAGTTCTGCAGTCCAACAACATAAAATGATCTATTTCTGACAAGCTACTCATTTTGCAATGTTGATCGTACAACTACGCCTTCAATATCTCCATTCCTATATTTTGCAACTAATCAGGTTTCTACATCTACGAAGTACTCAGTTTCTTGTAATTAATCAAATTCTGCAGATTCGCTGCTTCTCTAAGTGGGCAACACTATCAATTTCTCTATAACGCTCAATTAAAGCAAACCTGGTTCGCCGTGGTTAGCAAAAAATCAATTGATAAAATAGCCATTGATAAAATTCTAGCATTTTATCAATCTGCAGCTATTTCACATTCCCAATATTTGTAAAATCTCGCATTATCAACAAATTCGCTGCTTGTAGCTTCTGCTCGTCTCTGAATGTACAAGTTTCTTAATTTCCACCAACCTGGCGATCTCTATTAATATCCACTGCCTATCTAAATAAGTATCTGTAATTCTAACACTCTCCACATTTCCAGTTACTTATCTTTCACATGAAGCTACAATTTCTCAATTGCTAACTTTATGAGCAAATGTAGTTCTATTTATATATCAAATACTCAATTTCCTGAAATCTGTTAGACTGAGCACATTTGCAGATTCTCTGCAATGACAACATCTTCAATTTCCCCATTCCCTTCAGTTTCAGCAAACCTGGCTGCCTGTATCTCTCAAAATGTCAATTATTAGCAATTCACAAATTCAAGCATTTTCTCTATCAGCACATATAACTCATTCGCACAATTTGTAAAAATTGCCATTTCCAACAAAGTCATGTTTGCATTATCCGCTCGTTCACTCAATCTACAAGTTTCTCCAAATCAATCAATTTCTCAATCACCAATAAGTTCTGCAGTCCAACAACATAAATAGATTTATTTCTGACACGCTACTCATTTTGCAATGTTCATCGTACAACTATGCCTTCAATATCTCCATTCCTATATTTTGCAACTAATCAGGTTTCTAGATCTACGATGTACTCAGTTTCTTGTAATTAATCAAATTCTGCAGATTCCCAGCTTCTCTGCGTTGGCAACATTATCAATTTCTCCATATCGCTCAATTTAAGCAGACCTGTTTCGCTGTGGATAGCAAAATATCAATACCTAGCCATTGATAAAATTCTAGCATTTTATCTATCTGCAGCTATTTCACATTCCCAGTATTTGTAAAATCTCCGATTATCACCAAATTCGCTGCTTGTAGCTTCTGCTCGTCTCTGAATGTACAGGTTTCTTAATTTCCACCAACCTGGCGATCTCTATTAATATCCACTGCCTATCTAAATAAGTATCTCTAATTCTAACGCTCACCATTTTCGACTTTCTTATCATTCACCTGAAGCTACAATTTCTCAATTTCTAACTTTATCAGCAAATGTAGTTCTATTTACCTGTCAAATACTCAATTTCCTGAAATCTGTCAGACTGAGCACATTTGCAGCTTCTCCGCAATCACTGCAACTTAAGTATCTCCATTCCCTTCAGTTTCAGCAAACCTGGCAGCCTATATCTCTCAAAATGTCAATTATTAGCAATTCAGCAAATTCAAGCATTTTCACTATTAGCAGATATAACTCATTCCCACAATTTGTAAAATCTGCCATTTCCAACAAATTCGCTGTTTGCACTATCCGCTCGTTCACTCAATCTACAAGGTTCTCCATTTCAATCAATTTCTCAATCTCCAATTTTGCTGCAGTCCAACAACATAAGTAGATCTATTTCTTACAATCTACTCATTGTTCAATGTTGTTCGTACAACTATGCCTTCAATATCACCATTCCTATATTTTGTAACCAATCAGGTTTTACATCCAGGATGTACTCAGATTCTTGTAATTAATCAAATTCTGCAGATTCCCAGCATCTCTGCGTTGGCTACACTATCAATTTCTCCATATCGCTCAATTTAAGGAAACCTGGTTCGCTGTGGATAGCAAAATATCAATACCTAGCCATTGATAACATTCTAGCATTTTATCTATCTGCAGCTATTTCACATTCCCAATATTTGTAAAACCTCCCAATATCAACAAATTCGATGCTTGTAGCTTCTGCCCGACTCTGAATGTACAAGTTTCTTAATTTCCACCAACTTCGCTATCTCTATTAATATCCACTGCCTATCTAAATAAGTATCTCTAATTCTAACACTCTCCACATTTCCAGTTACTTAACATTCACCTGAAGCCACAATTTCTCAATTTCTAACTATATCGGCAAATGTAGTTCTATTTATCTATCAAATACACAATTTCCAGAAATCTGTTAGACTGAGCACATTTGCAGCTTCTCCGCAATGACAACATCTTCAATTTCTCCATTCCCTTCTGTTTCATCAAACCTAGCTGCCTGTATCTCTCAAAATGTCAATTATTAGCAATTCAGCAAATTCAAGCAATTTCTCTAACAGCAGATATAACTCTTTTTCACAATTTGTAATATCTGCTATTTCCAACAAATTCGCTGTTTGCATTATCCGCTCGTTCACTCAATCTACAAGTTTCTCCATTTCAATCAATTTCTCAATCTGCAATAAGTTCTGCAGTCCAACAACATAAAATGATCTATTTCTGACAAGCTACTCATTTTGCAATGTTGATCGTACAACTACGCCTTCAATATCTCCATTCCTATATTTTGCAACTAATCAGGTTTCTACATCTACGAAGTACTCAGTTTCTTGTAATTAATCAAATTCTGCAGATTCGCTGCTTCTCTAAGTGGGCAACACTATCAATTTCTCTATAACGCTCAATTAAAGCAAACCTGGTTCGCCGTGGTTAGCAAAATATCAATTGATAAAATAGCCATTGATAAAATTCTAGCATTTTATCAATCTGCAGCTATTTCACATTCCCAATATTTGTAAAATCTCGCATTATCACCAAATTCGCTGCTTGTAGCTTCTGCTCGTCTCTGAATGTACAAGTTTCTTAATTTCCACCAACCTCCCTATCTCTATTAATATCCACTGCCTATCTAAAAAAGTATCTCTAATTCTAACACTCTCCACATTTCCAGTTACTTATCTTTCACATGAAGCTACAATTTCTCAATTGCTAACTTTATGAGCAAATGTAGTTCTATTTATATATCAAATACTCAATTTCCTGAAATCTGTTAGGCTGAGCACATTTGCAGATTCTCTGCAATGACAACATCTTCAATTTCTCCATTCCCATCAGTTTCAGCAAACCTGGCTGTCTGTATCTCTTAAAATGTCAATTATTAGCAATTCAGCAAATTCAAGCATATTCTCTATCAGCAGATATAACTCATTCCCACAATTTGTAAAATCTCCCATTTCTAACAAATTCGCTGTTTGCATTATCCGCTCGTTCACTCAATCTACAAGGTTCTCCATTTCAATCAATTTCTCAATCTCCAATTTTGCTGCAGTCCAGCAACATAAGTAGATCTATTTCTGACAAGCTACTCATTTTTCAATGTTGATCGTACAGCTATGCCTTCAATATCACCATTCCTATATTTTGCATCTAATTGGGTTTGAAATCCATGAAGTACTCAGTTTCTTGTAATTAATCAAATTCTGCAGAATCCCAGCTTCTCTGTGTTGGCTACACTATCATTTTCTCCATATCGCTCAATTTAAGCAAACCTGTATCGCTCTGGATAGCAAAGTATCAATACCTAGCCGTTGATAATATTCTAGCACTTATTCTATCTGCAGCTATTTCACATTCCCATTATTTGTAAATTCTTCCATTTACACCAAATTCGCTGCTTGTTGCTTATTCTCCTTCTCTGAATGTACAAGTTTCTTACTTTCCAACCACCTCTCTATCTCTATTAATATCCGCTGCCTATCTGAATAAGTATCTCTAATTCTAACACTCTCCACATTTCCAGTTACTTATCATTCTCCTGAAGCTACAATTTCTCAATTACTAACTTTATGAGCAAATGTAGTTCTATTTATCTATCAAATACTGAATTTCCTGAAATCTGTTAGACTGAGCACATTAGCAACTTCTTCGCAATGACAACAACTTCAATTTCTCCATTCCCTTCAGTTTCAGCAAACCTGGCTGTCTGTATCTCTTAAAATGTCAATTAATAGCAATTCAGCAAGTTTAAGCATTTTCTCTATCAGCAGATATAACTCATTCCCACAAGTTGTAAAATCTCCCATTGCCAACAAATTCGCTGTTTGCATTACCCGCTCATTCACTCAATCTACAAGTTTCTCCATTTCAATCACTTTCTCAATCAGCAATAAGTTCTGCAGTCCAACAACATAAAATGATCTATTTCTGACAAGCTTGCAATGCTGATCGTACAACTACGCCTTCAACATCTCCATTCCTATATTTTGCAAAAAAAATCAGGTTTCTACATCTACGAACTACTCAGTTTCTTGTAATTAATCAAATTCTGCAGATTCGCAGCTTCTCTAAGTGTGCTACACTATCAATTTCTCCATAACGCTCAATTTAAGCAAACCTGGTTCGCTGTGGTTAGCAAAAATTAGCAATTCAGCAAATTCAAGCATTTTCTCTATCAGCAGATATAACTCATTCCCAGAATTTGTAAAATCTGCCATTTCCAACAAAGTGGCTGTTTGCATTATCCGCTTGTTCAATGAATCTACAAGTTGCTCCATTTCAATCAATTTCTCATTCAGCATTAAGTTCTGCCCTCCAACAACATAAATTGATCTATTTCTGACAAACTGCTCATTTTTCAATGTTGTTCGTACAGCTATGCCTTCAATATCACCATTCCTATATTTTGCAAGTAATCAGGTTTCTAATTCCAGGAAGTACTCAGTTTCTGGTAATTAATCAAATTCTGAAGATTCCCAGCTCTTCTGTCGTTGGCTACACTATCAATTTCTCCATAACGCTCAAGTTAAGCACACCTGGTTCCCTGCATTTAGCAAAATATCAATACCTAGCCATTGATAAAATTCTAGCATTTTACCTATCTGCAGCTATTTCACATTCCCAATATTTGTAAAATCTCGCATTATCAACAAATTCGCTGCTTGTAGCTTCTGCTCGTCTCTGAATGTACAAGTTTCTTAATTTCCACCAATCTGGCGATCTCTATTAATATCCACTGCCTATCTAAATAAGTATCTCTAATTCTAACGCTCTCCACATTTGGAGATACTTAACATTCACCTGAACCTACAATTTCTCTATTTCTAACTATATCAGCAAATGTAGTTCTATTTATATATCAAATACTCAATTTCCAGAAATCTGCTAGTCTGAGTACATTTGCAGCTTCTCCACAATTACAACAGCTTCAATTTCTCCATTCCCTTCAGTTTCAGCAAACCTGGCTGTTTGTATCTCTCAAAATGTCAATTATTAGCAGTTAAGCAAGTTCAAGCCTTTTCTCTAACAGCAGATGTAACTCTTTCCCCAATTTGTAAAATCTCCCATTTTCAACAAATTCGCTGTTTGCATTATCCGCTCGTTCACTGAATCTACAAGTTTCTCCATTTCAATCAATTTCTCAATCTCCAACAACTTCTGCAGTCCAACAACATAAATAGATCTATTTCTGACAAGCGACTCATTTTTCAATGGTGATCGTAGAACTGTGCCTTCAATATCTCCATTCCAATATTTTCCAACTAATCAGGTTTTACTTCCATGAAGTACTCAGTTTCTCGGAATTAATCAAATTCTGCAGATTCCCAGCTTCTCCGCGTTGGCTACACTATCAATTTCTCCATAACGCTCAAGTTAAGCACACCTGGTTCCCTGCGGTTAGAAAAATATCAATACCTAGCCATTGATAAAATTCTAGCATTTTACCTATCTGTAGCTATTTCACATTCCAGCTATTTCACATTCCCAATATTTGTAAAATCTCGCATTATCAACAAATTCGCTGCTTGTAGCTTCTGCTCGTCTCTGAATGTACAAGTTTCTTAATTTCCACCAACCTGGCGATCTCTATTAATATCCACTGCCTATCTAAATAAGTATCTGTAATTCTAACGCTCTCCACATTTGGAGATACTTAACATTCACCTGAACCTACAATTTCTCTATTTCTAACTATATCAGCAAATGTAGTTCTATTTATCTATCAAATACTCAGTTTCCAGAAATCATTAGACTGAGCACATTTGCAGCTTCTCCGCATTCACTGCAACTTCAATTTCCCCATTCCCTTCAGTTTCAGCAAACCTGGCTGCCTGTATCTCTCAAAATGTCAATTATTAGCAATTCACAAATTCAAGCATTTTCTCTATCAGCACATATAACTCATTCGCACAATTTGTAAAAATTGCCATTTCCAACAAAGTCATGTTTGCATTATCCGCTCGTTCACTCAATCTACAAGTTTCTCCAAATCAATCAATTTCTCAATCACCAATAAGTTCTGCAGTCCAACAACATAAATAGATTTATTTCTGACACGCTACTCATTTTGCAATGTTCATCGTACAACTATGCCTTCAATATCTCCATCCCTATATTTTGCAACTAATCATGTTTCTAGATCTACGATGTACTCAGTTTCTTGTAATTAATCAAATTCTGCAGATTCCCAGCTTCTCTGCGTTGGCTACACTATCAATTTCTCCATATCGCTCAATTTAAGGAAACCTGGTTCGCTGTGGATAGCAAAATATCAATACCTAGCCATTGATAACATTCTAGCATTTTATCTATCTGCAGCTATTTCACATTCCCAATATTTGTAAAACCTCCCAATATCAACAAATTCGATGCTTGTAGCTTCTGCCCGACTCTGAATGTACAAGTTTCTTAATTTCCACCAACTTCGCTATCTCTATTAATATCCACTGCCTATCTAAATAAGTATTTCTAATTCTAACACTCTCCACATTTCCAGTTACTTATCATTGACCTGAAGCCACAATTTCTCAATTTCTAACTATATCAGCAAATGTAGTTCTATTTATCTATCAAATACACAATTTCCTGAAATCTGTTAGACTGAGCACATTTGCAGCTTCTCCGCAATGACAACATCTTCAATTTCTCCATTCCCTTCTGTTTCAGCAAACCTGGCTGCCTGTATCTCTCAAAATGTCAATTATTAGCAATTCACAAATTCAAGCATTTTCTCTATCAGCACATATAACTCATTCGCACAATTTGTAAAAATTGCCATTTCCAACAAAGTCATGTTTGCATTATCCGCTCGTTCACTCAATCTACAAGTTTCTCCAAATCAATCAATTTCTCAATCACCAATAAGTTCTGCAGTCCAACAACATAAATAGATTTATTTCTGACACGCTACTCATTTTGCAATGTTCATCGTACAACTATGCCTTCAATATCTCCATTCCTATATTTTGCAACTAATCAGGTTTCTAGATCTACGATGTACTCAGTTTCTTGTAATTAATCAAATTCTGCAGATTCCCAGCTTCTCTGCGTTGGCAACATTATCAATTTCTCCATATCGCTCAATTTAAGCAGACCTGTTTCGCTGTGGATAGCAAAATATCAATACCTAGCCATTGATAAAATTCTAGCATTTTATCTATCTGCAGCTATTTCACATTCCCAGTATTTGTAAAATCTCCGATTATCACCAAATTCGCTGCTTGTAGCTTCTGCTCGTCTCTGAATGTACAGGTTTCTTAATTTCCACCAACCTGGCGATCTCTATTAATATCCACTGCCTATCTAAATAAGTATCTCTAATTCTAACGCTCACCATTTTCGACTTTCTTATCATTCACCTGAAGCTACAATTTCTCAATTTCTAACTTTATCAGCAAATGTAGTTCTATTTACCTGTCAAATACTCAATTTCCTGAAATCTGTCAGACTGAGCACATTTGCAGCTTCTCCGCAATCACTGCAACTTAAGTATCTCCATTCCCTTCAGTTTCAGCAAACCTGGCAGCCTATATCTCTCAAAATGTCAATTATTAGCAATTCAGCAAATTCAAGCATTTTCACTATTAGCAGATATAACTCATTCCCACAATTTGTAAAATCTGCCATTTCCAACAAATTCGCTGTTTGCACTATCCGCTCGTTCACTCAATCTACAAGGTTCTCCATTTCAATCAATTTCTCAATCTCCAATTTTGCTGCAGTCCAACAACATAAGTAGATCTATTTCTTACAATCTACTCATTGTTCAATGTTGTTCGTACAACTATGCCTTCAATATCACCATTCCTATATTTTGTAACCAATCAGGTTTTACATCCAGGATGTACTCAGATTCTTGTAATTAATCAAATTCTGCAGATTCCCAGCATCTCTGCGTTGGCTACACTATCAATTTCTCCATATCGCTCAATTTAAGGAAACCTGGTTCGCTGTGGATAGCAAAATATCAATACCTAGCCATTGATAACATTCTAGCATTTTATCTATCTGCAGCTATTTCACATTCCCAATATTTGTAAAACCTCCCAATATCAACAAATTCGATGCTTGTAGCTTCTGCCCGACTCTGAATGTACAAGTTTCTTAATTTCCACCAACTTCGCTATCTCTATTAATATCCACTGCCTATCTAAATAAGTATCTCTAATTCTAACACTCTCCACATTTCCAGTTACTTAACATTCACCTGAAGCCACAATTTCTCAATTTCTAACTATATCGGCAAATGTAGTTCTATTTATCTATCAAATACACAATTTCCAGAAATCTGTTAGACTGAGCACATTTGCAGCTTCTCCGCAATGACAACATCTTCAATTTCTCCATTCCCTTCTGTTTCATCAAACCTAGCTGCCTGTATCTCTCAAAATGTCAATTATTAGCAATTCAGCAAATTCAAGCAATTTCTCTAACAGCAGATATAACTCTTTTTCACAATTTGTAATATCTGCTATTTCCAACAAATTCGCTGTTTGCATTATCCGCTCGTTCACTCAATCTACAAGTTTCTCCATTTCAATCAATTTCTCAATCTGCAATAAGTTCTGCAGTCCAACAACATAAAATGATCTATTTCTGACAAGCTACTCATTTTGCAATGTTGATCGTACAACTACGCCTTCAATATCTCCATTCCTATATTTTGCAACTAATCAGGTTTCTACATCTACGAAGTACTCAGTTTCTTGTAATTAATCAAATTCTGCAGATTCGCTGCTTCTCTAAGTGGGCAACACTATCAATTTCTCTATAACGCTCAATTAAAGCAAACCTGGTTCGCCGTGGTTAGCAAAATATCAATTGATAAAATAGCCATTGATAAAATTCTAGCATTTTATCAATCTGCAGCTATTTCACATTCCCAATATTTGTAAAATCTCGCATTATCACCAAATTCGCTGCTTGTAGCTTCTGCTCGTCTCTGAATGTACAAGTTTCTTAATTTCCACCAACCTCCCTATCTCTATTAATATCCACTGCCTATCTAAAAAAGTATCTCTAATCTAACACTCTCCACATTTCCAGTTACTTATCTTTCACATGAAGCTACAATTTCTCAATTACTAACTATATGAGCAAATGTAGTTCCATTTATCTATCAAATACCAAATTTCCTGAAATCTTTTAGACTGAGCACATTTGCAGATTCTCTGCAATGACAACATCTTCAATTTCTCCATTCCCATCAGTTTCATCAAACCTGGCTGTCTGTATCTCTTAAAATGTCAATTCTTAGCAAATCAGCAAATTCAAGCATATTCTCTATCAGCAGATATAACTCATTCCCACAATTTGTAAAATCTCCCATTTCTAACAACTTCGCTGTTTGCATTATCCGCTCGTTCACTCAATCTACAAGGTTCTCCATTTCAATCAATTTCTCAATCTCCAATTTTGCTGCAGTCCAGCAACATAAGTAGATCTATTTCTGACAAGCTACTTTCAATGTTGTTCGTACAACTATGCCTTCAATATCACCATTCCTGTATTTTGCATCTAATCAGGTTTGAAATCCAAGAAGTTCTCAGTTTCTTCTAATTAATCAAATTCTGCAGATTCCCAGCTTCTCTGTGTTGGCTACACTATCATTTTCTCCATATCGCTCAATTTAAGCAGACCTGTATCGCTCTGGATAGCAAAGTATCAATACCTAGCCGTTGATAATGTTCTAGCACTTTATCTATCTGCAGCTATTTCACATTCCCAATATTTGTAAAATCTCCCATTTTCAACAAATTCACTGCTTTTTGCTTATTCTCCTTCTCTGAATGTACAAGTTTCTTACTTTCCATCCACTTCGCAATCTCTATTAATATTCACTGCCTATCTGAATAAGTATCTCTAATTCTAACACTCTCCACATTTCCAGTTACTTATCATTCACCTGAAGCTACAATTTCTCAATTTCTAACTATATCAGCAAATGTAGTTCTATTTATCTATCAAATACTCAATTTCCTGAAATCTGCTAGTCTGAGTACATTTGCAGCTTCTCCGCAAGCACAACAACTTCAATTTCTCCATTCCCTTCAGTTTTAGCAAACCTGGCTGTCTGTATCTCTTAAAATGTCAATTAATAGCAATTCAGCCAGTTCAAGCATTTTCTCTATCAGCAGATATAACTCATTCCCACAAGTTGTAAAATCTCCCATTTCTAACAAATTCGCTGTTTGCATTACCCGCTCGTTCACTCCATCTACAAGTTTCTCCATTTCAATCAATTTCTCATTCAGCAATAAGTTCTGCAGTCCAACAACATTAAATGATCTATTTCAGACAAGCTTGCAATGCTGATCGTACAACTACGCCTTCAATATCTCCATTCCTATATTTTGCAACTGATCAGGTTTCTACATCTACGAACTACTCAGTTTCTTGTAATTAATCAAATTCTGCAGATTCGCAGCTTCTCTAAGTGTGCTACAGTATCAATTTCTCCATAACGCTCAATTTAAGCAAACCTGGTTCGCTGTGGTTAGCAAAAATTAGCAATTCAGCAAATACAAACATTTTCGCTATCAGCAGATATAACTCATTCTCAGAATTTGTAAAATCTGCCATTTCCAACAAACTGGCTGTTTGCATTATCCGCTCGTTCAATGAATCTACAAGTTTCTCCATTTCATTCAAGTTCTCAATGTCCAATGATTTCTGCACTCCAACAACATAAATAGATCTATTTCTGACAAACTGCTCAATTTTCAACGTTGTTCGTGAAACTAAGCCTTCAATATCACCATTCCAATATTTTGCAACTAATCAGGTTTTACATCCAGGAAGTACTCAGTTTCTTGTAATTAATCAAATTCTGCAGATTCCCAGCTTCTCTGTGATGGCTACACTATCATTTTCTCCATATCGCTCATTTAAAGCAAACCTGGTTTGCTGTGGATAGCAAAATATCAACTCCTATCCATTGATAAAATTCTAGCATTTTATCTATCTGCAGCTATTTAACATTCCCAATATTTGTAAATCTCACATTTTCATCAATTTCGCTGCGTGTTGCTTATTCTGCTTCTCTGAATGTACAAGTTTCTTACTTTCCACCCAGCTCGCTATCTCTATTAATATCCACTGCCTATCTAAATAAGTATCTCTAATTCTAACACTCTCCACATTTCCAGTTACTTATCATTCACCTGAAGCTACAATTTCTCAATTTCTAAGTACATCAGCAAATGTAGTTCTATTTATCTTTCAAATACACTCTGTTAGACTGAGCACTTTTGCAGCATCTCCGCAATGACAATATCTTCAATACTCCATTCCCTTCAGTTTCAGCAAACCTGGCTGTCTGTATCTCTTAAAATGTCAATCATTAGCAATTCAGCAAGTTACAGCATTTTTTCTAACAGCGGATATAAATCATTCCCACAATTTCTAAAATCTGCCATTTCCAACAAATTCGCTGTTTGCATTA
The DNA here is from genome assembly GCF_964194155.1 of Cetorhinus maximus. Classification (NCBI taxonomy): domain Eukaryota; kingdom Metazoa; phylum Chordata; class Chondrichthyes; order Lamniformes; family Cetorhinidae; genus Cetorhinus; species Cetorhinus maximus. The sequence continues at coordinate 125,717 of NW_027596349.1, forward strand.
TCCGCTCGTACACTGAATCTACAAGTTTCTCCATTTCAATCAATTTCTCAATCTCCAATAATTTCTGCAGTCCAGCAACATAAGTAGATCTATTTCTGACAAGCTACTCATTTTTCAATGTTGTTCGTACAACTATGCCTTCAATATCACCATTCCTATATTTTGTAACTAATCAGGTTTTACATCCAGGAAGTACTCAGTTTCTTGTAATTAATCAAATTCTGCAGATTCCCAGCTTCTCTGCGTTGGCTACACTAGCAATTTCTCCATACCGTTCAATTTAAGCAAACCTGGTTCGCTGTGGAAAGCAAAATATCCATACCTAGCCATTGATAAAATTCTAGCGTTTTATCTATCTGCAGCTATTTCACATTCCCAATATTTGTAAAATCTCGCATTATCACCAAATTCGCTGCTTGTAGCTTCTGTTCGTCTCTGAATATACAAGTTTCTTAATTTCCACCAACCTCGCTGTCTCTATTAATATCCACTGCCTATCTAAAAAATGTATCTCTAATTCTAACACTCTCCACATTTCCAGTTACTTATCTTTCACATGAAGCTACAATTTCTCAATTGCTAACTTTATGAGCAAATGTAGTTATATTTATATATCAAATACTCAATTTCCTGAAATCTGTTAGGCTGAGCACATTTGCAGATTCTCTGCAATGACAACATCTTCAATTTCTCCATTCCCATCAGTTTCAGCAAACCTGGCTGTCTGTATCTCTTAAAATGTCAATTATTAGCAATTCAGCAAATTCAAGCATATTCTCTATCAGCAGATATAACTCATTCCCACAATTTGTAAAATCTCCCATTTCTAACAAATTCGCTGTTTGCATTATCCGCTCGTTCACTCAATCTACAAGGTTCTCCATTTCAATCAATTTCTCAATCTCCAATTTTGCTGCAGTCCAGCAACATAAGTAGATCTATTTCTGACAAGCTACTCATTTTTCAATGTTGATCGTACAGCTATGCCTTCAATATCACCATTCCTATATTTTGCATCTAATCGGGTTTGAAATCCATGAAGTACTCAGTTTCTTGTAATTAATCAAATTCTGCAGAATCCCAGCTTCTCTGTGTTGGCTACACTATCATTTTCTCCATATCGCTCAATTTAAGCAAACCTGTATCGCTCTGGATAGCAAAGTATCAATACCTAGCCGTTGATAATATTCTAGCACTTTATCTATCTGCAGCTATTTCACATTCCCATTATTTGTAAATTCTTCCATTTACACCAAATTCGCTGCTTGTTGCTTATTCTCCTTCTCTGAATGTACAAGTTTCTTACTTTCCAACCACCTCTCTATCTCTATTAATATCCGCTGCCTATCTGAATAAGTATCTCTAATTCTAACACTCTCCACATTTCCAGTTACTTATCATTCTCCTGAAGCTACAATTTCTCAATTACTAACTTTATGAGCAAATGTAGTTCTATTTATCTATCAAATACTGAATTTCCTGAAATCTGTTAGACTGAGCACATTAGCAACTTCTTCGCAATGACAACAACTTCAATTTCTCCATTCCCTTCAGTTTCAGCAAACCTGGCTGTCTGTATCTCTTAAAATGTCAATTAATAGCAATTCAGCAAGTTTAAGCATTTTCTCTATCAGCAGATATAACTCATTCCCACAAGTTGTAAAATCTCCCATTGCCAACAAATTCGCTGTTTGCATTACCCGCTCATTCACTCAATCTACAAGTTTCTCCATTTCAATCACTTTCTCAATCAGCAATAAGTTCTGCAGTCCAACAACATAAAATGATCTATTTCTGACAAGCTTGCAATGCTGATCGTACAACTACGCCTTCAACATCTCCATTCCTATATTTTGCAAATAAAAATCAGGTTTCTACATCTACGAACTACTCAGTTTCTTGTAATTAATCAAATTCTGCAGATTCGCAGCTTCTCTAAGTGTGCTACACTATCAATTTCTCCATAACGCTCAATTTAAGCAAACCTGGTTCGCTGTGGTTAGCAAAAATTAGCAATTCAGCAAATTCAAGCATTTTCTCTATCAGCAGATATAACTCATTCCCAGAATTTGTAAAATCTGCCATTTCCAACAAAGTGGCTGTTTGCATTATCCGCTTGTTCAATGAATCTACAAGTTGCTCCATTTCAATCAATTTCTCATTCAGCATTAAGTTCTGCCCTCCAACAACATAAATTGATCTATTTCTGACAAACTGCTCATTTTTCAATGTTGTTCGTACAGCTATGCCTTCAATATCACCATTGCTATATTTTGCAAGTAATCAGGTTTCTAATTCCAGGAAGTACTCAGTTTCTGGTAATTAATCAAATTCTGAAGATTCCCAGCTCTTCTGTCGTTGGCTACACTATCAATTTCTCCATAACGCTCAAGTTAAGCACACCTGGTTCCCTGCATTTAGCAAAATATCAATACCTAGCCATTGATAAAATTCTAGCATTTTACCTATCTGCAGCTATTTCACATTCCCAATATTTGTAAAATCTCGCATTATCAACAAATTCGCTGCTTGTAGCTTCTGCTCGTCTCTGAATGTACAAGTTTCTTAATTTCCACCAATCTGGCGATCTCTATTAATATCCACTGCCTATCTAAATAAGTATCTCTAATTCTAACGCTCTCCACATTTGGAGATACTTAACATTCACCTGAACCTACAATTTCTCTATTTCTAACTATATCAGCAAATGTAGTTCTATTTATCTATCAAATACTCAGTTTCCAGAAATCATTAGACTGAGCACATTTGCAGCTTCTCCGCATTCACTGCAACTTCAATTTCGCCATTCCCTTCAGTTTCAGCAAACCTGGCTGCCTGTATCTCTCAAAATGTCAATTATTAGCAATTCACAAATTCAAGCATTTTCTCTATCAGCACATATAACTCATTCGCACAATTTGTAAAAATTGCCATTTCCAACAAAGTCATGTTTGCATTATCCGCTCGTTCACTCAATCTACAAGTTTCTCCAAATCAATCAATTTCTCAATCACCAATAAGTTCTGCAGTCCAACAACATAAATAGATTTATTTCTGACACGCTACTCATTTTGCAATGTTCATCGTACAACTATGCCTTCAATATCTCCATTCCTATATTTTGCAACTAATCAGGTTTCTAGATCTACGATGAACTCAGTTTCTTGTAATTAATCAAATTCTGCAGATTCCCAGCTTCTCTGCGTTGGCAACATTATCAATTTCTCCATATCGCTCAATTTAAGCAGACCTGTTTCGCTGTGGATAGCAAAATATCAATACCTAGCCATTGATTAAATTCTAACATTTTATCTAGCTGCAGCTATTTCACATTCCCCATATTTGTAGAATCTCCCAATATCAACTAATTCGATGCTTGTAGCTTCTGCTCCGTCTCTGAATGTACAAGTTTCTTAATTTCCACCAACTTCGCTATCTCTATTAAGATCCAATGCCTATCTAAATAAGTATCTCTAATTCTAACACTCTCCACATTTCCAGTTACTTATCATTCACCTGCAGCTACAATTACTCAATTTCTAACTGTATCAGCAAATGTAGATCCCTTTATCTATCAAATACTCAATTTATTGAAATCTGTTAGACTGAGCACATTTGCAGCTTCTCCGCATTCACTGCAACTTAAGTATCTCCATTCCCTTCAGTTTCAGCGAACCTGGCAGCCTATATCTCTCAAAATGTCAATTTATTAGCAATTCAGCAAATTCAAGCATTTTCTATATCAGCAGCTCATTCCCATAATTTGTAAAATCTGTCATTTGCAACAAACCGGCTGTTTGCTTTATCCGCTCGTTTAATGAATCTACAAGTTTCTCCATTTCAATCAATTTCTCAATCTCCAATAATTTCTGCACTACAACAACATAAATAGATCTATTTCTGACAAACTGCTCATTTTTCAATGTTGTTCGTACAACTAAGCCTTCAATATCACCATTCCTATATTTTGCAACTAATCAGGTTTGTACATCCAGGAAGTACTCAGTTTCTTGTAATTAATCAAATTCTGCAGATTCCCGGCATCTCTGCGTTGGCTACACTACCAATTTCTCCATATCGCTCAATTTAAGGAAACCTGGTTCGCTGTGGATAGCAAAATATCAATACCTAGCCATTGATAACATTCTAGCATTTTATCTATCTGCAGCTATTTCACATTCCCAATATTTGTAAAATCTCCCATTATCACCAAATTCGCTGCTTGTAGCTTCTGCTCGTGTCTGATTGTACAAGTTTCTTAATTTCCACCAACCTCGCTATCTCTATTAATATCCACTGCCTATCTAAATACGTATCTCTAATTCTAACACTTTCCACATTTCCAGTTACTTATCATCACCTGAACCTACAATTTCTCAATTTCTAACTATATCAGCAAATGTAGTTCTATTTATCTATCAAATACACAATTTCCAGAAATCTGTTAGACTGAGCACATTTGCAGCTTCTCCGCAATGACAACATCTTCAATTTCTCCATTCCCTTCTGTTTCATCAAACCTGGCTGCCTGTATCTCTCAAAATGTCAATTATTAGCAATTCAGCAAATTCAAGCATTTTCTCTATCAGCAGATATAACTCATTCCCACAATTTGTAAAATCTGCTATTTCCAACAAATTCGCTGTTTGCATTATCCGCTCGTTCCTTCAATCTACAAGTTTCTCCATTTCAATCAATTTCTCAATCACCAATAATTTCTTCAGTCCAACAACATAAATAGATCTATTTCTGACAAGCTACTCATTTTGCAATGTTGATCGTACAACTCTGCTTTCTATATCTCCATTCCTATATTTTGCAACTAACCAGGTTTCTACATCTACGAAGTACTCAGTTTCTTGTAATTAATCAAATGCTGCAGATTCCCAGCTTCTCTAAGTTGGCTACACTAACAATTTCTCCATAACGCTCAATTTAAGCAAAACTGGTTCGCTGTGGTTAGCAAAATATCAATACCTAGCTATTGATAAAAGTTTAGCATTTTATCTATCTACAGCTATTTCACATTCTCAAAATTTGTAAAATCTCCCATTTTCACAAAATTCGCTGCTTGTAGCTTCTGCTCCTCACTGAATGTACAAGTTTCTTAATATCCACCAACCTCGCTATCTCTATTAATATCCACTGCCTATCTAAATAAGTGTCTCTAATTCTAACACTATCCACATTTCCAGTTACTTATCATTCGCCTCAAGCTACAATTTCCCAATATCTAACTTTAGCATCAAATGTAGTTCTATTTAACTGTCAAATACTGAAATTCCTGAAATCTGTTAGACTGAGCACATTTGCAGCTTCTCCGCATTCACTGCAACTTAAGTATCTCCACTCCCTTCTGTTTCATCAAACCTGGCTGCCTGTATCTCTCAAAATGTCAATTATTATCAATTCAGCAAATTCAAGCATTTTCTCTATCAGCAGATATAACTCATTCCCACAATTTGTAAAATCTGCTATTTCCAACAAATTCGCTGTTTGCATTATCCGCGCTCTCACTGAATCTACAAGTTTCTACATTTCAATCAATTTCTCAATCTTCAATTTTGCTGCAGTCCAGCAACGTAAGTTAATCTATTTCTGACAAGCTACTCATTTTTCAATGTTGTTCGTACAAATAAGCCTTCAATATTAACATTCGTATATGTTGCAACTAATCAGGTTTTATGTCCAAGAAGTACTCAGTTTCTTGTAATTAATCAAATTCTGCAGATTCCCAGCTTCTCTGCGTTGGCTACACTATCAATTTCTCCATATCACTCAATTTAACCAGACCTGTTTCGCTGTGGATAGCAAAATATCAATACCTAGCCATTGATTAAATTCTAGCATTTTATCTAGCTGCAGCTATTTCAAATTTCCAATGTTTGTAAAATCTCCCATTTTCACCAGATTCGCTGCTTGGAGCTTCTGTTCCTTCACTGAATGTACACATTTCTTTTTTCCACCAACCTCGCTATCTCTATTAATATCCACTGCCTATCTAAATAATTAACTCTAATTCTAACGCTCACCATTTTCGACTTTCTTATCATTCAGCTGAAGCTACAATTTCTCAATTTCTAACTATATCAGCAAATGTAGTTCTATTTACCTGTCAAATTCTTAATTTCCTGAAATCTATCAGACTGAGCACATTTGCAGCTTCTCCGCATTCACTGCAACTTGAGTATCTCCAATCCCTTCAGTTTCAGCAAACCTGGCAGCCTATATCTCTCAAAATGTCAATTATTAGCAATTCAGCAAATTCAAGCATTTTCACTATTAGCAGATATAACTCATTCCCACAATTTGTAAAATCTGCCATTTCCAACTATTCGCTGTTTGCACTATCCGCTCGTTCACTCAATCTACAAGTTTCTCCATTTCAATCAATTTCTCAATCTTCAATTTTGCTGCAGTCCAACAACATAAGTAGATCTATTTCTTACAATCTACTCACTTTTCAATGTTGTTCGTACAACTATGCCTTCAATATCACCATTCCTATATTTTGTAACCAATCAGGTTTTACATCCAGGAAGTACTCAGTTTCTTGTAATTAATCAAATTCGGCAGATTCCCAGCATCTCTGCGTTGGCCACACTATCAATTTCTCCATATCGCTCAATTTAAGGAAACCTGGTTGGCTGTGGATAGCAAAATATCAATACCTAGCCATTGATTAAATTCTAGCATTTTATCTATCTGCAGCTATTTCACATTCCCCATATTTGTAAAATCTCCCAATATCAACTAATTCGATGCTTGTAGCTTCTGCTCCGTCTCTGAATGTACAAGTTTCTTAATTTCCACCAACTTCGCTATCTCTATTAAGATCCAATGCCTATCTAAATAAGTATCTCTAATTCTAACACTCTCCACATTTCCAGTTACTTATCATTGACCTGAAGCTACAATTTCTCAATTTCTAACTATATCAGCAAATGTAGTTCTATTTATCTATCAAATACACAATTTCCAGAAATCTGTTAGACTGAGCACATTTGCAGCTTCTCCGCAATGACAACATCTTCAATTTCTCCATTCCCTTCTGTTTCATCAAACCTGGCTGCCTGTATCTCTCAAAATGTCAATTATTAGCAATTCAGCAAATTCAAGCATTTTCTCTATCAGCAGATATAACTCTTTTTCACAATTTGTAATATCTGCCATTTCCAACAAATTCGCTGTTTGCATTATCCGCTCGTTCACTGAATCTACAAGTTTCTCCATTTCAACCAATTTCTCAATCTCCAATAATTTCTGCAGTCCAACAACATAGATAGATCTATTTCTGACAAACTGCTCATTTTGCAATGTTGTTCGTACAAAGAAGCCGTCAATATCACCATTCCTATTTTTGCAACTAATCAGGTTTCTACATCCAGGAAGTACTCAGTTTCTTGTAAATAATCAAGTTCTGCAGATTCCCAGCTTCTCTGCGTTGGCTACACTATCAATTTCGCCATATCGCTGAATTTAAGCAAACCTGGATGGCTGTGGATAGCAAAAGATCAATTCCTAGCCATTGATAAAATTCTAGCATGTTATCTAACTGCAGCTATTGCACATTCCCAATATTTGTAAAATCTCCCATTTTCACCAAATTCGCTTCTTGTTGCTTCTGCTCCTTCTCTGAATGTCCAAGTTTCCACCAACCTCGCTATCTCTATTAATATCCACTGCCTATCTAAATACGTATCTCTAAGTCTATCGCTCTCCACATTTCGAGTACTTATCATTCTCCTGAACCTACAATTTCTCTATTTCTATCTTTATCAGCAAATGTAGTTCTATTTATCTATCAAATACTCAACTTCGAAAAATCTGTTAGACTGAGCCCATTTGCAGCTTCTCTGCAATGACAACATCTTCAATTTCTCCATTCCCTTCTGTTTCATCAAACCTGGCTGTCTGTATCTCTTAAAATGTCAATTATTAGCAATTCAGCAAGTTCAAGCATTTTCTCTAACAGCAGAGATAACTCATTCCCACAATTTGTAAAATCTGCCATTTCAAACAAATTCGCTGTTTGCATTATTCGCTCGTTCACTCAATCTACAAGTTTCTCCATTTCAAACAATTTCTCAATCACCAATAAGTTCTGCAGCCCAACAATATAAATAGATCTGTTTCTGACAAGCTACTCATTTTTCAATGTTGTTCGTACAACTATGCTTTCTATATCTCCATTTCTATATTTTGCAACTAACCAGGTTACTACATCTACGAAGTGCTCAGTTTCTTGTAATTAATCAAATTCTGCAGATTCGCAGCTTCTCTAAGTTGGCTACACTATCAATTTCTCCATAACGCTCAATTTAAGCAAACCTGGTTCGCTGTGGTTAGCAAAATATCAATACCTAGCCATTGATAAAATTCTTGCATTTTATTTTTCAGCAGCTATTTAACATTCCCAAAATTTGTACAATCTCCCATTTTCACAAAATTCGCTGCTTGTAGCTTCTGCTCCTCACTGAATGTACAAGTTTCTTAATATCCACCAACCTCGCTATCTCTTTTAATATCCACTGCCTATGTAAATAAGTGTCTCTAATTCTAACACTATCCACATTTCCAGTTACTTATCATTCGCCTCCAGCTACAATGTCTCAATTTCTAACTTTATCAGCAAATGCAGTTCTATTTACCTGTCAAATACTCAAGTTCCTGAAATCTGTTAGACTGAGCACACTTGCAGCTTCTCCGCATTCACTGCAACTTAAGTATCTCCACTCCCTTCAGTTTCAGCAAACCTGGCAGCCTATATCTCTCAAAATGTCAATTATTAGCAATTCAGCAAATTCAAGCATTTTCACTATTAGCAGATATAACTCATTCCCACAATTTGTAAAATCTGCCATTTCCAACAAATTCGCTGTTTGCACTATCCGCTCGTTCACTCAATCTACAAGGTTCTCCATTTCAATCAATTTCTCAATCTCCAATTTTGCTGCAGTCCAACGACATAAGTAGATCTATTTCTTACAATCTACTCATTTTTCAATGTTGTTCGTGCAACTATGCCTTCAATATCACCATTCCTATATTTTGTAACCAATCAGGTTTTACATCCAGGATGTACTCAGATTCTTGTAATTAATCAAATTCTGCAGATTCCCAGCATCTCTGCGTTGGCTACACTATCAATTTCTCCATATCGCTCAATTTAAGGAAACCTGGTTCGCTGTGGATAGCAAAATATCAATACCTAGCCATTGATAACATTCTAGCATTTTATCTATCTGCGGCTATTTCACATTCCCAATATTTGTAAAACCTCCCAATATCAACAAATTCGATGCTTGTAGCTTCTGCCCGACTCTGAATGTACAAGTTTCTTAATTTCCACCAACTTCGCTATCTCTATTAATATCCACTGCCTATCTAAATAAGTATCTCTAATTCTAACACTCTCCACATTTCCAGTTACTTATCATTCACCTGAAGCCACAATTTCTCAATTTCTAACTATATCAGCAAATGTAGTTCTATTTATCTATCAAATACACAATTTCCAGAAATCTGTTAGACTGAGCACATTTGCAGCTTCTCCGCAATGACAACATCTTCAATTTCTCCATTCCCTTCTGTTTCATCAAACCTAGCTGCCTGTATCTCTCAAAATGTCAATTATTAGCAATTCAGCAAATTCAAGCAATTTCTCTATCAGCAGATATAACTCTTTTTCACAATTTGTAATATCTGCTATTTCCAACAAATTCGCTGTTTGCATTATCCGCTCGTTCACTCAATCTACAAGTTTCTCCATTTCAATCAATTTCTCAATCTGCAATAAGTTCTGCAGTCCAACAACATAAAATGATCTATTTCTGACAAGCTACTCATTTTGCAATGTTGATCGTACAACTACGCCTTCAATATCTCCATTCCTATATTTTGCAACTAATCAGGTTTCTACATCTACGAAGTACTCAGTTTCTTGTAATTAATCAAATTCTGCAGATTCGCTGCTTCTCTAAGTGGGCAACACTATCAATTTCTCTATAACGCTCAATTAAAGCAAACCTGGTTCGCCGTGGTTAGCAAAATATCAATTGATAAAATAGCCATTGATAAAATTCTAGCATTTTATCAATCTGCAGCTATTTCACATTCCCAATATTTGTAAAATCTCGCATTATCACCAAATTCGCTGCTTGTAGCTTCTGCTCGTCTCTGAATGTACAAGTTTCTTAATTTCCACCAACCTCCCTATCTCTATTAATATCCACTGCCTATCTAAAAAAGTATCTCTAATTCTAACACTCTCCACATTTCCAGTTACTTATCTTTCACATGAAGCTACAATTTCTCAATTACTAACTATATGAGCAAATGTAGTTCCATTTATCTATCAAATACCAAATTTCCTGAAATCTTTTAGACTGAGCACATTTGCAGATTCTCTGCAATGACAACATCTTCAATTTCTCCATTCCCATCAGTTTCAGCAAACCTGGCTGTCTGTATCTCTTAAAATGCCAATTCTTAGCAAATCAGCAAATTCAAGCATATTCTCTATCAGCAGATATAACTCATTCCCACAATTTGTAAAATCTCCCATTTCTAACAACTTCGCTGTTTGCATTATCCGCTCGTTCACTCAATCTACAAGGTTCTCCATTTCAATCAATTTCTCAATCTCCAATTTTGCTGCAGTCCAGCAACATAAGTAGATCTATTTCTGACAAGCTACTTTCAATGTTGTTCGTACAACTATGCCTTCAATATCACCATTCCTGTATTTTGCATCTAATCAGGTTTGAAATCCAAGAAGTTCTCAGTTTCTTCTAATTAATCAAATTCTGCAGATTCCCAGCTTCTCTGTGTTGGCTACACTATCATTTTCTCCATATCGCTCAATTTAAGCAGACCTGTATCGCTCTGGATAGCAAAGTATCAATACCTAGCCGTTGATAATGTTCTAGCACTTTATCTATCTGCAGCTATTTCACATTCCCAATATTTGTAAAATCTCCCATTTTCAACAAATTCACTGCTTTTTGCTTATTCTCCTTCTCTGAATGTACAAGTTTCTTACTTTCCATCCACTTCGCAATCTCTATTAATATTCACTGCCTATCTGAATAAGTATCTCTAATTCTAACACTCTCCACATTTCCAGTTACTTATCATTCACCTGAAGCTACAATTTCTCAATTTCTAACTATATCAGCAAATGTAGTTCTATTTATCTATCAAATACTCAATTTCCTGAAATCTGCTAGTCTGAGTACATTTGCAGCTTCTCCGCAAGCACAACAACTTCAATTTCTCCATTCCCTTCAGTTTTAGCAAACCTGGCTGTCTGTATCTCTTAAAATGTCAATTAATAGCAATTCAGCCAGTTCAAGCATTTTCTCTATCAGCAGATATAACTCATTCCCACAAGTTGTAAAATCTCCCATTTCTAACAAATTCGCTGTTTGCATTACCCGCTCGTTCACTCCATCTACAAGTTTCTCCATTTCAATCAATTTCTCATTCAGCAATAAGTTCTGCAGTCCAACAACATTAAATGATCTATTTCAGACAAGCTTGCAATGCTGATCGTACAACTACGCCTTCAATATCTCCATTCCTATATTTTGCAACTGATCAGGTTTCTACATCTACGAACTACTCAGTTTCTTGTAATTAATCAAATTCTGCAGATTCGCAGCTTCTCTAAGTGTGCTACAGTATCAATTTCTCCATAACGCTCAATTTAAGCAAACCTGGTTCGCTGTGGTTAGCAAAAATTAGCAATTCAGCAAATACAAACATTTTCGCTATCAGCAGATATAACTCATTCTCAGAATTTGTAAAATCTGCCATTTCCAACAAACTGGCTGTTTGCATTATCCGCTCGTTCAATGAATCTACAAGTTTCTCCATTTCATTCAAGTTCTCAATGTCCAATGATTTCTGCACTCCAACAACATAAATAGATCTATTTCTGACAAACTGCTCAATTTTCAACGTTGTTCGTGAAACTAAGCCTTCAATATCACCATTCCAATATTTTGCAACTAATCAGGTTTTACATCCAGGAAGTACTCAGTTTCTTGTAATTAATCAAATTCTGCAGATTCCCAGCTTCTCTGTGATGGCTACACTATCATTTTCTCCATATCGCTCATTTAAAGCAAACCTGGTTTGCTGTGGATAGCAAAATATCAACTCCTATCCATTGATAAAATTCTAGCATTTTATCTATCTGCAGCTATTTAACATTCCCAATATTTGTAAATCTCACATTTTCATCAATTTCGCTGCGTGTTGCTTATTCTGCTTCTCTGAATGTACAAGTTTCTTACTTTCCACCCAGCTCGCTATCTCTATTAATATCCACTGCCTATCTAAATAAGTATCTCTAATTCTAACACTCTCCACATTTCCAGTTACTTATCTTTCACATGAAGCTACAATTTCTCAATTGCTAACTTTATGAGCAAATGTAGTTCTATTTATATATCAAATACTCAATTTCCTGAAATCTGTTAGACTGAGCACATTTGCAGATTCTCTGCAATGACAACATCTTCAATTTCTCCATTCCCATCAGTTTCAGCAAACCTGGCTGTCTGTATCTCTTAAAATGTCAATTATTAGCAATTCAGCAAATTCAAGCATTTTCTCTATCAGCAGATATAACTCATTCCCACAATTTGTAAAATCTCCCATTTCTAACAAATTCGCTGTTTGCATTATCCGCTCGTTCACTCAATCTACAAGGTTCTCCATTTCAATCAATTTCTCAATCTCCAATTTTGCTGCAGTCCAGCAACATAAGTAGATCTATTTCTGACAAGCTACTCATTTTTCAATGTTGATCGTACAGCTATGCCTTCAATATCACCATTCCTATATTTTGCATCTAATCGGGTTTGAAATCCATGAAGTACTCAGTTTCTTGTAATTAATCAAATTCTGCAGAATCCCAGCTTCTCTGTGTTGGCTACACTATCATTTTCTCCATATCGCTCAATTTAAGCAAACCTGTATCGCTCTGGATAGCAAAGTATCAATACCTAGCCGTTGATAATATTCTAGCACTTTATCTATCTGCAGCTATTTCACATTCCCATTATTTGTAAATTCTTCCATTTACACCAAATTCGCTGCTTGTTGCTTATTCTCCTTCTCTGAATGTACAAGTTTCTTACTTTCCAACCACCTCTCTATCTCTATTAATATCCGCTGCCTATCTGAATAAGTATCTCTAATTCTAACACTCTCCACATTTCCAGTTACTTATCATTCTCCTGAAGCTACAATTTCTCAATTGCTAACTTTATGAGCAAATGTAGTTCTATTTATCTATCAAATACTCAATTTCATGAAATCTGTTAGACTGAGCACATTAGCAACTTCTTCGCAATGACAACAACTTCAATTTCTCCATTCCCTTCAGTTTCAGCAAACCTGGCTGTCTGTATCTCTTAAAATGTCAATTAATAGCAATTCAGCAAGTTTAAGCATTTTCTCTATCAGCAGATATAACTCATTCCCACAATTCGCTGTTTGCATTATTCGCTCGTTCACTCAATCTACAAGTTTCTCCATTTCAATCAATTTCTCAATCAGCAATAAGTTCTGCAGTCCAACAACATAAAATGATCTATTTCTGACAAGCTTGCAATGCTGATCGTACAACTACGCCTTCAACATCTCCATTCCTATATTTTGCAAAAAAAATCAGGTTTCTACATCTACGAACTACTCAGTTTCTTGTAATTAATCAAATTCTGCAGATTCGCAGCTTCTTTAAGTGTGCTACACTATCAAATTCTCCATAACGCTCAATTTAAGCAAACCTGGTTCGCTGTGGTTAGCAAAAATTAGCAATTCAGCAAATTCAAGCATTTTCTCTATCAGCAGATATAACTCATTCCCAGAATTTGTAAAATCTGCCATTTCCAACAAAGTGGCTGTTTGCATTATCCGCTTGTTCAATGAATCCAGAAGTTGCTCCATTTCAATCAATTTCTCATTCAGCATTAAGTTCTGCACTCCAACAACATAAATTGATCTATTTCTGACAAACTGCTCATTTTTCAATGTTGTTCGTACAGCTATGCCTTCAATATCACCATTCCTATATTTTGCAATTAATCAGGTTTCTAATTCCAGGAAGTACTCGGTTTCTGGTAATTAATCAAATTCTGAAGATTCCCAGCTCTTCTGTCGTTGGCTACACTATCAATTTCTCCATATCCCTCAAATTATGCATACCAGGTTCGCTCTGGATAGCAAAATATCAATACCTAGCCATTGATAAAATTCTAGCATTTTATCTATCTGCAGCTATTTCACATTCCCCAATTTGTAAAATCTCCCATTTTCAACAAATTCGCTGTTTGCATTATCCGATCGTTCACTGAATCTACAAGTTTCTCCATTTCAATCAATTTCTCAATCTCCAACAACTTCTGCAGTCCAACAACATAAATAGATCTATTTCTGACAAGCGACTCATTTTTCAATGGTGATCGTAGAACTGTGCCTTCAATATCTCCATTCCAATATTTTCCAACTAATCAGGTTTTACTTCCATGAAGTACTCAGTTTCTCGGAATTAATCAAATTCTGCAGATTCCCAGCTTCTCCGCGTTGGCTACGCTATCAATTTCTCCATAACGCTCAAGTTAAGCACACCTGGTTCCCTGCATTTAGCAAAATATCAATACCTAGCCATTGATAAAATTCTAGCATTTTACCTATCTGCAGCTATTTCACATTCCCAATATTTGTAAAATCTCGCATTATCAACAAATTCGCTGCTTGTAGCTTCTGCTCGTCTCTGAATGTACAAGTTTCTTAATTTCCACCAACCTGGCGATCTCTATTAATATCCACTGCCTATCTAAATAAGTATCTCTAATTCTAACGCTCTCCACATTTGGAGATACTTAACATTCACCTGAACCTACAATTTCTCTATTTCTAACTATATCAGCAAATCAGCTATTTATATATCAAATACTCAATTTCCAGAAATCTGCTAGTCTGAGTACATTTGCAGCTTCTCCGCAATTACAACAGCTTCAATTTCTCCATTCCCTTCAGTTTCAGCAAACCTGGCTGTTTGTATCTCTCAAAATGTCAATTATTAGCAGTTAAGCAAGTTCAAGCCTTTTCTCTAACAGCAGATATAACTCTTTCCCCAATTTGTAAAATCTCCCATTTTCAACAAATTCGCTGTTTGCATTATCCGCTCGTTCACTGAATCTACAAGTTTCTCCATTTCAATCAATTTCTCAATCTCCAACAACTTCTGCAGTCCAACAACATAAATAGATCTATTTCTGACAAGCGACTCATTTTTCAATGGTGATCGTAGAACTGTGCCTTCAATATCTCCATTCCAATATTTTCCAACTAATCAGGTTTTACTTCCATGAAGTACTCAGTTTCTCGGAATTAATCAAATTCTGCAGATTCCCAGCTTCTCCGCGTTGGCTACACTATCAATTTCTCCATAACGCTCAAGTTAAGCACACCTGGTTCCCTGCGGTTAGAAAAATATCAATACCTAGCCATTGATAAAATTCTAGCATTTTACCTATCTGCAGCTATTTCACATTCCCAATATTTGTAAAATCTCGCATTATCAACAAATTCGCTGCTTGTAGCTTCTGCTCGTCTCTGAATGTACAAGTTTCTTAATTTCCACCAACCTGGCGATCTCTATTAATATCCACTGCCTATCTAAATAAGTATCTGTAATTCTAACGCTCTCCACATTTGGAGATACTTAACATTCACCTGAACCTACAATTTCTCTATTTCTAACTTTTTAAGCAAATGTAGTTCTATTTATCTATCAAATACTCAGTTTCCAGAAATCATTAGACTGAGCACATTTGCAGCTTCTCCGCATTCACTGCAACTTCAATTTCGCCATTCCCTTCAGTTTCAGCAAACCTGGCTGCCTGTATCTCTCAAAATGTCAATTATTAGCAATTCACAAATTCAAGCATTTTCTCTATCAGCACATATAACTCATTCGCACAATTTGTAAAAATTGCCATTTCCAACAAAGTCATGTTTGCATTATCCGCTCGTTCACTCAATCTACAAGTTTCTCCAAATCAATCAATTTCTCAATCACCAATAAGTTCTGCAGTCCAACAACATAAATAGATTTATTTCTGACACGCTACTCATTTTGCAATGTTCATCGTACAACTATGCCTTCAATATCTCCATTCCTATATTTTGCAACTAATCATGTTTCTAGATCTACGATGTACTCAGTTTCTTGTAATTAATCAAATTCTGCAGATTCCCAGCTTCTCTGCGTTGGCAACATTATCAATTTCTCCATATCGCTCAATTTAAGCAGACCTGTTTCGCTGTGGATAGCAAAATATCAATACCTAGCCATTGATAAAATTCTAGCATTTTATCTATCTGCAGCTATTTCACATTCCCAGTATTTGTAAAATCTCCGATTATCACAAAATTCGCTGCTTGTAGCTTCTGCTCGTCGCTGAATGTACAGGTTTCTTAATTTCTCCAACCTGGGGATCTCTATTAATATCCACTGCCTATCTAAATAAGTATCTCTAATTCTAACGCTCACCATTTTCGACTTTCTTATCATTCAGCTGAAGCTACAATTTCTCAATTTCTAACTTTATCAGCAAATGTAGTTCTATTTACCTGTCAAATACTCAATTTCCTGAAATCTGTCAGACTGAGCACATTTGCAGCTTCTCCGCAATCACTGCAACTTAAGTATCTCCATTCCCTTCAGTTTCAGCAAACCAGGCAGCCTATATCTCTCAAAATGTCAATTATTAGCAATTCAGCAAATTCAAGCATTTTCACTATTAGCAGATATAACTCATTCCACAAATTTGTAAAATCTGCCATTTCCAACTATTCGCTGTTTGCACTATCCGCTCGTTCACTCAATCTACAAGTTTCTCCATTTCAATCAATTTCTCAATCTTCAATTTTGCTGCAGTCCAACAACATAAATTGATCTATTTCTTACAATCTACTCACTTTTCAATGTTGTTCGTACAACTATGCCTTCAATATCACCATTCCTATATTTTGTAACCAATCAGGTTTTACATCCAGGAAGTACTCAGTTTCTTGTAATTAATCAAATTCGGCAGATTCCCAGCATCTCTGCGTTGGCCACACTATCAATTTCTCCATATCGCTCAATTTAAGGAAACCTGGTTGGCTGTGGATAGCAAAATATCAATACCTAGCCATTGATTAAATTCTAGCATTTTATCTATCTGCAGCTATTTCACATTCCCCATATTTGTAAAATCTCCCAATATCAACTAATTCGATGCTTGTAGCTTCTGCTCCGTCTCTGAATGTACAAGTTTCTTAATTTCCACCAACTTCGCTATCTCTATTAAGATCCAATGCCTATCTAAATAAGTATCTCTAATTCTAACACTCTCCACATTTCCAGTTACTTATCATTGACCTGAAGCTACAATTTCTCAATTTCTAACTATATCAGCAAATGTAGTTCTATTTATCTATCAAATACACAATTTCCAGAAATCTGTTAGACTGAGCACATTTGCAGCTTCTCCGCAATGACAACATCTTCAATTTCTCCATTCCCTTCTGTTTCATCAAACCTAGATGCCTGTATCTCTCAAAATGTCAATTATTAGCAATTCAGCAAATTCAAGCAATTTCTCTATCAGCAGATATAACTCTTTTTCACAATTTGTAATATCTGCTATTTCCAACAAATTCGCTGTTTGCATTATCCGCTCGTTCACTCAATCTACAAGTTTCTCCATTTCAATCAATTTCTCAATCTGCAATAAGTTCTGCAGTCCAACAACATAAAATGATCTATTTCTGACAAGCTACTCATTTTGCAATGTTGATCGTACAACTACGCCTTCAATATCTCCATTCCTATATTTTGCAACTAATCAGGTTTCTACATCTACGAAGTACTCAGTTTCTTGTAATTAATCAAATTCTGCAGATTCGCTGCTTCTCTAAGTGGGCAACACTATCAATTTCTCTATAACGCTCAATTAAAGCAAACCTGGTTCGCCGTGGTTAGCAAAAAATCAATTGATAAAATAGCCATTGATAAAATTCTAGCATTTTATCAATCTGCAGCTATTTCACATTCCCAATATTTGTAAAATCTCGCATTATCAACAAATTCGCTGCTTGTAGCTTCTGCTCGTCTCTGAATGTACAAGTTTCTTAATTTCCACCAACCTGGCGATCTCTATTAATATCCACTGCCTATCTAAATAAGTATCTGTAATTCTAACACTCTCCACATTTCCAGTTACTTATCTTTCACATGAAGCTACAATTTCTCAATTGCTAACTTTATGAGCAAATGTAGTTCTATTTATATATCAAATACTCAATTTCCTGAAATCTGTTAGACTGAGCACATTTGCAGATTCTCTGCAATGACAACATCTTCAATTTCCCCATTCCCTTCAGTTTCAGCAAACCTGGCTGCCTGTATCTCTCAAAATGTCAATTATTAGCAATTCACAAATTCAAGCATTTTCTCTATCAGCACATATAACTCATTCGCACAATTTGTAAAAATTGCCATTTCCAACAAAGTCATGTTTGCATTATCCGCTCGTTCACTCAATCTACAAGTTTCTCCAAATCAATCAATTTCTCAATCACCAATAAGTTCTGCAGTCCAACAACATAAATAGATTTATTTCTGACACGCTACTCATTTTGCAATGTTCATCGTACAACTATGCCTTCAATATCTCCATTCCTATATTTTGCAACTAATCAGGTTTCTAGATCTACGATGTACTCAGTTTCTTGTAATTAATCAAATTCTGCAGATTCCCAGCTTCTCTGCGTTGGCAACATTATCAATTTCTCCATATCGCTCAATTTAAGCAGACCTGTTTCGCTGTGGATAGCAAAATATCAATACCTAGCCATTGATAAAATTCTAGCATTTTATCTATCTGCAGCTATTTCACATTCCCAGTATTTGTAAAATCTCCGATTATCACCAAATTCGCTGCTTGTAGCTTCTGCTCGTCTCTGAATGTACAGGTTTCTTAATTTCCACCAACCTGGCGATCTCTATTAATATCCACTGCCTATCTAAATAAGTATCTCTAATTCTAACGCTCACCATTTTCGACTTTCTTATCATTCACCTGAAGCTACAATTTCTCAATTTCTAACTTTATCAGCAAATGTAGTTCTATTTACCTGTCAAATACTCAATTTCCTGAAATCTGTCAGACTGAGCACATTTGCAGCTTCTCCGCAATCACTGCAACTTAAGTATCTCCATTCCCTTCAGTTTCAGCAAACCTGGCAGCCTATATCTCTCAAAATGTCAATTATTAGCAATTCAGCAAATTCAAGCATTTTCACTATTAGCAGATATAACTCATTCCCACAATTTGTAAAATCTGCCATTTCCAACAAATTCGCTGTTTGCACTATCCGCTCGTTCACTCAATCTACAAGGTTCTCCATTTCAATCAATTTCTCAATCTCCAATTTTGCTGCAGTCCAACAACATAAGTAGATCTATTTCTTACAATCTACTCATTGTTCAATGTTGTTCGTACAACTATGCCTTCAATATCACCATTCCTATATTTTGTAACCAATCAGGTTTTACATCCAGGATGTACTCAGATTCTTGTAATTAATCAAATTCTGCAGATTCCCAGCATCTCTGCGTTGGCTACACTATCAATTTCTCCATATCGCTCAATTTAAGGAAACCTGGTTCGCTGTGGATAGCAAAATATCAATACCTAGCCATTGATAACATTCTAGCATTTTATCTATCTGCAGCTATTTCACATTCCCAATATTTGTAAAACCTCCCAATATCAACAAATTCGATGCTTGTAGCTTCTGCCCGACTCTGAATGTACAAGTTTCTTAATTTCCACCAACTTCGCTATCTCTATTAATATCCACTGCCTATCTAAATAAGTATCTCTAATTCTAACACTCTCCACATTTCCAGTTACTTAACATTCACCTGAAGCCACAATTTCTCAATTTCTAACTATATCGGCAAATGTAGTTCTATTTATCTATCAAATACACAATTTCCAGAAATCTGTTAGACTGAGCACATTTGCAGCTTCTCCGCAATGACAACATCTTCAATTTCTCCATTCCCTTCTGTTTCATCAAACCTAGCTGCCTGTATCTCTCAAAATGTCAATTATTAGCAATTCAGCAAATTCAAGCAATTTCTCTAACAGCAGATATAACTCTTTTTCACAATTTGTAATATCTGCTATTTCCAACAAATTCGCTGTTTGCATTATCCGCTCGTTCACTCAATCTACAAGTTTCTCCATTTCAATCAATTTCTCAATCTGCAATAAGTTCTGCAGTCCAACAACATAAAATGATCTATTTCTGACAAGCTACTCATTTTGCAATGTTGATCGTACAACTACGCCTTCAATATCTCCATTCCTATATTTTGCAACTAATCAGGTTTCTACATCTACGAAGTACTCAGTTTCTTGTAATTAATCAAATTCTGCAGATTCGCTGCTTCTCTAAGTGGGCAACACTATCAATTTCTCTATAACGCTCAATTAAAGCAAACCTGGTTCGCCGTGGTTAGCAAAATATCAATTGATAAAATAGCCATTGATAAAATTCTAGCATTTTATCAATCTGCAGCTATTTCACATTCCCAATATTTGTAAAATCTCGCATTATCACCAAATTCGCTGCTTGTAGCTTCTGCTCGTCTCTGAATGTACAAGTTTCTTAATTTCCACCAACCTCCCTATCTCTATTAATATCCACTGCCTATCTAAAAAAGTATCTCTAATTCTAACACTCTCCACATTTCCAGTTACTTATCTTTCACATGAAGCTACAATTTCTCAATTACTAACTATATGAGCAAATGTAGTTCCATTTATCTATCAAATACCAAATTTCCTGAAATCTTTTAGACTGAGCACATTTGCAGATTCTCTGCAATGACAACATCTTCAATTTCTCCATTCCCATCAGTTTCATCAAACCTGGCTGTCTGTATCTCTTAAAATGTCAATTCTTAGCAAATCAGCAAATTCAAGCATATTCTCTATCAGCAGATATAACTCATTCCCACAATTTGTAAAATCTCCCATTTCTAACAACTTCGCTGTTTGCATTATCCGCTCGTTCACTCAATCTACAAGGTTCTCCATTTCAATCAATTTCTCAATCTCCAATTTTGCTGCAGTCCAGCAACATAAGTAGATCTATTTCTGACAAGCTACTTTCAATGTTGTTCGTACAACTATGCCTTCAATATCACCATTCCTGTATTTTGCATCTAATCAGGTTTGAAATCCAAGAAGTTCTCAGTTTCTTCTAATTAATCAAATTCTGCAGATTCCCAGCTTCTCTGTGTTGGCTACACTATCATTTTCTCCATATCGCTCAATTTAAGCAGACCTGTATCGCTCTGGATAGCAAAGTATCAATACCTAGCCGTTGATAATGTTCTAGCACTTTATCTATCTGCAGCTATTTCACATTCCCAATATTTGTAAAATCTCCCATTTTCAACAAATTCACTGCTTTTTGCTTATTCTCCTTCTCTGAATGTACAAGTTTCTTACTTTCCATCCACTTCGCAATCTCTATTAATATTCACTGCCTATCTGAATAAGTATCTCTAATTCTAACACTCTCCACATTTCCAGTTACTTATCATTCACCTGAAGCTACAATTTCTCAATTTCTAACTATATCAGCAAATGTAGTTCTATTTATCTATCAAATACTCAATTTCCTGAAATCTGCTAGTCTGAGTACATTTGCAGCTTCTCCGCAAGCACAACAACTTCAATTTCTCCATTCCCTTCAGTTTTAGCAAACCTGGCTGTCTGTATCTCTTAAAATGTCAATTAATAGCAATTCAGCCAGTTCAAGCATTTTCTCTATCAGCAGATATAACTCATTCCCACAAGTTGTAAAATCTCCCATTTCTAACAAATTCGCTGTTTGCATTACCCGCTCGTTCACTCCATCTACAAGTTTCTCCATTTCAATCAATTTCTCATTCAGCAATAAGTTCTGCAGTCCAACAACATTAAATGATCTATTTCAGACAAGCTTGCAATGCTGATCGTACAACTACGCCTTCAATATCTCCATTCCTATATTTTGCAACTGATCAGGTTTCTACATCTACGAACTACTCAGTTTCTTGTAATTAATCAAATTCTGCAGATTCGCAGCTTCTCTAAGTGTGCTACAGTATCAATTTCTCCATAACGCTCAATTTAAGCAAACCTGGTTCGCTGTGGTTAGCAAAAATTAGCAATTCAGCAAATACAAACATTTTCGCTATCAGCAGATATAACTCATTCTCAGAATTTGTAAAATCTGCCATTTCCAACAAACTGGCTGTTTGCATTATCCGCTCGTTCAATGAATCTACAAGTTTCTCCATTTCATTCAAGTTCTCAATGTCCAATGATTTCTGCACTCCAACAACATAAATAGATCTATTTCTGACAAACTGCTCAATTTTCAACGTTGTTCGTGAAACTAAGCCTTCAATATCACCATTCCAATATTTTGCAACTAATCAGGTTTTACATCCAGGAAGTACTCAGTTTCTTGTAATTAATCAAATTCTGCAGATTCCCAGCTTCTCTGTGATGGCTACACTATCATTTTCTCCATATCGCTCATTTAAAGCAAACCTGGTTTGCTGTGGATAGCAAAATATCAACTCCTATCCATTGATAAAATTCTAGCATTTTATCTATCTGCAGCTATTTAACATTCCCAATATTTGTAAATCTCACATTTTCATCAATTTCGCTGCGTGTTGCTTATTCTGCTTCTCTGAATGTACAAGTTTCTTACTTTCCACCCAGCTCGCTATCTCTATTAATATCCACTGCCTATCTAAATAAGTATCTCTAATTCTAACACTCTCCACATTTCCAGTTACTTATCATTCACCTGAAGCTACAATTTCTCAATTTCTAAGTACATCAGCAAATGTAGTTCTATTTATCTTTCAAATACACTCTGTTAGACTGAGCACTTTTGCAGCATCTCCGCAATGACAATATCTTCAATACTCCATTCCCTTCAGTTTCAGCAAACCTGGCTGTCTGTATCTCTTAAAATGTCAATCATTAGCAATTCAGCAAGTTACAGCATTTTTTCTAACAGCGGATATAAATCATTCCCACAATTTCTAAAATCTGCCATTTCCAACAAATTCGCTGTTTGCATTATCCGCTCGTACACTGAATCTACAAGTTTCTCCATTTCAATCAATTTCTCAATCTCCAATAATTTCTGCAGTCCAGCAACATAAGTAGATCTATTTCTGACAAGCTACTCATTTTTCAATGTTGTTCGTACAACTATGCCTTCAATATCACCATTCCTATATTTTGTAACTAATCAGGTTTTACATCCAGGAAGTACTCAGTTTCTTGTAATTAATCAAATTCTGCAGATTCCCAGCTTCTCTGCGTTGGCTATTATCAATTTCTCCACATCGCTCAATTAAAGCAAACCTGGTTCGCTGTGGATAGCTAAATATCAATACCTAGCCATTGATATAATTCTAAAATTTTATCTATCTGCAGCTGTTACACATTCACAAAATTTGTAAAATCTCCCATTTTCAACAAATTCCCTGCTTCTAGCTTCTGCTCGTCTTTGAATGTACAAGTTTCTTAATTTACACCAACCTTTCTATCTCGATTCATATCCACTGCCTATCTAAATAAGTATCTCTAACTCTAACGCTCTCCACATTTCGAGTTACTTATCATTCGCCTGAAGCTACAATTTCTCAATTTCTATCTTCATCAGCAAATGTAGTTCTATTTACCCGTGAAATACTCAATTTCCAGAAATCTGTTGGACTGAGCACGTTTGCAGCTTTTGCGCATTCACTGCAACTTAAATATCTCCATTCCCTTCATTTTCAGCAAATCTGGCAGCCTATATCTCTCAAACTGTTCATTCTTAGCAATTCAGCAAATTCAAGCGTTTTCTCTATCAGCAGATGTAACTCATTCCCACAATTTGTAAAATCTGCCATTTCCAGCAAACTGGCTGTTTGCATTATCCGCTCGTTCAAAGAAGCTACAAGTTTCTCCATTTCATTCAAGTTCTCAATGTCCAATAATTTCTGCACTCCAACAACATAAATAGATCTATTTCTGACAAACTGCTCATTTTTCAATGTTGTTCGTGAAACTAAGCCTTCAATATCACCATTCCAATATTTTGCAACTAATCAGGTTTTACATCCAGGAAGTACTCAGTTTCTTGTAATTAATCAAATTCTGCAGATTCCCAGCTTCTCTGCGTTGGCTACACTAGCAATTTCTCCATACCGTTCAATTTAAGCAAACCTGGTTCGCTGTGGAAAGCAAAATATCCATACCTAGCCATTGATAAAATTCTAGCGTTTTATCTATCTGCAGCTATTTCACATTCCCAATATTTGTAAAATCTCGCATTATCACCAAATTCGCTGCTTGTAGCTTCTGTTCGTCTCTGAATATACAAGTTTCTTAATTTCCACCAACCTCGCTGTCTCTATTAATATCCACTGCCTATCTAAAAAATGTATCTCTAATTCTAACACTCTCCACATTTCCAGTTACTTATCTTTCACATGAAGCTACAATTTCTCAATTGCTAACTTTATGAGCAAATGTAGTTCTATTTATATATCAAATACTCAATTTCCTGAAATCTGTTAGGCTGAGCACATTTGCAGATTCTCTGCAATGACAACATCTTCAATTTCTCCATTCCCATCAGTTTCAGCAAACCTGGCTGTCTGTATCTCTTAAAATGTCAATTATTAGCAATTCAGCAAATTCAAGCATATTCTCTATCAGCAGATATAACTCATTCCCACAATTTGTAAAATCTCCCATTTCTAACAAATTCGCTGTTTGCATTATCCGCTCGTTCACTCAATCTACAAGGTTCTCCATTTCAATCAATTTCTCAATCTCCAATTTTGCTGCAGTCCAGCAACATAAGTAGATCTATTTCTGACAAGCTACTCATTTTTCAATGTTGATCGTACAGCTATGCCTTCAATATCACCATTCCTATATTTTGCATCTAATTGGGTTTGAAATCCATGAAGTACTCAGTTTCTTGTAATTAATCAAATTCTGCAGAATCCCAGCTTCTCTGTGTTGGCTACACTATCATTTTCTCCATATCGCTCAATTTAAGCAAACCTGTATCGCTCTGGATAGCAAAGTATCAATACCTAGCCGTTGATAATATTCTAGCACTTATTCTATCTGCAGCTATTTCACATTCCCATTATTTGTAAATTCTTCCATTTACACCAAATTCGCTGCTTGTTGCTTATTCTCCTTCTCTGAATGTACAAGTTTCTTACTTTCCAACCACCTCTCTATCTCTATTAATATCCGCTGCCTATCTGAATAAGTATCTCTAATTCTAACACTCTCCACATTTCCAGTTACTTATCATTCTCCTGAAGCTACAATTTCTCAATTACTAACTTTATGAGCAAATGTAGTTCTATTTATCTATCAAATACTGAATTTCCTGAAATCTGTTAGACTGAGCACATTAGCAACTTCTTCGCAATGACAACAACTTCAATTTCTCCATTCCCTTCAGTTTCAGCAAACCTGGCTGTCTGTATCTCTTAAAATGTCAATTAATAGCAATTCAGCAAGTTTAAGCATTTTCTCTATCAGCAGATATAACTCATTCCCACAAGTTGTAAAATCTCCCATTGCCAACAAATTCGCTGTTTGCATTACCCGCTCATTCACTCAATCTACAAGTTTCTCCATTTCAATCACTTTCTCAATCAGCAATAAGTTCTGCAGTCCAACAACATAAAATGATCTATTTCTGACAAGCTTGCAATGCTGATCGTACAACTACGCCTTCAACATCTCCATTCCTATATTTTGCAAAAAAAATCAGGTTTCTACATCTACGAACTACTCAGTTTCTTGTAATTAATCAAATTCTGCAGATTCGCAGCTTCTCTAAGTGTGCTACACTATCAATTTCTCCATAACGCTCAATTTAAGCAAACCTGGTTCGCTGTGGTTAGCAAAAATTAGCAATTCAGCAAATTCAAGCATTTTCTCTATCAGCAGATATAACTCATTCCCAGAATTTGTAAAATCTGCCATTTCCAACAAAGTGGCTGTTTGCATTATCCGCTTGTTCAATGAATCTACAAGTTGCTCCATTTCAATCAATTTCTCATTCAGCATTAAGTTCTGCCCTCCAACAACATAAATTGATCTATTTCTGACAAACTGCTCATTTTTCAATGTTGTTCGTACAGCTATGCCTTCAATATCACCATTCCTATATTTTGCAAGTAATCAGGTTTCTAATTCCAGGAAGTACTCAGTTTCTGGTAATTAATCAAATTCTGAAGATTCCCAGCTCTTCTGTCGTTGGCTACACTATCAATTTCTCCATAACGCTCAAGTTAAGCACACCTGGTTCCCTGCATTTAGCAAAATATCAATACCTAGCCATTGATAAAATTCTAGCATTTTACCTATCTGCAGCTATTTCACATTCCCAATATTTGTAAAATCTCGCATTATCAACAAATTCGCTGCTTGTAGCTTCTGCTCGTCTCTGAATGTACAAGTTTCTTAATTTCCACCAATCTGGCGATCTCTATTAATATCCACTGCCTATCTAAATAAGTATCTCTAATTCTAACGCTCTCCACATTTGGAGATACTTAACATTCACCTGAACCTACAATTTCTCTATTTCTAACTATATCAGCAAATGTAGTTCTATTTATATATCAAATACTCAATTTCCAGAAATCTGCTAGTCTGAGTACATTTGCAGCTTCTCCACAATTACAACAGCTTCAATTTCTCCATTCCCTTCAGTTTCAGCAAACCTGGCTGTTTGTATCTCTCAAAATGTCAATTATTAGCAGTTAAGCAAGTTCAAGCCTTTTCTCTAACAGCAGATGTAACTCTTTCCCCAATTTGTAAAATCTCCCATTTTCAACAAATTCGCTGTTTGCATTATCCGCTCGTTCACTGAATCTACAAGTTTCTCCATTTCAATCAATTTCTCAATCTCCAACAACTTCTGCAGTCCAACAACATAAATAGATCTATTTCTGACAAGCGACTCATTTTTCAATGGTGATCGTAGAACTGTGCCTTCAATATCTCCATTCCAATATTTTCCAACTAATCAGGTTTTACTTCCATGAAGTACTCAGTTTCTCGGAATTAATCAAATTCTGCAGATTCCCAGCTTCTCCGCGTTGGCTACACTATCAATTTCTCCATAACGCTCAAGTTAAGCACACCTGGTTCCCTGCGGTTAGAAAAATATCAATACCTAGCCATTGATAAAATTCTAGCATTTTACCTATCTGTAGCTATTTCACATTCCAGCTATTTCACATTCCCAATATTTGTAAAATCTCGCATTATCAACAAATTCGCTGCTTGTAGCTTCTGCTCGTCTCTGAATGTACAAGTTTCTTAATTTCCACCAACCTGGCGATCTCTATTAATATCCACTGCCTATCTAAATAAGTATCTGTAATTCTAACGCTCTCCACATTTGGAGATACTTAACATTCACCTGAACCTACAATTTCTCTATTTCTAACTATATCAGCAAATGTAGTTCTATTTATCTATCAAATACTCAGTTTCCAGAAATCATTAGACTGAGCACATTTGCAGCTTCTCCGCATTCACTGCAACTTCAATTTCCCCATTCCCTTCAGTTTCAGCAAACCTGGCTGCCTGTATCTCTCAAAATGTCAATTATTAGCAATTCACAAATTCAAGCATTTTCTCTATCAGCACATATAACTCATTCGCACAATTTGTAAAAATTGCCATTTCCAACAAAGTCATGTTTGCATTATCCGCTCGTTCACTCAATCTACAAGTTTCTCCAAATCAATCAATTTCTCAATCACCAATAAGTTCTGCAGTCCAACAACATAAATAGATTTATTTCTGACACGCTACTCATTTTGCAATGTTCATCGTACAACTATGCCTTCAATATCTCCATTCCTATATTTTGCAACTAATCATGTTTCTAGATCTACGATGTACTCAGTTTCTTGTAATTAATCAAATTCTGCAGATTCCCAGCTTCTCTGCGTTGGCTACACTATCAATTTCTCCATATCGCTCAATTTAAGGAAACCTGGTTCGCTGTGGATAGCAAAATATCAATACCTAGCCATTGATAACATTCTAGCATTTTATCTATCTGCAGCTATTTCACATTCCCAATATTTGTAAAACCTCCCAATATCAACAAATTCGATGCTTGTAGCTTCTGCCCGACTCTGAATGTACAAGTTTCTTAATTTCCACCAACTTCGCTATCTCTATTAATATCCACTGCCTATCTAAATAAGTATTTCTAATTCTAACACTCTCCACATTTCCAGTTACTTATCATTGACCTGAAGCCACAATTTCTCAATTTCTAACTATATCAGCAAATGTAGTTCTATTTATCTATCAAATACACAATTTCCAGAAATCTGTTAGACTGAGCACATTTGCAGCTTCTCCGCAATGACAACATCTTCAATTTCTCCATTCCCTTCTGTTTCATCAAACCTAGATGCCTGTATCTCTCAAAATGTCAATTATTAGCAATTCAGCAAATTCAAGCAATTTCTCTATCAGCAGATATAACTCTTTTTCACAATTTGTAATATCTGCTATTTCCAACAAATTCGCTGTTTGCATTATCCGCTCGTTCACTCAATCTACAAGTTTCTCCATTTCAATCAATTTCTCAATCTGCAATAAGTTCTGCAGTCCAACAACATAAAATGATCTATTTCTGACAAGCTACTCATTTTGCAATGTTGATCGTACAACTACGCCTTCAATATCTCCATTCCTATATTTTGCAACTAATCAGGTTTCTACATCTACGAAGTACTCAGTTTCTTGTAATTAATCAAATTCTGCAGATTCGCTGCTTCTCTAAGTGGGCAACACTATCAATTTCTCTATAACGCTCAATTAAAGCAAACCTGGTTCGCCGTGGTTAGCAAAAAATCAATTGATAAAATAGCCATTGATAAAATTCTAGCATTTTATCAATCTGCAGCTATTTCACATTCCCAATATTTGTAAAATCTCGCATTATCAACAAATTCGCTGCTTGTAGCTTCTGCTCGTCTCTGAATGTACAAGTTTCTTAATTTCCACCAACCTGGCGATCTCTATTAATATCCACTGCCTATCTAAATAAGTATCTGTAATTCTAACACTCTCCACATTTCCAGTTACTTATCTTTCACATGAAGCTACAATTTCTCAATTGCTAACTTTATGAGCAAATGTAGTTCTATTTATATATCAAATACTCAATTTCCTGAAATCTGTTAGACTGAGCACATTTGCAGATTCTCTGCAATGACAACATCTTCAATTTCCCCATTCCCTTCAGTTTCAGCAAACCTGGCTGCCTGTATCTCTCAAAATGTCAATTATTAGCAATTCACAAATTCAAGCATTTTCTCTATCAGCACATATAACTCATTCGCACAATTTGTAAAAATTGCCATTTCCAACAAAGTCATGTTTGCATTATCCGCTCGTTCACTCAATCTACAAGTTTCTCCAAATCAATCAATTTCTCAATCACCAATAAGTTCTGCAGTCCAACAACATAAATAGATTTATTTCTGACACGCTACTCATTTTGCAATGTTCATCGTACAACTATGCCTTCAATATCTCCATTCCTATATTTTGCAACTAATCAGGTTTCTAGATCTACGATGTACTCAGTTTCTTGTAATTAATCAAATTCTGCAGATTCCCAGCTTCTCTGCGTTGGCAACATTATCAATTTCTCCATATCGCTCAATTTAAGCAGACCTGTTTCGCTGTGGATAGCAAAATATCAATACCTAGCCATTGATAAAATTCTAGCATTTTATCTATCTGCAGCTATTTCACATTCCCAGTATTTGTAAAATCTCCGATTATCACCAAATTCGCTGCTTGTAGCTTCTGCTCGTCTCTGAATGTACAGGTTTCTTAATTTCCACCAACCTGGCGATCTCTATTAATATCCACTGCCTATCTAAATAAGTATCTCTAATTCTAACGCTCACCATTTTCGACTTTCTTATCATTCACCTGAAGCTACAATTTCTCAATTTCTAACTTTATCAGCAAATGTAGTTCTATTTACCTGTCAAATACTCAATTTCCTGAAATCTGTCAGACTGAGCACATTTGCAGCTTCTCCGCAATCACTGCAACTTAAGTATCTCCATTCCCTTCAGTTTCAGCAAACCTGGCAGCCTATATCTCTCAAAATGTCAATTATTAGCAATTCAGCAAATTCAAGCATTTTCACTATTAGCAGATATAACTCATTCCCACAATTTGTAAAATCTGCCATTTCCAACAAATTCGCTGTTTGCACTATCCGCTCGTTCACTCAATCTACAAGGTTCTCCATTTCAATCAATTTCTCAATCTCCAATTTTGCTGCAGTCCAACAACATAAGTAGATCTATTTCTTACAATCTACTCATTGTTCAATGTTGTTCGTACAACTATGCCTTCAATATCACCATTCCTATATTTTGTAACCAATCAGGTTTTACATCCAGGATGTACTCAGATTCTTGTAATTAATCAAATTCTGCAGATTCCCAGCATCTCTGCGTTGGCTACACTATCAATTTCTCCATATCGCTCAATTTAAGGAAACCTGGTTCGCTGTGGATAGCAAAATATCAATACCTAGCCATTGATAACATTCTAGCATTTTATCTATCTGCAGCTATTTCACATTCCCAATATTTGTAAAACCTCCCAATATCAACAAATTCGATGCTTGTAGCTTCTGCCCGACTCTGAATGTACAAGTTTCTTAATTTCCACCAACTTCGCTATCTCTATTAATATCCACTGCCTATCTAAATAAGTATCTCTAATTCTAACACTCTCCACATTTCCAGTTACTTAACATTCACCTGAAGCCACAATTTCTCAATTTCTAACTATATCGGCAAATGTAGTTCTATTTATCTATCAAATACACAATTTCCAGAAATCTGTTAGACTGAGCACATTTGCAGCTTCTCCGCAATGACAACATCTTCAATTTCTCCATTCCCTTCTGTTTCATCAAACCTAGCTGCCTGTATCTCTCAAAATGTCAATTATTAGCAATTCAGCAAATTCAAGCAATTTCTCTAACAGCAGATATAACTCTTTTTCACAATTTGTAATATCTGCTATTTCCAACAAATTCGCTGTTTGCATTATCCGCTCGTTCACTCAATCTACAAGTTTCTCCATTTCAATCAATTTCTCAATCTGCAATAAGTTCTGCAGTCCAACAACATAAAATGATCTATTTCTGACAAGCTACTCATTTTGCAATGTTGATCGTACAACTACGCCTTCAATATCTCCATTCCTATATTTTGCAACTAATCAGGTTTCTACATCTACGAAGTACTCAGTTTCTTGTAGTTAATCAAATTCTGCAGATTCGCTGCTTCTCTAAGTGGGCAACACTATCAATTTCTCTATAACGCTCAATTAAAGCAAACCTGGTTCGCCGTGGTTAGCAAAATATCAATTGATAAAATAGCCATTGATAAAATTCTAGCATTTTATCAATCTGCAGCTATTTCACATTCCCAATATTTGTAAAATCTCGCATTATCACCAAATTCGCTGCTTGTAGCTTCTGCTCGTCTCTGAATGTACAAGTTTCTTAATTTCCACCAACCTCCCTATCTCTATTAATATCCACTGCCTATCTAAAAAAGTATCTCTAATTCTAACACTCTCCACATTTCCAGTTACTTATCTTTCACATGAAGCTACAATTTCTCAATTACTAACTATATGAGCAAATGTAGTTCCATTTATCTATCAAATACCAAATTTCCTGAAATCTTTTAGACTGAGCACATTTGCAGATTCTCTGCAATGACAACATCTTCAATTTCTCCATTCCCATCAGTTTCATCAAACCTGGCTGTCTGTATCTCTTAAAATGTCAATTCTTAGCAAATCAGCAAATTCAAGCATATTCTCTATCAGCAGATATAACTCATTCCCACAATTTGTAAAATCTCCCATTTCTAACAACTTCGCTGTTTGCATTATCCGCTCGTTCACTCAATCTACAAGGTTCTCCATTTCAATCAATTTCTCAATCTCCAATTTTGCTGCAGTCCAGCAACATAAGTAGATCTATTTCTGACAAGCTACTTTCAATGTTGTTCGTACAACTATGCCTTCAATATCACCATTCCTGTATTTTGCATCTAATCAGGTTTGAAATCCAAGAAGTTCTCAGTTTCTTCTAATTAATCAAATTCTGCAGATTCCCAGCTTCTCTGTGTTGGCTACACTATCATTTTCTCCATATCGCTCAATTTAAGCAGACCTGTATCGCTCTGGATAGCAAAGTATCAATACCTAGCCGTTGATAATGTTCTAGCACTTTATCTATCTGCAGCTATTTCACATTCCCAATATTTGTAAAATCTCCCATTTTCAACAAATTCACTGCTTTTTGCTTATTCTCCTTCTCTGAATGTACAAGTTTCTTACTTTCCATCCACTTCGCAATCTCTATTAATATTCACTGCCTATCTGAATAAGTATCTCTAATTCTAACACTCTCCACATTTCCAGTTACTTATCATTCACCTGAAGCTACAATTTCTCAATTTCTAACTATATCAGCAAATGTAGTTCTATTTATCTATCAAATACTCAATTTCCTGAAATCTGCTAGTCTGAGTACATTTGCAGCTTCTCCGCAAGCACAACAACTTCAATTTCTCCATTCCCTTCAGTTTTAGCAAACCTGGCTGTCTGTATCTCTTAAAATGTCAATTAATAGCAATTCAGCCAGTTCAAGCATTTTCTCTATCAGCAGATATAACTCATTCCCACAAGTTGTAAAATCTCCCATTTCTAACAAATTCGCTGTTTGCATTACCCGCTCGTTCACTCCATCTACAAGTTTCTCCATTTCAATCAATTTCTCATTCAGCAATAAGTTCTGCAGTCCAACAACATTAAATGATCTATTTCAGACAAGCTTGCAATGCTGATCGTACAACTACGCCTTCAATATCTCCATTCCTATATTTTGCAACTGATCAGGTTTCTACATCTACGAACTACTCAGTTTCTTGTAATTAATCAAATTCTGCAGATTCGCAGCTTCTCTAAGTGTGCTACAGTATCAATTTCTCCATAACGCTCAATTTAAGCAAACCTGGTTCGCTGTGGTTAGCAAAAATTAGCAATTCAGCAAATACAAACATTTTCGCTATCAGCAGATATAACTCATTCTCAGAATTTGTAAAATCTGCCATTTCCAACAAACTGGCTGTTTGCATTATCCGCTCGTTCAATGAATCTACAAGTTTCTCCATTTCATTCAAGTTCTCAATGTCCAATGATTTCTGCACTCCAACAACATAAATAGATCTATTTCTGACAAACTGCTCAATTTTCAACGTTGTTCGTGAAACTAAGCCTTCAATATCACCATTCCAATATTTTGCAACTAATCAGGTTTTACATCCAGGAAGTACTCAGTTTCTTGTAATTAATCAAATTCTGCAGATTCCCAGCTTCTCTGTGATGGCTACACTATCATTTTCTCCATATCGCTCATTTAAAGCAAACCTGGTTTGCTGTGGATAGCAAAATATCAACTCCTATCCATTGATAAAATTCTAGCATTTTATCTATCTGCAGCTATTTAACATTCCCAATATTTGTAAATCTCACATTTTCATCAATTTCGCTGCGTGTTGCTTATTCTGCTTCTCTGAATGTACAAGTTTCTTACTTTCCACCCAGCTCGCTATCTCTATTAATATCCACTGCCTATCTAAATAAGTATCTCTAATTCTAACACTCTCCACATTTCCAGTTACTTATCATTCACCTGAAGCTACAATTTCTCAATTTCTAAGTACATCAGCAAATGTAGTTCTATTTATCTTTCAAATACACTCTGTTAGACTGAGCACTTTTGCAGCATCTCCGCAATGACAATATCTTCAATACTCCATTCCCTTCAGTTTCAGCAAACCTGGCTGTCTGTATCTCTTAAAATGTCAATCATTAGCAATTCAGCAAGTTACAGCATTTTTTCTAACAGCGGATATAAATCATTCCCACAATTTCTAAAATCTGCCATTTCCAACAAATTCGCTGTTTGCATTATCCGCTCGTACACTGAATCTACAAGTTTCTCCATTTCAATCAATTTCTCAATCTCCAATAATTTCTGCACTACAACAACATAAATAGATCTATTTCTGAGAACCTACTCATTTTTCAATGTTGTTCGTACAACTATGCCTTCAATATCACCATTCCTATATTTTGTAACTAATCAGGTTTTACATCCAGGAAGTACTCAGTTTCTTGTAATTAATCAAATTCTGCAGATTCCCAGCTTCTCTGCGTTGGCTATTATCAATTTCTCCACATCGCTCAATTAAAGCAAACCTGGTTCGCTGTGGATAGCTAAATATCAATACCTAGCCATTGATATAATTCTAAAATTTTATCTATCTGCAGCTGTTACACATTCACAAAATTTGTAAAATCTCCCATTTTCAACAAATTCCCTGCTTCTAGCTTCTGCTCGTCTTTGAATGTACAAGTTTCTTAATTTACACCAACCTTTCTATCTCGATTCATATCCACTGCCTATCTAAATAAGTATCTCTAACTCTAACGCTCTCCACATTTCGAGTTACTTATCATTCGCCTGAAGCTACAATTTCTCAATTTCTATCTTCATCAGCAAATGTAGTTCTATTTACCCGTGAAATACTCAATTTCCAGAAATCTGTTGGACTGAGCACGTTTGCAGCTTTTGCGCATTCACTGCAACTTAAATATCTCCATTCCCTTCATTTTCAGCAAATCTGGCAGCCTATATCTCTCAAACTGTTTATTCTTAGCAATTCAGCAAATTCAAGCGTTTTCTCTATCAGCAGATGTAACTCATTCCCACAATTTGTAAAATCTGCCATTTCCAGCAAACTGGCTGTTTGCATTATCCGCTCGTTCAAAGAAGCTACAAGTTTCTCCATTTCATTCAAGTTCTCAATGTCCAATAATTTCTGCACTCCAACAACATAAATAGATCTATTTCTGACAAACTGCTCATTTTTCAATGTTGTTCGTGAAACTAAGCCTTCAATATCACCATTCCAATATTTTGCAACTAATCAGGTTTTACATCCAGGAAGTACTCAGTTTCTTGTAATTAATCAAATTCTGCAGATTCCCAGCTTCTCTGCGTTGGCTACACTAGCAATTTCTCCATACCGTTCAATTTAAGCAAACCTGGTTCGCTGTGGAAAGCAAAATATCCATACCTAGCCATTGATAAAATTCTAGCGTTTTATCTATCTGCAGCTATTTCACATTCCCAATATTTGTAAAATCTCGCATTATCACCAAATTCGCTGCTTGTAGCTTCTGTTCGTCTCTGAATATACAAGTTTCTTAATTTCCACCAACCTCGCTGTCTCTATTAATATCCACTGCCTATCTAAAAAATGTATCTCTAATTCTAACACTCTCCACATTTCCAGTTACTTATCTTTCACATGAAGCTACAATTTCTCAATTGCTAACTTTATGAGCAAATGTAGTTATATTTATATATCAAATACTCAATTTCCTGAAATCTGTTAGGCTGAGCACATTTGCAGATTCTCTGCAATGACAACATCTTCAATTTCTCCATTCCCATCAGTTTCAGCAAACCTGGCTGTCTGTATCTCTTAAAATGTCAATTATTAGCAATTCAGCAAATTCAAGCATATTCTCTATCAGCAGATATAACTCATTCCCACAATTTGTAAAATCTCCCATTTCTAACAAATTCGCTGTTTGCATTATCCGCTCGTTCACTCAATCTACAAGGTTCTCCATTTCAATCAATTTCTCAATCTCCAATTTTGCTGCAGTCCAGCAACATAAGTAGATCTATTTCTGACAAGCTACTCATTTTTCAATGTTGATCGTACAGCTATGCCTTCAATATCACCATTCCTATATTTTGCATCTAATCGGGTTTGAAATCCATGAAGTACTCAGTTTCTTGTAATTAATCAAATTCTGCAGAATCCCAGCTTCTCTGTGTTGGCTACACTATCATTTTCTCCATATCGCTCAATTTAAGCAAACCTGTATCGCTCTGGATAGCAAAGTATCAATACCTAGCCGTTGATAATATTCTAGCACTTTATCTATCTGCAGCTATTTCACATTCCCATTATTTGTAAATTCTTCCATTTACACCAAATTCGCTGCTTGTTGCTTATTCTCCTTCTCTGAATGTACAAGTTTCTTACTTTCCAACCACCTCTCTATCTCTATTAATATCCGCTGCCTATCTGAATAAGTATCTCTAATTCTAACACTCTCCACATTTCCAGTTACTTATCATTCTCCTGAAGCTACAATTTCTCAATTACTAACTTTATGAGCAAATGTAGTTCTATTTATCTATCAAATACTGAATTTCCTGAAATCTGTTAGACTGAGCACATTAGCAACTTCTTCGCAATGACAACAACTTCAATTTCTCCATTCCCTTCAGTTTCAGCAAACCTGGCTGTCTGTATCTCTTAAAATGTCAATTAATAGCAATTCAGCAAGTTTAAGCATTTTCTCTATCAGCAGATATAACTCATTCCCACAAGTTGTAAAATCTCCCATTGCCAACAAATTCGCTGTTTGCATTATCCGCTCGTTCACTCAATCTACAAGGTTCTCCATTTCAATCAATTTCTCAATCTCCAATTTTGCTGCAGTCCAGCAACATAAGTAGATCTATTTCTGACAAGCTACTCATTTTTCAATGTTGATCGTACAGCTATGCCTTCAATATCACCATTCCTATATTTTGCATCTAATCGGGTTTGAAATCCATGAAGTACTCAGTTTCTTGTAATTAATCAAATTCTGCAGAATCCCAGCTTCTCTGTGTTGGCTACACTATCATTTTCTCCATATCGCTCAATTTAAGCAAACCTGTATCGCTCTGGATAGCAAAGTATCAATACCTAGCCGTTGATAATATTCTAGCACTTTATCTATCTGCAGCTATTTCACATTCCCATTATTTGTAAATTCTTCCATTTACACCAAATTCGCTGCTTGTTGCTTATTCTCCTTCTCTGAATGTACAAGTTTCTTACTTTCCAACCACCTCTCTATCTCTATTAATATCCGCTGCCTATCTGAATAAGTATCTCTAATTCTAACACTCTCCACATTTCCAGTTACTTATCATTCTCCTGAAGCTACAATTTCTCAATTACTAACTTTATGAGCAAATGTAGTTCTATTTATCTATCAAATACTGAATTTCCTGAAATCTGTTAGACTGAGCACATTAGCAACTTCTTCGCAATGACAACAACTTCAATTTCTCCATTCCCTTCAGTTTCAGCAAACCTGGCTGTCTGTATCTCTTAAAATGTCAATTAATAGCAATTCAGCAAGTTTAAGCATTTTCTCTATCAGCAGATATAACTCATTCCCACAAGTTGTAAAATCTCCCATTGCCAACAAATTCGCTGTTTGCATTACCCGCTCATTCACTCAATCTACAAGTTTCTCCATTTCAATCACTTTCTCAATCAGCAATAAGTTCTGCAGTCCAACAACATAAAATGATCTATTTCTGACAAGCTTGCAATGCTGATCGTACAACTACGCCTTCAACATCTCCATTCCTATATTTTGCAAATAAAAATCAGGTTTCTACATCTACGAACTACTCAGTTTCTTGTAATTAATCAAATTCTGCAGATTCGCAGCTTCTCTAAGTGTGCTACACTATCAATTTCTCCATAACGCTCAATTTAAGCAAACCTGGTTCGCTGTGGTTAGCAAAAATTAGCAATTCAGCAAATTCAAGCATTTTCTCTATCAGCAGATATAACTCATTCCCAGAATTTGTAAAATCTGCCATTTCCAACAAAGTGGCTGTTTGCATTATCCGCTTGTTCAATGAATCTACAAGTTGCTCCATTTCAATCAATTTCTCATTCAGCATTAAGTTCTGCCCTCCAACAACATAAATTGATCTATTTCTGACAAACTGCTCATTTTTCAATGTTGTTCGTACAGCTATGCCTTCAATATCACCATTGCTATATTTTGCAAGTAATCAGGTTTCTAATTCCAGGAAGTACTCAGTTTCTGGTAATTAATCAAATTCTGAAGATTCCCAGCTCTTCTGTCGTTGGCTACACTATCAATTTCTCCATAACGCTCAAGTTAAGCACACCTGGTTCCCTGCATTTAGCAAAATATCAATACCTAGCCATTGATAAAATTCTAGCATTTTACCTATCTGCAGCTATTTCACATTCCCAATATTTGTAAAATCTCGCATTATCAACAAATTCGCTGCTTGTAGCTTCTGCTCGTCTCTGAATGTACAAGTTTCTTAATTTCCACCAATCTGGCGATCTCTATTAATATCCACTGCCTATCTAAATAAGTATCTCTAATTCTAACGCTCTCCACATTTGGAGATACTTAACATTCACCTGAACCTACAATTTCTCTATTTCTAACTATATCAGCAAATGTAGTTCTATTTATATATCAAGTACTCAATTTCCAGAAATCTGCTGGTCTGAGTACATTTGCAGCTTCTCCGCAATTACAACAGCTTCAATTTCTCCATTCCCTTCAGTTTCAGCAAACCTGGCTGTTTGTATCTCTCAAAATGTCAATTATTAGCAGTTAAGCAAGTTCAAGCCTTTTCTCTAACAGCAGATATAACTCTTTCCCCAATTTGTAAAATCTCCCATTTTCAACAAATTCGCTGTTTGCATTATCCGCTCGTTCACTGAATCTACAAGTTTCTCCATTTCAATCAATTTCTCAATCTCCAACAACTTCTGCAGTCCAACAACATAAATAGATCTATTTCTGACAAGCGACTCATTTTTCAATGGTGATCGTAGAACTGTGCCTTCAATATCTCCATTCCAATATTTTCCAACTAATCAGGTTTTACTTCCATGAAGTACTCAGTTTCTCGGAATTAATCAAATTCTGCAGATTCCCAGCTTCTCCGTGTTGGCTACACTATCAATTTCTCCATAACGCTCAAGTTAAGCACACCTGGTTCCCTGCGGTTAGAAAAATATCAATACCTAGCCATTGATAAAATTCTAGCATTTTACCTATCTGCAGCTATTTCACATTCCCAATATTTGTAAAATCTCGCATTATCAACAAATTCGCTGCTTGTAGCTTCTGCTCGTCTCTGAATGTACAAGTTTCTTAATTTCCAACAATCTGGCGATCTCTATTAATATCCACTGCCTATCTAAATAAGTATCTCTAATTCTAACGCTCTCCACATTTGGAGATACTTAACATTCACCTGAACCTACAATTTCTCTATTTCTAACTATATCAGCAAATGTAGTTCTATTTATCTATCAAATACTCAGTTTCCAGAAATCATTAGACTGAGCACATTTGCAGCTTCTCCGCATTCACTGCAACTTCAATTTCGCCATTCCCTTCAGTTTCAGCAAACCTGGCTGCCTGTATCTCTCAAAATGTCAATTATTAGCAATTCACAAATTCAAGCATTTTCTCTATCAGCACATATAACTCATTCGCACAATTTGTAAAAATTGCCATTTCCAACAAAGTCATGTTTGCATTATCCGCTCGTTCACTCAATCTACAAGTTTCTCCAAATCAATCAATTTCTCAATCACCAATAAGTTCTGCAGTCCAACAACATAAATAGATTTATTTCTGACACGCTACTCATTTTGCAATGTTCATCGTACAACTATGCCTTCAATATCTCCATTCCTATATTTTGCAACTAATCAGGTTTCTAGATCTACGATGTACTCAGTTTCTTGTAATTAATCAAATTCTGCAGATTCCCAGCTTCTCTGCGTTGGCAACATTATCAATTTCTCCATATCGCTCAATTTAAGCAGACCTGTTTCGCTGTGGATAGCAAAATATCAATACCTAGCCATTGATTAAATTCTAACATTTTATCTAGCTGCAGCTATTTCACATTCCCCATATTTGTAGAATCTCCCAATATCAACTAATTCGATGCTTGTAGCTTCTGCTCCGTCTCTGAATGTACAAGTTTCTTAATTTCCACCAACTTCGCTATCTCTATTAAGATCCAATGCCTATCTAAATAAGTATCTCTAATTCTAACACTCTCCACATTTCCAGTTACTTATCATTCACCTGCAGCTACAATTACTCAATTTCTAACTGTATCAGCAAATGTAGATCCCTTTATCTATCAAATACTCAATTTATTGAAACCTGTTAGACTGAGCACATTTGCAGCTTCTCCGCATTCACTGCAACTTAAGTATCTCCATTCCCTTCAGTTTCAGCGAACCTGGCAGCCTATATCTCTCAAAATGTCAATTTATTAGCAATTCAGCAAATTCAAGCATTTTCTATATCAGCAGCTCATTCCCATAATTTGTAAAATCTGTCATTTGCAACAAACCGGCTGTTTGCTTTATCCGCTCGTTTAATGAATCTACAAGTTTCTCCATTTCAATCAATTTCTCAATCTCCAATAATTTCTGCACTACAACAACATAAATAGATCTATTTCTGACAAACTGCTCATTTTTCAATGTTGTTCGTACAACTAAGCCTTCAATATCACCATTCCTATATTTTGCAACTAATCAGGTTTGTACATCCAGGAAGTACTCAGTTTCTTGTAATTAATCAAATTCTGCAGATTCCCGGCATCTCTGCGTTGGCTACACTACCAATTTCTCCATATCGCTCAATTTAAGGAAACCTGGTTCGCTGTGGATAGCAAAATATCAATACCTAGCCATTGATAACATTCTAGCATTTTATCTATCTGCAGCTATTTCACATTCCCAATATTTGTAAAATCTCCCATTATCACCAAATTCGCTGCTTGTAGCTTCTGCTCGTGTCTGATTGTACAAGTTTCTTAATTTCCACCAACCTCGCTATCTCTATTAATATCCACTGCCTATCTAAATACGTATCTCTAATTCTAACACTTTCCACATTTCCAGTTACTTATCATCACCTGAACCTACAATTTCTCAATTTCTAACTATATCAGCAAATGTAGTTCTATTTATCTATCAAATACACAATTTCCAGAAATCTGTTAGACTGAGCACATTTGCAGCTTCTCCGCAATGACAACATCTTCAATTTCTCCATTCCCTTCTGTTTCATCAAACCTGGCTGCCTGTATCTCTCAAAATGTCAATTATTAGCAATTCAGCAAATTCAAGCATTTTCTCTATCAGCAGATATAACTCATTCCCACAATTTGTAAAATCTGCTATTTCCAACAAATTCGCTGTTTGCATTATCCGCTCGTTCACTCAATCTACAAGTTTCTCCATTTCAATCAATTTCTCAATCACCAATAATTTCTTCAGTCCAACAACATAAATAGATCTATTTCTGACAAGCTACTCATTTTGCAATGTTGATCGTACAACTCTGCTTTCTATATCTCCATTCCTATATTTTGCAACTAACCAGGTTTCTACATCTACGAAGTACTCAGTTTCTTGTAATTAATCAAATGCTGCAGATTCCCAGCTTCTCTAAGTTGGCTACACTAACAATTTCTCCATAACGCTCAATTTAAGCAAAACTGGTTCGCTGTGGTTAGCAAAATATCAATACCTAGCTATTGATAAAAGTTTAGCATTTTATCTATCTACAGCTATTTCACATTCTCAAAATTTGTAAAATCTCCCATTTTCACAAAATTCGCTGCTTGTAGCTTCTGCTCCTCACTGAATGTACAAGTTTCTTAATATCCACCAACCTCGCTATCTCTATTAATATCCACTGCCTATCTAAATAAGTGTCTCTAATTCTAACACTATCCACATTTCCAGTTACTTATCATTCGCCTCAAGCTACAATTTCCCAATATCTAACTTTAGCATCAAATGTAGTTCTATTTAACTGTCAAATACTGAAATTCCTGAAATCTGTTAGACTGAGCACATTTGCAGCTTCTCCGCATTCACTGCAACTTAAGTATCTCCACTCCCTTCTGTTTCATCAAACCTGGCTGCCTGTATCTCTCAAAATGTCAATTATTATCAATTCAGCAAATTCAAGCATTTTCTCTATCAGCAGATATAACTCATTCCCACAATTTGTAAAATCTGCTATTTCCAACAAATTCGCTGTTTGCATTATCCGCGCTCTCACTGAATCTACAAGTTTCTACATTTCAATCAATTTCTCAATCTTCAATTTTGCTGCAGTCCAGCAACGTAAGTTAATCTATTTCTGACAAGCTACTCATTTTTCAATGTTGTTCGTACAAATAAGCCTTCAATATTAACATTCGTATATGTTGCAACTAATCAGGTTTTATGTCCAAGAAGTACTCAGTTTCTTGTAATTAATCAAATTCTGCAGATTCCCAGCTTCTCTGCGTTGGCTACACTATCAATTTCTCCATATCACTCAATTTAACCAGACCTGTTTCGCTGTGGATAGCAAAATATCAATACCTAGCCATTGATTAAATTCTAGCATTTTATCTAGCTGCAGCTATTTCAAATTTCCAATGTTTGTAAAATCTCCCATTTTCACCAGATTCGCTGCTTGGAGCTTCTGTTCCTTCACTGAATGTACACATTTCTTTTTTCCACCAACCTCGCTATCTCTATTAATATCCACTGCCTATCTAAATAATTAACTCTAATTCTAACGCTCACCATTTTCGACTTTCTTATCATTCAGCTGAAGCTACAATTTCTCAATTTCTAACTATATCAGCAAATGTAGTTCTATTTACCTGTCAAATTCTTAATTTCCTGAAATCTATCAGACTGAGCACATTTGCAGCTTCTCCGCATTCACTGCAACTTGAGTATCTCCAATCCCTTCAGTTTCAGCAAACCTGGCAGCCTATATCTCTCAAAATGTCAATTATTAGCAATTCAGCAAATTCAAGCATTTTCACTATTAGCAGATATAACTCATTCCCACAATTTGTAAAATCTGCCATTTCCAACTATTCGCTGTTTGCACTATCCGCTCGTTCACTCAATCTACAAGTTTCTCCATTTCAATCAATTTCTCAATCTTCAATTTTGCTGCAGTCCAACAACATAAGTAGATCTATTTCTTACAATCTACTCACTTTTCAATGTTGTTCGTACAACTATGCCTTCAATATCACCATTCCTATATTTTGTAACCAATCAGGTTTTACATCCAGGAAGTACTCAGTTTCTTGTAATTAATCAAATTCGGCAGATTCCCAGCATCTCTGCGTTGGCCACACTATCAATTTCTCCATATCGCTCAATTTAAGGAAACCTGGTTGGCTGTGGATAGCAAAATATCAATACCTAGCCATTGATTAAATTCTAGCATTTTATCTATCTGCAGCTATTTCACATTCCCCATATTTGTAAAATCTCCCAATATCAACTAATTCGATGCTTGTAGCTTCTGCTCCGTCTCTGAATGTACAAGTTTCTTAATTTCCACCAACTTCGCTATCTCTATTAAGATCCAATGCCTATCTAAATAAGTATCTCTAATTCTAACACTCTCCACATTTCCAGTTACTTATCATTGACCTGAAGCTACAATTTCTCAATTTCTAACTATATCAGCAAATGTAGTTCTATTTATCTATCAAATACACAATTTCCAGAAATCTGTTAGACTGAGCACATTTGCAGCTTCTCCGCAATGACAACATCTTCAATTTCTCCATTCCCTTCTGTTTCATCAAACCTGGCTGCCTGTATCTCTCAAAATGTCAATTATTAGCAATTCAGCAAATTCAAGCATTTTCTCTATCAGCAGATATAACTCTTTTTCACAATTTGTAATATCTGCCATTTCCAACAAATTCGCTG
The DNA here is from genome assembly GCF_964194155.1 of Cetorhinus maximus. Taxonomy (NCBI): domain Eukaryota; kingdom Metazoa; phylum Chordata; class Chondrichthyes; order Lamniformes; family Cetorhinidae; genus Cetorhinus; species Cetorhinus maximus. The sequence goes on from NW_027596349.1 coordinate 169,698, forward strand.
TTTGCATTATCCGCTCGTTCACTGAATCTACAAGTTTCTCCATTTCAACCAATTTCTCAATCTCCAATAATTTCTGCAGTCCAACAACATAGATAGATCTATTTCTGACAAACTGCTCATTTTGCAATGTTGTTCGTACAAAGAAGCCGTCAATATCACCATTCCTATTTTTGCAACTAATCAGGTTTCTACATCCAGGAAGTACTCAGTTTCTTGTAAATAATCAAGTTCTGCAGATTCCCAGCTTCTCTGCGTTGGCTACACTATCAATTTCGCCATATCGCTGAATTTAAGCAAACCTGGATGGCTGTGGATAGCAAAAGATCAATTCCTAGCCATTGATAAAATTCTAGCATGTTATCTAACTGCAGCTATTGCACATTCCCAATATTTGTAAAATCTCCCATTTTCACCAAATTCGCTTCTTGTTGCTTCTGCTCCTTCTCTGAATGTCCAAGTTTCCACCAACCTCGCTATCTCTATTAATATCCACTGCCTATCTAAATACGTATCTCTAAGTCTATCGCTCTCCACATTTCGAGTACTTATCATTCTCCTGAACCTACAATTTCTCTATTTCTATCTTTATCAGCAAATGTAGTTCTATTTATCTATCAAATACTCAACTTCGAAAAATCTGTTAGACTGAGCCCATTTGCAGCTTCTCTGCAATGACAACATCTTCAATTTCTCCATTCCCTTCTGTTTCATCAAACCTGGCTGTCTGTATCTCTTAAAATGTCAATTATTAGCAATTCAGCAAGTTCAAGCATTTTCTCTAACAGCAGAGATAACTCATTCCCACAATTTGTAAAATCTGCCATTTCAAACAAATTCGCTGTTTGCATTATTCGCTCGTTCACTCAATCTACAAGTTTCTCCATTTCAAACAATTTCTCAATCACCAATAAGTTCTGCAGCCCAACAATATAAATAGATCTGTTTCTGACAAGCTACTCATTTTTCAATGTTGTTCGTACAACTATGCTTTCTATATCTCCATTTCTATATTTTGCAACTAACCAGGTTACTACATCTACGAAGTGCTCAGTTTCTTGTAATTAATCAAATTCTGCAGATTCGCAGCTTCTCTAAGTTGGCTACACTATCAATTTCTCCATAACGCTCAATTTAAGCAAACCTGGTTCGCTGTGGTTAGCAAAATATCAATACCTAGCCATTGATAAAATTCTTGCATTTTATTTTTCAGCAGCTATTTAACATTCCCAAAATTTGTACAATCTCCCATTTTCACCAAATTCGCTGCTTGTAGCTTCTGCTCCTCACTGAATGTACAAGTTTCTTAATATCCACCAACCTCGCTATCTCTTTTAATATCCACTGCCTATGTAAATAAGTGTCTCTAATTCTAACACTATCCACATTTCCAGTTACTTATCATTCGCCTCCAGCTACAATGTCTCAATTTCTAACTTTATCAGCAAATGCAGTTCTATTTACCTGTCAAATACTCAAGTTCCTGAAATCTGTTAGACTGAGCACACTTGCAGCTTCTCCGCATTCACTGCAACTTAAGTATCTCCACTCCCTTCAGTTTCAGCAAACCTGGCAGCCTATATCTCTCAAAATGTCAATTATTAGCAATTCAGCAAATTCAAGCATTTTCACTATTAGCAGATATAACTCATTCCCACAATTTGTAAAATCTGCCATTTCCAACAAATTCGCTGTTTGCACTATCCGCTCGTTCACTCAATCTACAAGGTTCTCCATTTCAATCAATTTCTCAATCTCCAATTTTGCTGCAGTCCAACGACATAAGTAGATCTATTTCTTACAATCTACTCATTTTTCAATGTTGTTCGTGCAACTATGCCTTCAATATCACCATTCCTATATTTTGTAACCAATCAGGTTTTACATCCAGGATGTACTCAGATTCTTGTAATTAATCAAATTCTGCAGATTCCCAGCATCTCTGCGTTGGCTACACTATCAATTTCTCCATATCGCTCAATTTAAGGAAACCTGGTTCGCTGTGGATAGCAAAATATCAATACCTAGCCATTGATAACATTCTAGCATTTTATCTATCTGCGGCTATTTCACATTCCCAATATTTGTAAAATCTCCCATTATCACCAAATTCGCTGCTTGTAGCTTCTGCTCGTGTCTGATTGTACAAGTTTCTTAATTTCCACCAACCTCGCTATCTCTATTAATATCCACTGCCTATCTAAATACGTATCTCTAATTCTAACACTTTCCACATTTCCAGTTACTTATCATCACCTGAACCTACAATTTCTCAATTTCTAACTATATCAGCAAATGTAGTTCTATTTATCTATCAAATACACAATTTCCAGAAATCTGTTAGACTGAGCACATTTGCAGCTTCTCCGCAATGACAACATCTTCAATTTCTCCATTCCCTTCTGTTTCATCAAACCTGGCTGCCTGTATCTCTCAAAATGTCAATTATTAGCAATTCAGCAAATTCAAGCATTTTCTCTATCAGCAGATATAACTCATTCCCACAATTTGTAAAATCTGCTATTTCCAACAAATTCGCTGTTTGCATTATCCGCTCTCTCACTGAATCTACAAGTTTCTACATTTCAATCAATTTCTCAATCTTCAATTTTGCTGCAGTCCAGCAACGTAAGTTAATCTATTTCTGACAAGCTACTCATTTTTCAATGTTGTTCGTACAAATAAGCCTTCAATATTAACATTCGTATATGTTGCAACTAATCAGGTTTTATGTCCAAGAAGTACTCAGTTTCTTGTAATTAATCAAATTCTGCAGATTCCCAGCTTCTCTGCGTTGGCTACACTATCAATTTCTCCATATCACTCAATTTAACCAGACCTGTTTCGCTGTGGATAGCAAAATATCAATACCTAGCCATTGATTAAATTCTAGCATTTTATCTAGCTGCAGCTATTTCAAATTTCCAATGTTTGTAAAATCTCCCATTTTCACCAGATTCGCTGCTTGGAGCTTCTGTTCCTTCACTGAATGTACACATTTCTTTTTTCCACCAAGCTCGCTATCTCTATTAATATCCACTGCCTATCTAAATAATTAACTCTAATTCTAACGCTCACCATTTTCGACTTTCTTATCATTCACCTGAAGCTACAATTTCTCAATTTCTAACTATATCAGCAAATGTAGTTCTATTTACCTGTCAAATTCTTAATTTCCTGAAATCTATCAGACTGAGCACATTTGCAGCTTCTCCGCATTCACTGCAACTTGAGTATCTCCAATCCCTTCAGTTTCAGCAAACCTGGCAGCCTATATCTCTCAAAATGTCAATTATTAGCAATTCAGCAAATTCAAGCATTTTCACTATTAGCAGATATAACTCATTCCCACAATTTGTAAAATCTGCCATTTCCAACTATTCGCTGTTTGCACTATCCGCTCGTTCACTCAATCTACAAGTTTCTCCATTTCAATCAATTTCTCAATCTTCAATTTTGCTGCAGTCCAACAACATAAGTAGATCTATTTCTTACAATCTACTCACTTTTCAATGTTGTTCGTACAACTATGCCTTCAATATCACCATTCCTATATTTTGTAACCAATCAGGTTTTACATCCAGGAAGTACTCAGTTTCTTGTAATTAATCAAATTCGGCAGATTCCCAGCATCTCTGCGTTGGCCACACTATCAATTTCTCCATATCGCTCAATTTAAGGAAACCTGGTTGGCTGTGGATAGCAAAATATCAATACCTAGCCATTGATTAAATTCTAGCATTTTATCTATCTGCAGCTATTTCACATTCCCCATATTTGTAAAATCTCCCAATATCAACTAATTCGATGCTTGTAGCTTCTGCTCCGTCTCTGAATGTACAAGTTTCTTAATTTCCACCAACTTCGCTATCTCTATTAAGATCCAATGCCTATCTAAATAAGTATCTCTAATTCTAACACTCTCCACATTTCCAGTTACTTATCATTGACCTGAAGCTACAATTTCTCAATTTCTAACTATATCAGCAAATGTAGTTCTATTTATCTATCAAATACACAATTTCCAGAAATCTGTTAGACTGAGCACATTTGCAGCTTCTCCGCAATGACAACATCTTCAATTTCTCCATTCCCTTCTGTTTCATCAAACCTGGCTGCCTGTATCTCTCAAAATGTCAATTATTAGCAATTCAGCAAATTCAAGCATTTTCTCTATCAGCAGATATAACTCTTTTTCACAATTTGTAATATCTGCCATTTCCAACAAATTCGCTGTTTGCATTATCCGCTCGTTCACTGAATCTACAAGTTTCTCCATTTCAACCAATTTCTCAATCTCCAATAATTTCTGCAGTCCAACAACATAGATAGATCTATTTCTGACAAACTGCTCATTTTGCAATGTTGTTCGTACAAAGAAGCCGTCAATATCACCATTCCTATTTTTGCAACTAATCAGGTTTCTACATCCAGGAAGTACTCAGTTTCTTGTAAATAATCAAGTTCTGCAGATTCCCAGCTTCTCTGCGTTGGCTACACTATCAATTTCGCCATATCGCTGAATTTAAGCAAACCTGGATGGCTGTGGATAGCAAAAGATCAATTCCTAGCCATTGATAAAATTCTAGCATGTTATCTAACTGCAGCTATTGCACATTCCCAATATTTGTAAAATCTCCCATTTTCACCAAATTCGCTTCTTGTTGCTTCTGCTCCTTCTCTGAATGTCCAAGTTTCCACCAACCTCGCTATCTCTATTAATATCCACTGCCTATCTAAATACGTATCTCTAAGTCTATCGCTCTCCACATTTCGAGTACTTATCATTCTCCTGAACCTACAATTTCTCTATTTCTATCTTTATCAGCAAATGTAGTTCTATTTATCTATCAAATACTCAACTTCGAAAAATCTGTTAGACTGAGCCCATTTGCAGCTTCTCTGCAATGACAACATCTTCAATTTCTCCATTCCCTTCTGTTTCATCAAACCTGGCTGTCTGTATCTCTTAAAATGTCAATTATTAGCAATTCAGCAAGTTCAAGCATTTTCTCTAACAGCAGAGATAACTCATTCCCACAATTTGTAAAATCTGCCATTTCAAACAAATTCGCTGTTTGCATTATTCGCTCGTTCACTCAATCTACAAGTTTCTCCATTTCAAACAATTTCTCAATCACCAATAAGTTCTGCAGCCCAACAATATAAATAGATCTGTTTCTGACAAGCTACTCATTTTTCAATGTTGTTCGTACAACTATGCTTTCTATATCTCCATTTCTATATTTTGCAACTAACCAGGTTACTACATCTACGAAGTGCTCAGTTTCTTGTAATTAATCAAATTCTGCAGATTCGCAGCTTCTCTAAGTTGGCTACACTATCAATTTCTCCATAACGCTCAATTTAAGCAAACCTGGTTCGCTGTGGTTAGCAAAATATCAATACCTAGCCATTGATAAAATTCTTGCATTTTATTTTTCAGCAGCTATTTAACATTCCCAAAATTTGTACAATCTCCCATTTTCACCAAATTCGCTGCTTGTAGCTTCTGCTCCTCACTGAATGTACAAGTTTCTTAATATCCACCAACCTCGCTATCTCTTTTAATATCCACTGCCTATGTAAATAAGTGTCTCTAATTCTAACACTATCCACATTTCCAGTTACTTATCATTCGCCTCCAGCTACAATGTCTCAATTTCTAACTTTATCAGCAAATGCAGTTCTATTTACCTGTCAAATACTCAAGTTCCTGAAATCTGTTAGACTGAGCACACTTGCAGCTTCTCCGCATTCACTGCAACTTAAGTATCTCCACTCCCTTCAGTTTCAGCAAACCTGGCAGCCTATATCTCTCAAAATGTCAATTATTAGCAATTCAGCAAATTCAAGCATTTTCACTATTAGCAGATATAACTCATTCCCACAATTTGTAAAATCTGCCATTTCCAACAAATTCGCTGTTTGCACTATCCGCTCGTTCACTCAATCTACAAGGTTCTCCATTTCAATCAATTTCTCAATCTCCAATTTTGCTGCAGTCCAACGACATAAGTAGATCTATTTCTTACAATCTACTCATTTTTCAATGTTGTTCGTGCAACTATGCCTTCAATATCACCATTCCTATATTTTGTAACCAATCAGGTTTTACATCCAGGATGTACTCAGATTCTTGTAATTAATCAAATTCTGCAGATTCCCAGCATCTCTGCGTTGGCTACACTATCAATTTCTCCATATCGCTCAATTTAAGGAAACCTGGTTCGCTGTGGATAGCAAAATATCAATACCTAGCCATTGATAACATTCTAGCATTTTATCTATCTGCGGCTATTTCACATTCCCAATATTTGTAAAATCTCCCATTATCACCAAATTCGCTGCTTGTAGCTTCTGCTCGTGTCTGATTGTACAAGTTTCTTAATTTCCACCAACCTCGCTATCTCTATTAATATCCACTGCCTATCTAAATACGTATCTCTAATTCTAACACTTTCCACATTTCCAGTTACTTATCATCACCTGAACCTACAATTTCTCAATTTCTAACTATATCAGCAAATGTAGTTCTATTTATCTATCAAATACACAATTTCCAGAAATCTGTTAGACTGAGCACATTTGCAGCTTCTCCGCAATGACAACATCTTCAATTTCTCCATTCCCTTCTGTTTCATCAAACCTGGCTGCCTGTATCTCTCAAAATGTCAATTATTAGCAATTCAGCAAATTCAAGCATTTTCTCTATCAGCAGATATAACTCATTCCCACAATTTGTAAAATCTGCTATTTCCAACAAATTCGCTGTTTGCATTATCCGCTCTCTCACTGAATCTACAAGTTTCTACATTTCAATCAATTTCTCAATCTTCAATTTTGCTGCAGTCCAGCAACGTAAGTTAATCTATTTCTGACAAGCTACTCATTTTTCAATGTTGTTCGTACAAATAAGCCTTCAATATTAACATTCGTATATGTTGCAACTAATCAGGTTTTATGTCCAAGAAGTACTCAGTTTCTTGTAATTAATCAAATTCTGCAGATTCCCAGCTTCTCTGCGTTGGCTACACTATCAATTTCTCCATATCACTCAATTTAACCAGACCTGTTTCGCTGTGGATAGCAAAATATCAATACCTAGCCATTGATTAAATTCTAGCATTTTATCTAGCTGCAGCTATTTCAAATTTCCAATGTTTGTAAAATCTCCCATTTTCACCAGATTCGCTGCTTGGAGCTTCTGTTCCTTCACTGAATGTACACATTTCTTTTTTCCACCAAGCTCGCTATCTCTATTAATATCCACTGCCTATCTAAATAATTAACTCTAATTCTAACGCTCACCATTTTCGACTTTCTTATCATTCACCTGAAGCTACAATTTCTCAATTTCTAACTATATCAGCAAATGTAGTTCTATTTACCTGTCAAATTCTTAATTTCCTGAAATCTATCAGACTGAGCACATTTGCAGCTTCTCCGCATTCACTGCAACTTGAGTATCTCCAATCCCTTCAGTTTCAGCAAACCTGGCAGCCTATATCTCTCAAAATGTCAATTATTAGCAATTCAGCAAATTCAAGCATTTTCACTATTAGCAGATATAACTCATTCCCACAATTTGTAAAATCTGCCATTTCCAACTATTCGCTGTTTGCACTATCCGCTCGTTCACTCAATCTACAAGTTTCTCCATTTCAATCAATTTCTCAATCTTCAATTTTGCTGCAGTCCAACAACATAAGTAGATCTATTTCTTACAATCTACTCACTTTTCAATGTTGTTCGTACAACTATGCCTTCAATATCACCATTCCTATATTTTGTAACCAATCAGGTTTTACATCCAGGAAGTACTCAGTTTCTTGTAATTAATCAAATTCGGCAGATTCCCAGCATCTCTGCGTTGGCCACACTATCAATTTCTCCATATCGCTCAATTTAAGGAAACCTGGTTGGCTGTGGATAGCAAAATATCAATACCTAGCCATTGATTAAATTCTAGCATTTTATCTATCTGCAGCTATTTCACATTCCCCATATTTGTAAAATCTCCCAATATCAACTAATTCGATGCTTGTAGCTTCTGCTCCGTCTCTGAATGTACAAGTTTCTTAATTTCCACCAACTTCGCTATCTCTATTAAGATCCAATGCCTATCTAAATAAGTATCTCTAATTCTAACACTCTCCACATTTCCAGTTACTTATCATTGACCTGAAGCTACAATTTCTCAATTTCTAACTATATCAGCAAATGTAGTTCTATTTATCTATCAAATACACAATTTCCAGAAATCTGTTAGACTGAGCACATTTGCAGCTTCTCCGCAATGACAACATCTTCAATTTCTCCATTCCCTTCTGTTTCATCAAACCTGGCTGCCTGTATCTCTCAAAATGTCAATTATTAGCAATTCAGCAAATTCAAGCATTTTCTCTATCAGCAGATATAACTCTTTTTCACAATTTGTAATATCTGCCATTTCCAACAAATTCGCTGTTTGCATTATCCGCTCGTTCACTGAATCTACAAGTTTCTCCATTTCAACCAATTTCTCAATCTCCAATAATTTCTGCAGTCCAACAACATAGATAGATCTATTTCTGACAAACTGCTCATTTTGCAATGTTGTTCGTACAAAGAAGCCGTCAATATCACCATTCCTATTTTTGCAACTAATCAGGTTTCTACATCCAGGAAGTACTCAGTTTCTTGTAAATAATCAAGTTCTGCAGATTCCCAGCTTCTCTGCGTTGGCTACACTATCAATTTCGCCATATCGCTGAATTTAAGCAAACCTGGATGGCTGTGGATAGCAAAAGATCAATTCCTAGCCATTGATAAAATTCTAGCATGTTATCTAACTGCAGCTATTGCACATTCCCAATATTTGTAAAATCTCCCATTTTCACCAAATTCGCTTCTTGTTGCTTCTGCTCCTTCTCTGAATGTCCAAGTTTCCACCAACCTCGCTATCTCTATTAATATCCACTGCCTATCTAAATACGTATCTCTAAGTCTATCGCTCTCCACATTTCGAGTACTTATCATTCTCCTGAACCTACAATTTCTCTATTTCTATCTTTATCAGCAAATGTAGTTCTATTTATCTATCAAATACTCAACTTCGAAAAATCTGTTAGACTGAGCCCATTTGCAGCTTCTCTGCAATGACAACATCTTCAATTTCTCCATTCCCTTCTGTTTCATCAAACCTGGCTGTCTGTATCTCTTAAAATGTCAATTATTAGCAATTCAGCAAGTTCAAGCATTTTCTCTAACAGCAGAGATAACTCATTCCCACAATTTGTAAAATCTGCCATTTCAAACAAATTCGCTGTTTGCATTATTCGCTCGTTCACTCAATCTACAAGTTTCTCCATTTCAAACAATTTCTCAATCACCAATAAGTTCTGCAGCCCAACAATATAAATAGATCTGTTTCTGACAAGCTACTCATTTTTCAATGTTGTTCGTACAACTATGCTTTCTATATCTCCATTTCTATATTTTGCAACTAACCAGGTTACTACATCTACGAAGTGCTCAGTTTCTTGTAATTAATCAAATTCTGCAGATTCGCAGCTTCTCTAAGTTGGCTACACTATCAATTTCTCCATAACGCTCAATTTAAGCAAACCTGGTTCGCTGTGGTTAGCAAAATATCAATACCTAGCCATTGATAAAATTCTTGCATTTTATTTTTCAGCAGCTATTTAACATTCCCAAAATTTGTACAATCTCCCATTTTCACCAAATTCGCTGCTTGTAGCTTCTGCTCCTCACTGAATGTACAAGTTTCTTAATATCCACCAACCTCGCTATCTCTTTTAATATCCACTGCCTATGTAAATAAGTGTCTCTAATTCTAACACTATCCACATTTCCAGTTACTTATCATTCGCCTCCAGCTACAATGTCTCAATTTCTAACTTTATCAGCAAATGCAGTTCTATTTACCTGTCAAATACTCAAGTTCCTGAAATCTGTTAGACTGAGCACACTTGCAGCTTCTCCGCATTCACTGCAACTTAAGTATCTCCACTCCCTTCAGTTTCAGCAAACCTGGCAGCCTATATCTCTCAAAATGTCAATTATTAGCAATTCAGCAAATTCAAGCATTTTCACTATTAGCAGATATAACTCATTCCCACAATTTGTAAAATCTGCCATTTCCAACAAATTCGCTGTTTGCACTATCCGCTCGTTCACTCAATCTACAAGGTTCTCCATTTCAATCAATTTCTCAATCTCCAATTTTGCTGCAGTCCAACGACATAAGTAGATCTATTTCTTACAATCTACTCATTTTTCAATGTTGTTCGTGCAACTATGCCTTCAATATCACCATTCCTATATTTTGTAACCAATCAGGTTTTACATCCAGGATGTACTCAGATTCTTGTAATTAATCAAATTCTGCAGATTCCCAGCATCTCTGCGTTGGCTACACTATCAATTTCTCCATATCGCTCAATTTAAGGAAACCTGGTTCGCTGTGGATAGCAAAATATCAATACCTAGCCATTGATAACATTCTAGCATTTTATCTATCTGCGGCTATTTCACATTCCCAATATTTGTAAAATCTCCCATTATCACCAAATTCGCTGCTTGTAGCTTCTGCTCGTGTCTGATTGTACAAGTTTCTTAATTTCCACCAACCTCGCTATCTCTATTAATATCCACTGCCTATCTAAATACGTATCTCTAATTCTAACACTTTCCACATTTCCAGTTACTTATCATCACCTGAACCTACAATTTCTCAATTTCTAACTATATCAGCAAATGTAGTTCTATTTATCTATCAAATACACAATTTCCAGAAATCTGTTAGACTGAGCACATTTGCAGCTTCTCCGCAATGACAACATCTTCAATTTCTCCATTCCCTTCTGTTTCATCAAACCTGGCTGCCTGTATCTCTCAAAATGTCAATTATTAGCAATTCAGCAAATTCAAGCATTTTCTCTATCAGCAGATATAACTCATTCCCACAATTTGTAAAATCTGCTATTTCCAACAAATTCGCTGTTTGCATTATCCGCTCTCTCACTGAATCTACAAGTTTCTACATTTCAATCAATTTCTCAATCTTCAATTTTGCTGCAGTCCAGCAACGTAAGTTAATCTATTTCTGACAAGCTACTCATTTTTCAATGTTGTTCGTACAAATAAGCCTTCAATATTAACATTCGTATATGTTGCAACTAATCAGGTTTTATGTCCAAGAAGTACTCAGTTTCTTGTAATTAATCAAATTCTGCAGATTCCCAGCTTCTCTGCGTTGGCTACACTATCAATTTCTCCATATCACTCAATTTAACCAGACCTGTTTCGCTGTGGATAGCAAAATATCAATACCTAGCCATTGATTAAATTCTAGCATTTTATCTAGCTGCAGCTATTTCAAATTTCCAATGTTTGTAAAATCTCCCATTTTCACCAGATTCGCTGCTTGGAGCTTCTGTTCCTTCACTGAATGTACACATTTCTTTTTTCCACCAAGCTCGCTATCTCTATTAATATCCACTGCCTATCTAAATAATTAACTCTAATTCTAACGCTCACCATTTTCGACTTTCTTATCATTCACCTGAAGCTACAATTTCTCAATTTCTAACTATATCAGCAAATGTAGTTCTATTTACCTGTCAAATTCTTAATTTCCTGAAATCTATCAGACTGAGCACATTTGCAGCTTCTCCGCATTCACTGCAACTTGAGTATCTCCAATCCCTTCAGTTTCAGCAAACCTGGCAGCCTATATCTCTCAAAATGTCAATTATTAGCAATTCAGCAAATTCAAGCATTTTCACTATTAGCAGATATAACTCATTCCCACAATTTGTAAAATCTGCCATTTCCAACTATTCGCTGTTTGCACTATCCGCTCGTTCACTCAATCTACAAGTTTCTCCATTTCAATCAATTTCTCAATCTTCAATTTTGCTGCAGTCCAACAACATAAGTAGATCTATTTCTTACAATCTACTCACTTTTCAATGTTGTTCGTACAACTATGCCTTCAATATCACCATTCCTATATTTTGTAACCAATCAGGTTTTACATCCAGGAAGTACTCAGTTTCTTGTAATTAATCAAATTCGGCAGATTCCCAGCATCTCTGCGTTGGCCACACTATCAATTTCTCCATATCGCTCAATTTAAGGAAACCTGGTTGGCTGTGGATAGCAAAATATCAATACCTAGCCATTGATTAAATTCTAGCATTTTATCTATCTGCAGCTATTTCACATTCCCCATATTTGTAAAATCTCCCAATATCAACTAATTCGATGCTTGTAGCTTCTGCTCCGTCTCTGAATGTACAAGTTTCTTAATTTCCACCAACTTCGCTATCTCTATTAAGATCCAATGCCTATCTAAATAAGTATCTCTAATTCTAACACTCTCCACATTTCCAGTTACTTATCATTGACCTGAAGCTACAATTTCTCAATTTCTAACTATATCAGCAAATGTAGTTCTATTTATCTATCAAATACACAATTTCCAGAAATCTGTTAGACTGAGCACATTTGCAGCTTCTCCGCAATGACAACATCTTCAATTTCTCCATTCCCTTCTGTTTCATCAAACCTGGCTGCCTGTATCTCTCAAAATGTCAATTATTAGCAATTCAGCAAATTCAAGCATTTTCTCTATCAGCAGATATAACTCTTTTTCACAATTTGTAATATCTGCCATTTCCAACAAATTCGCTGTTTGCATTATCCGCTCGTTCACTGAATCTACAAGTTTCTCCATTTCAACCAATTTCTCAATCTCCAATAATTTCTGCAGTCCAACAACATAGATAGATCTATTTCTGACAAACTGCTCATTTTGCAATGTTGTTCGTACAAAGAAGCCGTCAATATCACCATTCCTATTTTTGCAACTAATCAGGTTTCTACATCCAGGAAGTACTCAGTTTCTTGTAAATAATCAAGTTCTGCAGATTCCCAGCTTCTCTGCGTTGGCTACACTATCAATTTCGCCATATCGCTGAATTTAAGCAAACCTGGATGGCTGTGGATAGCAAAAGATCAATTCCTAGCCATTGATAAAATTCTAGCATGTTATCTAACTGCAGCTATTGCACATTCCCAATATTTGTAAAATCTCCCATTTTCACCAAATTCGCTTCTTGTTGCTTCTGCTCCTTCTCTGAATGTCCAAGTTTCCACCAACCTCGCTATCTCTATTAATATCCACTGCCTATCTAAATACGTATCTCTAAGTCTATCGCTCTCCACATTTCGAGTACTTATCATTCTCCTGAACCTACAATTTCTCTATTTCTATCTTTATCAGCAAATGTAGTTCTATTTATCTATCAAATACTCAACTTCGAAAAATCTGTTAGACTGAGCCCATTTGCAGCTTCTCTGCAATGACAACATCTTCAATTTCTCCATTCCCTTCTGTTTCATCAAACCTGGCTGTCTGTATCTCTTAAAATGTCAATTATTAGCAATTCAGCAAGTTCAAGCATTTTCTCTAACAGCAGAGATAACTCATTCCCACAATTTGTAAAATCTGCCATTTCAAACAAATTCGCTGTTTGCATTATTCGCTCGTTCACTCAATCTACAAGTTTCTCCATTTCAAACAATTTCTCAATCACCAATAAGTTCTGCAGCCCAACAATATAAATAGATCTGTTTCTGACAAGCTACTCATTTTTCAATGTTGTTCGTACAACTATGCTTTCTATATCTCCATTTCTATATTTTGCAACTAACCAGGTTACTACATCTACGAAGTGCTCAGTTTCTTGTAATTAATCAAATTCTGCAGATTCGCAGCTTCTCTAAGTTGGCTACACTATCAATTTCTCCATAACGCTCAATTTAAGCAAACCTGGTTCGCTGTGGTTAGCAAAATATCAATACCTAGCCATTGATAAAATTCTTGCATTTTATTTTTCAGCAGCTATTTAACATTCCCAAAATTTGTACAATCTCCCATTTTCACCAAATTCGCTGCTTGTAGCTTCTGCTCCTCACTGAATGTACAAGTTTCTTAATATCCACCAACCTCGCTATCTCTTTTAATATCCACTGCCTATGTAAATAAGTGTCTCTAATTCTAACACTATCCACATTTCCAGTTACTTATCATTCGCCTCCAGCTACAATGTCTCAATTTCTAACTTTATCAGCAAATGCAGTTCTATTTACCTGTCAAATACTCAAGTTCCTGAAATCTGTTAGACTGAGCACACTTGCAGCTTCTCCGCATTCACTGCAACTTAAGTATCTCCACTCCCTTCAGTTTCAGCAAACCTGGCAGCCTATATCTCTCAAAATGTCAATTATTAGCAATTCAGCAAATTCAAGCATTTTCACTATTAGCAGATATAACTCATTCCCACAATTTGTAAAATCTGCCATTTCCAACAAATTCGCTGTTTGCATTATCCGCTCGTTCACTGAATATACAAGTTTCTCCATTTCAACCAATTTCTCAATCTCCAATAATTTCTGCAGTCCAACAACATAAATAGATCTTTTTCTGACAAACTCCTCATTTTTCAATGTTGTTCGTACAAATCAGCCTTCAATATCACCATTCCTATATTTTGTAACTAATCAGGATTTACATCGACGAAGTACTAAGTTTCTTGTAATTAATCAAATTCTGCAGATTCCCAGCTTCTCTGCGTTGGCTACACTATCAATTTCTCCATATCGCTCAATTTAAGGAAACCTGGTTGGCTGTGGATAGCAAAATATCAATACCTAGCCATTGATTAAATTCTAGCATTTTATCTATCTGCAGATATTTCACATTCCCAATATTTGTAAAATCTCCCATTATCACCAAATTCGCTGCTTGTAGCTTCTGCTCGTCTCTGAATGTACAAGTTTCTTAATTTCCACCAACCTCGCTATCTCTATTAATATCCACTGCCTATCGAAATAAGTATCTCTAATTCTAACACTCTCCACATTTCCAGTTACTTATCATTCACCTGCAGCTACAATTACTCAATTTCTAACTGTATCAGCAAATGTAGATCCCTTTATCTATCAAATACTCAATTTATTGAAATCTGTTAGACTGAGCACATTTGCAGCTTCTCCGCATTCACTGCAACTTAAGTATCTCCATTCCCTTCAGTTTCAGCGAACCTGGCAGCCTATATCTCTCAAAATGTCAATTTATTAGCAATTCAGCAAATTCAAGCATTTTCTATATCAGCAGCTCATTCCCACAATTTGTAAAATCTGTCATTTGCAACAAACCGGCTGTTTGCTTTATCCGCTCGTTTAATGAATCTACAAGTTTCTCCATTTCAATCAATTTCTCAATCTCCAATAATTTCTGCACTACAACAACATAAATAGATCTATTTCTGACAAACTGCTCATTTTTCAATGTTGTTCGTACAACTAAGCCTTCAATATCACCATTCCTATATTTTGCAACTAATCAGGTTTGTACATCCAGGAAGTACTCAGTTTCTTGTAATTAATCAAATTCTGCAGATTCCCGGCATCTCTGCGTTGGCTACACTACCAATTTCTCCATATCGCTCAATTTAAGGAAACCTGGTTCGCTGTGGATAGCAAAATATCAATACCTAGCCATTGATAACATTCTAGCATTTTATCTATCTGCAGCTATTTCACATTCCCAATATTTGTAAAATCTCCCATTATCACCAAATTCGCTGCTTGTAGCTTCTGCTCGTGTCTGATTGTACAAGTTTCTTAATTTCCACCAACCTCGCTATCTCTATTAATATCCACTGCCTATCTAAATACGTATCTCTAATTCTAACACTTTCCACATTTCCAGTTACTTATCATCACCTGAACCTACAATTTCTCAATTTCTAACTATATCAGCAAATGTAGTTCTATTTATCTATCAAATACACAATTTCCAGAAATCTGTTAGACTGAGCACATTTGCAGCTTCTCCGCAATGACAACATCTTCAATTTCTCCATTCCCTTCTGTTTCATCAAACCTGGCTGCCTGTATCTCTCAAAATGTCAATTATTAGCAATTCAGCAAATTCAAGCATTTTCTCTATCAGCAGATATAACTCATTCCCACAATTTGTAAAATCTGCTATTTCCAACAAATTCGCTGTTTGCATTATCCGCTCGTTCACTCAATCTACAAGTTTCTCCATTTCAATCAATTTCTCAATCACCAATAATTTCTTCAGTCCAACAACATAAATAGATCTATTTCTGACAAGCTACTCATTTTGCAATGTTGATCGTACAACTCTGCTTTCTATATCTCCATTCCTATATTTTGCAACTAACCAGGTTTCTACATCTACGAAGTACTCAGTTTCTTGTAATTAATCAAATGCTGCAGATTCCCAGCTTCTCTAAGTTGGCTACACTAACAATTTCTCCATAACGCTCAATTTAAGCAAAACTGGTTCGCTGTGGTTAGCAAAATATCAATACCTAGCTATTGATAAAAGTTTAGCATTTTATCTATCTACAGCTATTTCACATTCTCAAAATTTGTAAGATCTCCCATTTTCACAAAAATCGCTGCTTGTAGCTTCTGCTCCTCACTGAATGTACAAGTTTCTTAATATCCACCAACCTCGCTATCTCTATTAATATCCACTGCCTATCTAAATAAGTGTCTCTAATTCTAACACTATCCACATTTCCAGTTACTTATCATTCGCCTCAAGCTACAATTTCCCAATATCTAACTTTAGCATCAAATGTAGTTCTATTTAACTGTCAAATACTGAAATTCCTGAAATCTGTTAGACTGAGCACATTTGCAGCTTCTCCGCATTCACTGCAACTTAAGTATCTCCACTCCCTTCTGTTTCATCAAACCTGGCTGCCTGTATCTCTCAAAATTTCAATTATTAGCAATTCAGCAAATTCAAGCATTTTCTCTATCAGCAGATATAACTCATTCCCACAATTTGTAAAATCTGCCATTTCCAACAAATTCGCTGTTTGCATTATCCGCTCTCTCACTGAATCTACAAGTTTCTCCATTTCAATCAATTTCTCAATCTTCAATTTTGCTGCAGTCCAGCAACGTAAGTTAATCTATTTCTGACAAGCTACTCATTTTTCAATGTTGTTCGTACAAATAAGCCTTCAATATTAACATTCCTATATGTTGCAACTAATCAGGTTTTATGTCCAAGAAGTACTCAGTTTCTTGTAATTAATCAAATTCTGCAGATTCCCAGCTTCTCTGCGTTGGCTACACTATCAATTTCTCCATATCACTCAATTTAACCAGACCTGTTTCGCTGTGGATAGCAAAATATCAATACCTAGCCATTGATTAAATTCTAGCATTTTATCTAGCTGCAGATATTTCAAATTTCCAATGTTTGTAAAATCTCCCATTTTCACCAGATTCGCTGCTTGGAGCTTCTGTTCCTTCACTGAATGTACACATTTCTTTTTTCCACCAAGCTCGCTATCTCTATTAATATCCACTGCCTATCTAAATAATTAACTCTAATTCTAACGCTCACCATTTTCGACTTTCTTATCATTCACCTGAAGCTACAATTTCTCAATTTCTAACTATATCAGCAAATGTAGTTCTATTTACCTGTCAAATTCTTAATTTCCTGAAATCTATCAGACTGAGCACATTTGCAGCTTCTCCGCATTCACTGCAACTTGAGTATCTCCAATCCCTTCAGTTTCAGCAAACCTGGCAGCCTATATCTCTCAAAATGTCAATTATTAGCAATTCAGCAAATTCAAGCATTTTCACTATTAGCAGATATAACTCATTCCCACAATTTGTAAAATCTGCCATTTCCAACTATTCGCTGTTTGCACTATCCGCTCGTTCACTCAATCTACAAGTTTCTCCATTTCAATCAATTTCTCAATCTTCAATTTTGCTGCAGTCCAACAACATAAGTAGATCTATTTCTTACAATCTACTCACTTTTCAATGTTGTTCGTACAACTATGCCTTCAATATCACCATTCCTATATTTTGTAACCAATCAGGTTTTACATCCAGGAAGTACTCAGTTTCTTGTAATTAATCAAATTCGGCAGATTCCCAGCATCTCTGCGTTGGCCACACTATCAATTTCTCCATATCGCTCAATTTAAGGAAACCTGGTTCGCTGTGGATAGCAAAATATCAATACCTAGCCATTGATTAAATTCTAGCATTTTATCTATCTGCAGCTATTTCACATTCCCCATATTTGTAAAATCTCCCAATATCAACTAATTCGATGCTTGTAGCTTCTGCTCCGTCTCTGAATGTACAAGTTTCTTAATTTCCACCAACTTCGCTATCTCTATTAAGATCCAATGCCTATCTAAATAAGTATCTCTAATTCTAACACTCTCCACATTTCCAGTTACTTATCATTGACCTGAAGCTACAATTTCTCAATTTCTAACTATATCAGCAAATGTAGTTCTATTTATCTATCAAATACACAATTTCCAGAAATCTGTTAGACTGAGCACATTTGCAGCTTCTCCGCAATGACAACATCTTCAATTTCTCCATTCCCTTCTGTTTCATCAAACCTGGCTGCCTGTATCTCTCAAAATGTCAATTATTAGCAATTCAGCAAATTCAAGCATTTTCTCTATCAGCAGATATAACTCTTTTTCACAATTTGTAATATCTGCCATTTCCAACAAATTCGCTGTTTGCATTATCCGCTCGTTCACTGAATCTACAAGTTTCTCCATTTCAACCAATTTCTCAATCTCCAATAATTTCTGCAGTCCAACAACATAGATAGATCTATTTCTGACAAACTGCTCATTTTGCAATGTTGTTCGTACAAAGAAGCCGTCAATATCACCATTCCTATTTTTGCAACTAATCAGGTTTCTACATCCAGGAAGTACTCAGTTTCTTGTAAATAATCAAGTTCTGCAGATTCCCAGCTTCTCTGCGTTGGCTACACTATCAATTTCGCCATATCGCTGAATTTAAGCAAACCTGGATGGCTGTGGATAGCAAAAGATCAATTCCTAGCCATTGATAAAATTCTAGCATGTTATCTAACTGCAGCTATTGCACATTCCCAATATTTGTAAAATCTCCCATTTTCACCAAATTCGCTTCTTGTTGCTTCTGCTCCTTCTCTGAATGTCCAAGTTTCCACCAACCTCGCTATCTCTATTAATATCCACTGCCTATCTAAATACGTATCTCTAAGTCTATCGCTCTCCACATTTCGAGTACTTATCATTCTCCTGAACCTACAATTTCTCTATTTCTATCTTTATCAGCAAATGTAGTTCTATTTATCTATCAAATACTCAACTTCGAAAAATCTGTTAGACTGAGCCCATTTGCAGCTTCTCTGCAATGACAACATCTTCAATTTCTCCATTCCCTTCAGTTTCAGCAAACCAGGCTGTCTGTATCTCTCAAAATGTCAATTATTAGCAATTCAGCAAATTCAAGCATTTTCTCTATCAGCAGATATAACTCGTTCCCACAATTTGTAAAATCTGCTATTTCCAACAAATTCGCTGTTTGCATTATCCGCTCGTTCACTCAATCTACAAGTTTCTCCATTTCAATCAATTTCTCAATCACCAATAAGTTCTGCAGTCCATCAACATAAATAGATCTATTTCTGACAAGCTACTCATTTTGCAATGTTGATCGTACAACTCTGCTTTCTATATCTCCATTCCTATATTTTGCAACTAACCAGGTTTCTACATCTACGAAGTACTAAGTTTCCTGTAATTAATCAAATTCTGCAGATTCGCAGCTTCTCTAAGTTGGCTGCACTATCAATTTCTCCATAACGCCCAATTTAAGCAAACCTGGTTCGCTGTGGTTAGCAAAATATCAATACCTAGCTATTGATAAAATTCTAGCACTTTATCTATCTGCAGCTATTTCACATTCCCAAAATTTGTAAAATCTCCCATTTTCACCAAATTCGCTGCTTGTAGCTTCTGCTCCTCACTGAATGTACAAGTTTCTTAATATCCACGAACCTCGCTATCTCTATTAATATCCACTGCCTATCTAAATAAGTATCTCTAATTCTAACACTCTCCACATTTCCAGTTACTTATCATTCACCTGCAGCTACAATTACTCAATTTCTAACTGTATCAGCAAATGTAGATCCCTTTATCTATCAAATACTCAATTTATTGAAATCTGTTAGACTGAGCACATTTGCAGCTTCTCCGCATTCACTGCAACTTAAGTATCTCCATTCCCTTCAGTTTCAGCGAACCTGGCAGCCTATATCTCTCAAAATGTCAATTTATTAGCAATTCAGCAAATTCAAGCATTTTCTATATCAGCAGCTCATTCCCACAATTTGTAAAATCTGTCATTTGCAACAAACCGGCTGTTTGCTTTATCCGCTCGTTTAATGAATCTACAAGTTTCTCCATTTCAATCAATTTCTCAATCTCCAATAATTTCTGCACTACAACAACATAAATAGATCTATTTCTGACAAACTGCTCAATTTTCAATGTTGTTCGTACAACTAAGACTTCAATATCACCATTCCTATATTTTGCAACTAATCAGGTTTGTACATCCAGGAAGTACTCAGTTTCTTGTAATTAATCAAATTCTGCAGATTCCCGGCATCTCTGCGTTGGCTACACTACCAATTTCTCCATATCGCTCAATTTAAGGAAACCTGGTTGGCTGTGGATAGCAAAATATCAATACCTAGCCATTGATAACATTCTATCATTTTATCTATCTGCAGCTATTTCACATTCCCAATATTTGTAAAATCTCCCATTATCACCAAATTCGCTGCTTGTAGCTTCTGCTCGTCTCTGAATGTACAAGTTTCTTAATTTCCACCAACCTCGCTATCTCTATTAATATCCACTGCCTATCTAAATACGTATCTCTAATTCTAACACTTTCCACATTTCCAGTTACTTATCATCACCTGAACCTACAATTTCTCAATTTCTAACTATATCAGCAAATGTAGTTCTATTTATCTATCAAATACACAATTTCCAGAAATCTGTTAGACTGAGCACATTTGCAGCTTCTCCGCAATGACAACATCTTCAATTTCTCCATTCCCTTCTGTTTCATCAAACCTGGCTGCCTGTATCTCTCAAAATGTCAATTATTAGCAATTCAGCAAATTCAAGCATTTTCTCTATCAGCAGATATAACTCATTCCCACAATTTGTAAAATCTGCTATTTCCAACAAATTCGCTGTTTGCATTATCCGCTCGTTCACTCAATCTACAAGTTTCTCCATTTCAATCAATTTCTCAATCACCAATAAGTTCTGCAGTCCATCAACATAAATAGATCTATTTCTGACAAGCTACTCATTTTGCAATGTTGATCGTACAACTATGCTTTCTATATCTCCATTCCTATATTTTGCAACTAACCAGGTTTCTACATCTACGAAGTACTCAGTTTCCTGTAATTAATCAAATTCTGCAGATTCGCAGCTTCTCTAAGTTGGCTGCACTATCAATTTCTCCATAACGCTCAATTTAAGCAAACCTGGTTGGCTGTGGATAGCAAAATATCAATACCTAGCCATTGATTAAATTCTAGCATTTTATCTATCTGCAGATATTTCACATTCCCAATATTTGTAAAATCTCCCATTATCACCAAATTCGCTGCTTGTAGCTTCTGCTCCTCACTGAATGTACAAGTTTCTTAATATCCACGAACCTCGCTATCTCTATTAATATCCACTGCCTATCTAAATAAGTATCTCTAATTCTAACGTTCACCATTTTCGGCTTTCTTATCATTCACCTGAAGCTACAATTTCTCAATTTCTAACTTTATCAGCAAATGTAGTTCTATTTACCTGTCAAATACTCAATTTCCTGAAATCTGTCAGACTGAGCACATTTGCAGCTTCTCCGCATTCACTGCAACTTAAGTATCTCCATTCCCTTCAGTTTCAGCAAACCTGGCAGCCTATATCTCTCAAAATGTCAATTATTAGCAATTCAGCAAATTCAAGCATTTTCACTATTAGCAGATATAACTCATTCCCACAATTTGTAAAATCTGCCATTTCCAACAAACTGACTGTTTGCATTATCCGCTCGTTCAATGAATCTACAAGTTTCTCCATTTCAATCAATTTCTCAATCTTCAATTTTGCTGCAGTCCAGCAACGTAAGTTAATCTATTTCTGACAAGCTACTCATTTTTCAATGTTGTTCGTACAAATAAGCCTTCAATATTAACATTCCTATATGTTGCAACTAATCAGGTTTTACATCCAGGATGTACTCAGTTTCTTGTAATTAATCAAATTCTGCAGATTCCCAGCTTCTCTGCGTTGGCTACACTATCAATTTCTCCATATCACTCAATTTAACCAGACCTGTTTCGCTGTGGATAGCAAAATATCAATACCTAGCCATTGATTAAATTCTAGCATTTTATCTATCTGCAGCTATTTCACATTCCCAATATCTGTAAAATCTCCCATTATCACCAAATTCGCTGCTTGTAGATTTTGCTCGTCTCTGAATGTACAAGTTTCTTAATTTCCACCAACCTCGCTATCTCTATTAATATCCACTGCCTATCTAAATAGCTATCTCTATTTCTAACACTTTCCACATTTCCAGTTACTTATCATTCACCTGAAGCTACAATTTCTCAATTTCTAACTATATCTGCAAATGTAGTTCTATTTATCTATCAAATACACAATTTCCTGAAATCTGTCAGACTGAGCACATTTGCAGCTTCTCCGCATTCACTGCAACTTAAGTATCTCCATTCCCTTCAGTTCCAGCAAACCTGGCAGCCTGTATCTCTCAAAATGTCAATTATTAGCAATTCAGCAAATTCAAGCATTTTCTATATCAGCAATATAACTCATTCCCACAATTTGTAAAATCTGCCATTTCCAACAAACCGACTGTTTGCTTTATCCGCTCGTTCACTGAGTCTACAAGTTTCTCCATTTCAATCAATTTCTCAATATCCAATAATTTCTGCACTACAACAACATAAATTGATCTATTTCTGACAAACTGCTCATTTTTCAATGTTGTTCGTACAACTATGCCTTCAATATCACCATTCCTATATTTTGTAACTAATCAGGTTTTACATCCAGGATGTACTCAGTTTCTTGTAATTAATCAAATTCGGCAGATTCCCAGCTTCTCTGCGTTGGCTACACTATCAATTTCTCCATATCGCTCAATTTAAGGAAACCTGGTTGGCTGTGGATAGCAAAATATCAATACCTAGCCATTGATTAAATTCTAGCATTTTATCTATCTGCAGCTATTTCACATTCCCCATATTTGTAAAATCTCCCAATATCAACTAATTCGATGCTTGTAGCTTCTGCTCCGTCTCTGAATGTACAAGTTTCTTAATTTCCACCAACTTCGCTATCTCTATTAAGATCCAATGCCTATCTAAATAAGTATCTCTAATTCTAACACTCTCCACATTTCCAGTTACTTATCATTGACCTGAAGCTACAATTTCTCAATTTCTAACTATATCAGCAAATGTAGTTCTATTTATCTATCAAATACACAATTTCCAGAAATCTGTTAGACTGAGCACATTTGCAGCTTCTCCGCAATGACAACATCTTCAATTTCTCCATTCCCTTCTGTTTCATCAAACCTGGCTGCCTGTATCTCTCAAAATGTCAATTATTAGCAATTCAGCAAATTCAAGCATTTTCTCTATCAGCAGATATAACTCTTTTTCACAATTTGTAATATCTGCCATTTCCAACAAATTCGCTGTTTGCATTATCCGCTCGTTCACTGAATCTACAAGTTTCTCCATTTCAACCAATTTCTTAATCTCCAATAATTTCTGCAGTCCAACAACATAGATAGATCTATTTCTGACAAACTGCTCATTTTGCAATGTTGTTCGTACAAAGAAGCCGTCAATATCACCATTCCTATTTTTGCACCTAATCAGGTTTCTACATCCAGGAAGTACTCAGTTTCTTGTAAATAATCAAGTTCTGCAGATTCCCAGCTTCTCTGCGTTGGCTACACTATCAATTTCGCCATATCGCTGAATTTAAGCAAACCTGGATGGCTGTGGATAGCAAAAGATCAATTCCTAGCCATTGATAAAATTCTAGCATGTTATCTAACTGCAGCTATTGCACATTCCCAATATTTGTAAAATCTCCCATTTTCACCAAATTCGCTTCTTGTTGCTTCTGCTCCTTCTCTGAATGTCCAAGTTTCCACCAACCTCGCTATCTCTATTAATATCCACTGCCTATCTAAATACGTATCTCTAAGTCTATCGCTCTCCACATTTCGAGTACTTATCATTCTCCTGAACCTACAATTTCTCTATTTCTATCTTTATCAGCAAATGTAGTTCTATTTATCTATCAAATACTCAACTTCGAAAAATCTGTTAGACTGAGCCCATTTGCAGCTTCTCTGCAATGACAACATCTTCAATTTCTCCATTCCCTTCAGTTTCAGCAAACCAGGCTGTCTGTATCTCTTAAAATGTCAATTATTAGCAATTCAGCAAGTTCAAGCATTTTCTCTAACAGCAGAGATAACTCATTCCCACAATTTGTAAAATCTGCCATTTCAAACAAATTCGCTGTTTGCATTATCCGCTCGTTCACTCAATCTACAAGTTTCTCCATTTCAATCAATTTCTCAATCACCAATAAGTTCTGCAGTCCATCAACATAAATAGATCTATTTCTGACAAGCTACTCATTTTGCAATGTTGATCGTACAACTATGCTTTCTATATCTCCATTCCTATATTTTGCAACTAACCAGGTTTCTACATCTACGAAGTACTCAGTTTCCTGTAATTAATCAAATTCTGCAGATTCGCAGCTTCTCTAAGTTGGCTGCACTATCAATTTCTCCATAACGCTCAATTTAAGCAAACCTGGTTGGCTGTGGATAGCAAAATATCAATACCTAGCCATTGATTAAATTCTAGCATTTTATCTATCTGCAGATATTTCACATTCCCAATATTTGTAAAATCTCCCATTATCACCAAATTCGCTGCTTGTAGCTTCTGCTCGTCTCTGAATGTACAAGTTTCTTACTTTCCACCAACCTTGCTATCTCTATTAATATCCACTGCCTATCGTAATAAGTATCTCTAATTCTAACACTCTCCACATTTCCAGTTACTTATCATTCACCTGCAGCTACAATTACTCAATTTCTAACTGTATCAGCAAATGTAGATCCCTTTATCTATCAAATACTCAATTTATTGAAATCTGTTAGACTGAGCACATTTGCAGCTTCTCCGCATTCACTGCAACTTAAGTATCTCCATTCCCTTCAGTTTCAGCGAACCTGGCAGCCTATATCTCTCAAAATGTCAATTTATTAGCAATTCAGCAAATTCAAGCATTTTCTATATCAGCAGCTCATTCCCACAATTTGTAAAATCTGTCATTTGCAACAAACCGGCTGTTTGCTTTATCCGCTCGTTTAATGAATCTACAAGTTTCTCCATTTCAATCAATTTCTCAATCTCCAATAATTTCTGCACTACAACAACATAAATAGATCTATTTCTGACAAACTGCTCAATTTTCAATGTTGTTCGTACAACTAAGACTTCAATATCACCATTCCTATATTTTGCAACTAATCAGGTTTGTACATCCAGGAAGTACTCAGTTTCTTGTAATTAATCAAATTCTGCAGATTCCCGGCATCTCTGCGTTGGCTACACTACCAATTTCTCCATATCGCTCAATTTAAGGAAACCTGGTTGGCTGTGGATAGCAAAATATCAATACCTAGCCATTGATAACATTCTATCATTTTATCTATCTGCAGCTATTTCACATTCCCAATATTTGTAAAATCTCCCATTATCACCAAATTCGCTGCTTGTAGCTTCTGCTCGTCTCTGAATGTACAAGTTTCTTAATTTCCACCAACCTCGCTATCTCTATTAATATCCACTGCCTATCTAAATACGTATCTCTAATTCTAACACTTTCCACATTTCCAGTTACTTATCATCACCTGAACCTACAATTTCTCAATTTCTAACTATATCAGCAAATGTAGTTCTATTTATCTATCAAATACACAATTTCCAGAAATCTGTTAGACTGAGCACATTTGCAGCTTCTCCGCAATGACAACATCTTCAATTTCTCCATTCCCTTCTGTTTCATCAAACCTGGCTGCCTGTATCTCTCAAAATGTCAATTATTAGCAATTCAGCAAATTCAAGCATTTTCTCTATCAGCAGATATAACTCATTCCCACAATTTGTAAAATCTGCTATTTCCAACAAATTCGCTGTTTGCATTATCCGCTCGTTCACTCAATCTACAAGTTTCTCCATTTCAATCAATTTCTCAATCACCAATAAGTTCTGCAGTCCATCAACATAAATAGATCTATTTCTGACAAGCTACTCATTTTGCAATGTTGATCGTACAACTCTGCTTTCTATATCTCCATTCCTATATTTTGCAACTAACCAGGTTTCTACATCTACGAAGTACTCAGTTTCCTGTAATTAATCAAATTCTGCAGATTCGCAGCTTCTCTAAGTTGGCTGCACTATCAATTTCTCCATAACGCTCAATTTAAGCAAACCTGGTTCGCTGTGGTTAGCAAAATATCAATACCTAGCTATTGATAAAATTCTAGCATTTTATCTATCTGCAGCTATTTCACATTCCCAAAATTTGTAAAATCTCCCATTTTCACCAAATTCGCTGCTTGTAGCTTCTGCTCCTCACTGAATGTACAAGTTTCTTAATATCCACGAACCTCGCTATCTCTATTAATATCCACTGCCTATCTAAATAAGTATCTCTAATTCTAACGTTCACCATTTTCGGCTTTCTTATCATTCACCTGAAGCTACAATTTCTCAATTTCTAACTTTATCAGCAAATGTAGTTCTATTTACCTGTCAAATACTCAATTTCCTGAAATCTGTCAGACTGAGCACATTTGCAGCTTCTCCGCATTCACTGCAACTTAAGTATCTCCATTCCCTTCAGTTTCAGCAAACCTGGCAGCCTATATCTCTCAAAATGTCAATTATTAGCAATTCAGCAAATTCAAGCATTTTCACTATTAGCAGATATAACTCATTCCCACAATTTGTAAAATCTGCCATTTCCAACAAACTGACTGTTTGCATTATCCGCTCGTTCAATGAATCTACAAGTTTCTCCATTTCAATCAATTTCTCAATCTTCAATTTTGCTGCAGTCCAGCAACGTAAGTTAATCTATTTCTGACAAGCTACTCATTTTTCAATGTTGTTCGTACAAATAAGCCTTCAATATTAACATTCCTATATGTTGCAACTAATCAGGTTTTACATCCAGGATGTACTCAGTTTCTTGTAATTAATCAAATTCTGCAGATTCCCAGCTTCTCTGCGTTGGCTACACTATCAATTTCTCCATATCACTCAATTTAACCAGACCTGTTTCGCTGTGGATAGCAAAATATCAATACCTAGCCATTGATTAAATTCTAGCATTTTATCTATCTGCAGCTATTTCACATTCCCAATATCTGTAAAATCTCCCATTATCACCAAATTCGCTGCTTGTAGATTTTGCTCGTCTCTGAATGTACAAGTTTCTTAATTTCCACCAACCTCGCTATCTCTATTAATATCCACTGCCTATCTAAATAGCTATCTCTATTTCTAACACTTTCCACATTTCCAGTTACTTATCATTCACCTGAAGCTACAATTTCTCAATTTCTAACTATATCTGCAAATGTAGTTCTATTTATCTATCAAATACACAATTTCCTGAAATCTGTCAGACTGAGCACATTTGCAGCTTCTCCGCATTCACTGCAACTTAAGTATCTCCATTCCCTTCAGTTCCAGCAAACCTGGCAGCCTATATCTCTCAAAATGTCAATTATTAGCAATTCAGCAAATTCAAGCATTTTCTATATCAGCAATATAACTCATTCCCACAATTTGTAAAATCTGCCATTTCCAACAAACCGACTGTTTGCTTTATCCGCTCGTTCACTGAGTCTACAAGTTTCTCCATTTCAATCAATTTCTCAATATCCAATAATTTCTGCACTACAACAACATAAATTGATCTATTTCTGACAAACTGCTCATTTTTCAATGTTGTTCGTACAACTATGCCTTCAATATCACCATTCCTATATTTTGTAACTAATCAGGTTTTACATCCAGGATGTACTCAGTTTCTTGTAATTAATCAAATTCGGCAGATTCCCAGCTTCTCTGCGTTGGCTACACTATCAATTTCTCCATATCGCTCAATTTAAGGAAACCTGGTTGGCTGTGGATAGCAAAATATCAATACCTAGCCATTGATTAAATTCTAGCATTTTATCTATCTGCAGCTATTTCACATTCCCCATATTTGTAAAATCTCCCAATATCAACTAATTCGATGCTTGTAGCTTCTGCTCCGTCTCTGAATGTACAAGTTTCTTAATTTCCACCAACTTCGCTATCTCTATTAAGATCCAATGCCTATCTAAATAAGTATCTCTAATTCTAACACTCTCCACATTTCCAGTTACTTATCATTGACCTGAAGCTACAATTTCTCAATTTCTAACTATATCAGCAAATGTAGTTCTATTTATCTATCAAATACACAATTTCCAGAAATCTGTTAGACTGAGCACATTTGCAGCTTCTCCGCAATGACAACATCTTCAATTTCTCCATTCCCTTCTGTTTCATCAAACCTGGCTGCCTGTATCTCTCAAAATGTCAATTATTAGCAATTCAGCAAATTCAAGCATTTTCTCTATCAGCAGATATAACTCTTTTTCACAATTTGTAATATCTGCCATTTCCAACAAATTCGCTGTTTGCATTATCCGCTCGTTCACTGAATCTACAAGTTTCTCCATTTCAACCAATTTCTCAATCTCCAATAATTTCTGCAGTCCAACAACATAGATAGATCTATTTCTGACAAACTGCTCATTTTGCAATGTTGTTCGTACAAAGAAGCCGTCAATATCACCATTCCTATTTTTGCACCTAATCAGGTTTCTACATCCAGGAAGTACTCAGTTTCTTGTAAATAATCAAGTTCTGCAGATTCCCAGCTTCTCTGCGTTGGCTACACTATCAATTTCGCCATATCGCTGAATTTAAGCAAACCTGGATGGCTGTGGATAGCAAAAGATCAATTCCTAGCCATTGATAAAATTCTAGCATGTTATCTAACTGCAGCTATTGCACATTCCCAATATTTGTAAAATCTCCCATTTTCACCAAATTCGCTTCTTGTTGCTTCTGCTCCTTCTCTGAATGTCCAAGTTTCCACCAACCTCGCTATCTCTATTAATATCCACTGCCTATCTAAATACGTATCTCTAAGTCTATCGCTCTCCACATTTCGAGTACTTATCATTCTCCTGAACCTACAATTTCTCTATTTCTATCTTTATCAGCAAATGTAGTTCTATTTATCTATCAAATACTCAACTTCGAAAAATCTGTTAGACTGAGCCCATTTGCAGCTTCTCTGCAATGACAACATCTTCAATTTCTCCATTCCCTTCAGTTTCAGCAAACCAGGCTGTCTGTATCTCTTAAAATGTCAATTATTAGCAATTCAGCAAGTTCAAGCATTTTCTCTAACAGCAGAGATAACTCATTCCCACAATTTGTAAAATCTGCCATTTCAAACAAATTCGCTGTTTGCATTATCCGCTCGTTCACTCAATCTACAAGTTTCTCCATTTCAATCAATTTCTCAATCACCAATAAGTTCTGCAGTCCATCAACATAAATAGATCTATTTCTGACAAGCTACTCATTTTGCAATGTTGATCGTACAACTATGCTTTCTATATCTCCATTCCTATATTTTGCAACTAACCAGGTTTCTACATCTACGAAGTACTCAGTTTCCTGTAATTAATCAAATTCTGCAGATTCGCAGCTTCTCTAAGTTGGCTGCACTATCAATTTCTCCATAACGCTCAATTTAAGCAAACCTGGTTGGCTGTGGATAGCAAAATATCAATACCTAGCCATTGATTAAATTCTAGCATTTTATCTATCTGCAGATATTTCACATTCCCAATATTTGTAAAATCTCCCATTATCACCAAATTCGCTGCTTGTAGCTTCTGCTCGTCTCTGAATGTACAAGTTTCTTACTTTCCACCAACCTTGCTATCTCTATTAATATCCACTGCCTATCGTAATAAGTATCTCTAATTCTAACACTCTCCACATTTCCAGTTACTTATCATTCACCTGCAGCTACAATTACTCAATTTCTAACTGTATCAGCAAATGTAGATCCCTTTATCTATCAAATACTCAATTTATTGAAATCTGTTAGACTGAGCACATTTGCAGCTTCTCCGCATTCACTGCAACTTAAGTATCTCCATTCCCTTCAGTTTCAGCGAACCTGGCAGCCTATATCTCTCAAAATGTCAATTTATTAGCAATTCAGCAAATTCAAGCATTTTCTATATCAGCAGCTCATTCCCACAATTTGTAAAATCTGTCATTTGCAACAAACCGGCTGTTTGCTTTATCCGCTCGTTTAATGAATCTACAAGTTTCTCCATTTCAATCAATTTCTCAATCTCCAATAATTTCTGCACTACAACAACATAAATAGATCTATTTCTGACAAACTGCTCAATTTTCAATGTTGTTCGTACAACTAAGACTTCAATATCACCATTCCTATATTTTGCAACTAATCAGGTTTGTACATCCAGGAAGTACTCAGTTTCTTGTAATTAATCAAATTCTGCAGATTCCCGGCATCTCTGCGTTGGCTACACTACCAATTTCTCCATATCGCTCAATTTAAGGAAACCTGGTTGGCTGTGGATAGCAAAATATCAATACCTAGCCATTGATAACATTCTATCATTTTATCTATCTGCAGCTATTTCACATTCCCAATATTTGTAAAATCTCCCATTATCACCAAATTCGCTGCTTGTAGCTTCTGCTCGTCTCTGAATGTACAAGTTTCTTAATTTCCACCAACCTCGCTATCTCTATTAATATCCACTGCCTATCTAAATACGTATCTCTAATTCTAACACTTTCCACATTTCCAGTTACTTATCATCACCTGAACCTACAATTTCTCAATTTCTAACTATATCAGCAAATGTAGTTCTATTTATCTATCAAATACACAATTTCCAGAAATCTGTTAGACTGAGCACATTTGCAGCTTCTCCGCAATGACAACATCTTCAATTTCTCCATTCCCTTCTGTTTCATCAAACCTGGCTGCCTGTATCTCTCAAAATGTCAATTATTAGCAATTCAGCAAATTCAAGCATTTTCTCTATCAGCAGATATAACTCATTCCCACAATTTGTAAAATCTGCTATTTCCAACAAATTCGCTGTTTGCATTATCCGCTCGTTCACTCAATCTACAAGTTTCTCCATTTCAATCAATTTCTCAATCACCAATAAGTTCTGCAGTCCATCAACATAAATAGATCTATTTCTGACAAGCTACTCATTTTGCAATGTTGATCGTACAACTCTGCTTTCTATATCTCCATTCCTATATTTTGCAACTAACCAGGTTTCTACATCTACGAAGTACTCAGTTTCCTGTAATTAATCAAATTCTGCAGATTCGCAGCTTCTCTAAGTTGGCTGCACTATCAATTTCTCCATAACGCTCAATTTAAGCAAACCTGGTTCGCTGTGGTTAGCAAAATATCAATACCTAGCTATTGATAAAATTCTAGCATTTTATCTATCTGCAGCTATTTCACATTCCCAAAATTTGTAAAATCTCCCATTTTCACCAAATTCGCTGCTTGTAGCTTCTGCTCCTCACTGAATGTACAAGTTTCTTAATATCCACGAACCTCGCTATCTCTATTAATATCCACTGCCTATCTAAATAAGTATCTCTAATTCTAACGTTCACCATTTTCGGCTTTCTTATCATTCACCTGAAGCTACAATTTCTCAATTTCTAACTTTATCAGCAAATGTAGTTCTATTTACCTGTCAAATACTCAATTTCCTGAAATCTGTCAGACTGAGCACATTTGCAGCTTCTCCGCATTCACTGCAACTTAAGTATCTCCATTCCCTTCAGTTTCAGCAAACCTGGCAGCCTATATCTCTCAAAATGTCAATTATTAGCAATTCAGCAAATTCAAGCATTTTCACTATTAGCAGATATAACTCATTCCCACAATTTGTAAAATCTGCCATTTCCAACAAACTGACTGTTTGCATTATCCGCTCGTTCAATGAATCTACAAGTTTCTCCATTTCAATCAATTTCTCAATCTTCAATTTTGCTGCAGTCCAGCAACGTAAGTTAATCTATTTCTGACAAGCTACTCATTTTTCAATGTTGTTCGTACAAATAAGCCTTCAATATTAACATTCCTATATGTTGCAACTAATCAGGTTTTACATCCAGGATGTACTCAGTTTCTTGTAATTAATCAAATTCTGCAGATTCCCAGCTTCTCTGCGTTGGCTACACTATCAATTTCTCCATATCACTCAATTTAACCAGACCTGTTTCGCTGTGGATAGCAAAATATCAATACCTAGCCATTGATTAAATTCTAGCATTTTATCTATCTGCAGCTATTTCACATTCCCAATATCTGTAAAATCTCCCATTATCACCAAATTCGCTGCTTGTAGATTTTGCTCGTCTCTGAATGTACAAGTTTCTTAATTTCCACCAACCTCGCTATCTCTATTAATATCCACTGCCTATCTAAATAGCTATCTCTATTTCTAACACTTTCCACATTTCCAGTTACTTATCATTCACCTGAAGCTACAATTTCTCAATTTCTAACTATATCTGCAAATGTAGTTCTATTTATCTATCAAATACACAATTTCCTGAAATCTGTCAGACTGAGCACATTTGCAGCTTCTCCGCATTCACTGCAACTTAAGTATCTCCATTCCCTTCAGTTCCAGCAAACCTGGCAGCCTATATCTCTCAAAATGTCAATTATTAGCAATTCAGCAAATTCAAGCATTTTCTATATCAGCAATATAACTCATTCCCACAATTTGTAAAATCTGCCATTTCCAACAAACCGACTGTTTGCTTTATCCGCTCGTTCACTGAGTCTACAAGTTTCTCCATTTCAATCAATTTCTCAATATCCAATAATTTCTGCACTACAACAACATAAATTGATCTATTTCTGACAAACTGCTCATTTTTCAATGTTGTTCGTACAACTATGCCTTCAATATCACCATTCCTATATTTTGTAACTAATCAGGTTTTACATCCAGGATGTACTCAGTTTCTTGTAATTAATCAAATTCGGCAGATTCCCAGCTTCTCTGCGTTGGCTACACTATCAATTTCTCCATATCGCTCAATTTAAGGAAACCTGGTTGGCTGTGGATAGCAAAATATCAATACCTAGCCATTGATTAAATTCTAGCATTTTATCTATCTGCAGCTATTTCACATTCCCCATATTTGTAAAATCTCCCAATATCAACTAATTCGATGCTTGTAGCTTCTGCTCCGTCTCTGAATGTACAAGTTTCTTAATTTCCACCAACTTCGCTATCTCTATTAAGATCCAATGCCTATCTAAATAAGTATCTCTAATTCTAACACTCTCCACATTTCCAGTTACTTATCATTGACCTGAAGCTACAATTTCTCAATTTCTAACTATATCAGCAAATGTAGTTCTATTTATCTATCAAATACACAATTTCCAGAAATCTGTTAGACTGAGCACATTTGCAGCTTCTCCGCAATGACAACATCTTCAATTTCTCCATTCCCTTCTGTTTCATCAAACCTGGCTGCCTGTATCTCTCAAAATGTCAATTATTAGCAATTCAGCAAATTCAAGCATTTTCTCTATCAGCAGATATAACTCTTTTTCACAATTTGTAATATCTGCCATTTCCAACAAATTCGCTGTTTGCATTATCCGCTCGTTCACTGAATCTACAAGTTTCTCCATTTCAACCAATTTCTCAATCTCCAATAATTTCTGCAGTCCAACAACATAGATAGATCTATTTCTGACAAACTGCTCATTTTGCAATGTTGTTCGTACAAAGAAGCCGTCAATATCACCATTCCTATTTTTGCACCTAATCAGGTTTCTACATCCAGGAAGTACTCAGTTTCTTGTAAATAATCAAGTTCTGCAGATTCCCAGCTTCTCTGCGTTGGCTACACTATCAATTTCGCCATATCGCTGAATTTAAGCAAACCTGGATGGCTGTGGATAGCAAAAGATCAATTCCTAGCCATTGATAAAATTCTAGCATGTTATCTAACTGCAGCTATTGCACATTCCCAATATTTGTAAAATCTCCCATTTTCACCAAATTCGCTTCTTGTTGCTTCTGCTCCTTCTCTGAATGTCCAAGTTTCCACCAACCTCGCTATCTCTATTAATATCCACTGCCTATCTAAATACGTATCTCTAAGTCTATCGCTCTCCACATTTCGAGTACTTATCATTCTCCTGAACCTACAATTTCTCTATTTCTATCTTTATCAGCAAATGTAGTTCTATTTATCTATCAAATACTCAACTTCGAAAAATCTGTTAGACTGAGCCCATTTGCAGCTTCTCTGCAATGACAACATCTTCAATTTCTCCATTCCCTTCAGTTTCAGCAAACCAGGCTGTCTGTATCTCTTAAAATGTCAATTATTAGCAATTCAGCAAGTTCAAGCATTTTCTCTAACAGCAGAGATAACTCATTCCCACAATTTGTAAAATCTGCCATTTCAAACAAATTCGCTGTTTGCATTATCCGCTCGTTCACTCAATCTACAAGTTTCTCCATTTCAATCAATTTCTCAATCACCAATAAGTTCTGCAGTCCATCAACATAAATAGATCTATTTCTGACAAGCTACTCATTTTGCAATGTTGATCGTACAACTATGCTTTCTATATCTCCATTCCTATATTTTGCAACTAACCAGGTTTCTACATCTACGAAGTACTCAGTTTCCTGTAATTAATCAAATTCTGCAGATTCGCAGCTTCTCTAAGTTGGCTGCACTATCAATTTCTCCATAACGCTCAATTTAAGCAAACCTGGTTGGCTGTGGATAGCAAAATATCAATACCTAGCCATTGATTAAATTCTAGCATTTTATCTATCTGCAGATATTTCACATTCCCAATATTTGTAAAATCTCCCATTATCACCAAATTCGCTGCTTGTAGCTTCTGCTCGTCTCTGAATGTACAAGTTTCTTACTTTCCACCAACCTTGCTATCTCTATTAATATCCACTGCCTATCGTAATAAGTATCTCTAATTCTAACACTCTCCACATTTCCAGTTACTTATCATTCACCTGCAGCTACAATTACTCAATTTCTAACTGTATCAGCAAATGTAGATCCCTTTATCTATCAAATACTCAATTTATTGAAATCTGTTAGACTGAGCACATTTGCAGCTTCTCCGCATTCACTGCAACTTAAGTATCTCCATTCCCTTCAGTTTCAGCGAACCTGGCAGCCTATATCTCTCAAAATGTCAATTTATTAGCAATTCAGCAAATTCAAGCATTTTCTATATCAGCAGCTCATTCCCACAATTTGTAAAATCTGTCATTTGCAACAAACCGGCTGTTTGCTTTATCCGCTCGTTTAATGAATCTACAAGTTTCTCCATTTCAATCAATTTCTCAATCTCCAATAATTTCTGCACTACAACAACATAAATAGATCTATTTCTGACAAACTGCTCAATTTTCAATGTTGTTCGTACAACTAAGACTTCAATATCACCATTCCTATATTTTGCAACTAATCAGGTTTGTACATCCAGGAAGTACTCAGTTTCTTGTAATTAATCAAATTCTGCAGATTCCCGGCATCTCTGCGTTGGCTACACTACCAATTTCTCCATATCGCTCAATTTAAGGAAACCTGGTTGGCTGTGGATAGCAAAATATCAATACCTAGCCATTGATAACATTCTATCATTTTATCTATCTGCAGCTATTTCACATTCCCAATATTTGTAAAATCTCCCATTATCACCAAATTCGCTGCTTGTAGCTTCTGCTCGTCTCTGAATGTACAAGTTTCTTAATTTCCACCAACCTCGCTATCTCTATTAATATCCACTGCCTATCTAAATACGTATCTCTAATTCTAACACTTTCCACATTTCCAGTTACTTATCATCACCTGAACCTACAATTTCTCAATTTCTAACTATATCAGCAAATGTAGTTCTATTTATCTATCAAATACACAATTTCCAGAAATCTGTTAGACTGAGCACATTTGCAGCTTCTCCGCAATGACAACATCTTCAATTTCTCCATTCCCTTCTGTTTCATCAAACCTGGCTGCCTGTATCTCTCAAAATGTCAATTATTAGCAATTCAGCAAATTCAAGCATTTTCTCTATCAGCAGATATAACTCATTCCCACAATTTGTAAAATCTGCTATTTCCAACAAATTCGCTGTTTGCATTATCCGCTCGTTCACTCAATCTACAAGTTTCTCCATTTCAATCAATTTCTCAATCACCAATAAGTTCTGCAGTCCATCAACATAAATAGATCTATTTCTGACAAGCTACTCATTTTGCAATGTTGATCGTACAACTCTGCTTTCTATATCTCCATTCCTATATTTTGCAACTAACCAGGTTTCTACATCTACGAAGTACTCAGTTTCCTGTAATTAATCAAATTCTGCAGATTCGCAGCTTCTCTAAGTTGGCTGCACTATCAATTTCTCCATAACGCTCAATTTAAGCAAACCTGGTTCGCTGTGGTTAGCAAAATATCAATACCTAGCTATTGATAAAATTCTAGCATTTTATCTATCTGCAGCTATTTCACATTCCCAAAATTTGTAAAATCTCCCATTTTCACCAAATTCGCTGCTTGTAGCTTCTGCTCCTCACTGAATGTACAAGTTTCTTAATATCCACCAACCTCGCTATCTCTATTAATATCCACTGCCTATCTAAATAAGTATCTCTAATTCTAACGTTCACCATTTTCGGCTTTCTTATCATTCACCTGAAGCTACAATTTCTCAATTTCTAACTTTATCAGCAAATGTAGTTCTATTTACCTGTCAAATACTCAATTTCCTGAAATCTGTCAGACTGAGCACATTTGCAGCTTCTCCGCATTCACTGCAACTTAAGTATCTCCATTCCCTTCAGTTTCAGCAAACCTGGCAGCCTATATCTCTCAAAATGTCAATTATTAGCAATTCAGCAAATTCAAGCATTTTCACTATTAGCAGATATAACTCATTCCCACAATTTGTAAAATCTGCCATTTCCAACAAACTGACTGTTTGCATTATCCGCTCGTTCAATGAATCTACAAGTTTCTCCATTTCAATCAATTTCTCAATCTTCAATTTTGCTGCAGTCCAGCAACGTAAGTTAATCTATTTCTGACAAGCTACTCATTTTTCAATGTTGTTCGTACAAATAAGCCTTCAATATTAACATTCCTATATGTTGCAACTAATCAGGTTTTACATCCAGGATGTACTCAGTTTCTTGTAATTAATCAAATTCTGCAGATTCCCAGCTTCTCTGCGTTGGCTACACTATCAATTTCTCCATATCACTCAATTTAACCAGACCTGTTTCGCTGTGGATAGCAAAATATCAATACCTAGCCATTGATTAAATTCTAGCATTTTATCTATCTGCAGCTATTTCACATTCCCAATATCTGTAAAATCTCCCATTATCACCAAATTCGCTGCTTGTAGATTTTGCTCGTCTCTGAATGTACAAGTTTCTTAATTTCCACCAACCTCGCTATCTCTATTAATATCCACTGCCTATCTAAATAGCTATCTCTATTTCTAACACTTTCCACATTTCCAGTTACTTATCATTCACCTGAAGCTACAATTTCTCAATTTCTAACTATATCTGCAAATGTAGTTCTATTTATCTATCAAATACACAATTTCCTGAAATCTGTCAGACTGAGCACATTTGCAGCTTCTCCGCATTCACTGCAACTTAAGTATCTCCATTCCCTTCAGTTCCAGCAAACCTGGCAGCCTATATCTCTCAAAATGTCAATTATTAGCAATTCAGCAAATTCAAGCATTTTCTATATCAGCAATATAACTCATTCCCACAATTTGTAAAATCTGCCATTTCCAACAAACCGACTGTTTGTTTTATCCGCTCGTTCACTGAGTCTACAAGTTTCTCCATTTCAATCAATTTCTCAATATCCAATAATTTCTGCACTACAACAACATAAATTGATCTATTTCTGACAAACTGCTCATTTTTCAATGTTGTTCGTACAACTATGCCTTCAATATCACCATTCCTATATTTTGTAACTAATCAGGTTTTACATCCAGGATGTACTCAGTTTCTTGTAATTAATCAAATTCGGCAGATTCCCAGCTTCTCTGCGTTGGCTACACTATCAATTTCTCCATATCGCTCAATTTAAGGAAACCTGGTTGGCTGTGGATAGCAAAATATCAATACCTAGCCATTGATTAAATTCTAGCATTTTATCTATCTGCAGCTATTTCACATTCCCCATATTTGTAAAATCTCCCAATATCAACTAATTCGATGCTTGTAGCTTCTGCTCCGTCTCTGAATGTACAAGTTTCTTAATTTCCACCAACTTCGCTATCTCTATTAAGATCCAATGCCTATCTAAATAAGTATCTCTAATTCTAACACTCTCCACATTTCCAGTTACTTATCATTGACCTGAAGCTACAATTTCTCAATTTCTAACTATATCAGCAAATGTAGTTCTATTTATCTATCAAATACACAATTTCCAGAAATCTGTTAGACTGAGCACATTTGCAGCTTCTCCGCAATGACAACATCTTCAATTTCTCCATTCCCTTCTGTTTCATCAAACCTGGCTGCCTGTATCTCTCAAAATGTCAATTATTAGCAATTCAGCAAATTCAAGCATTTTCTCTATCAGCAGATATAACTCTTTTTCACAATTTGTAATATCTGCCATTTCCAACAAATTCGCTGTTTGCATTATCCGCTCGTTCACTGAATCTACAAGTTTCTCCATTTCAACCAATTTCTCAATCTCCAATAATTTCTGCAGTCCAACAACATAGATAGATCTATTTCTGACAAACTGCTCATTTTGCAATGTTGTTCGTACAAAGAAGCCGTCAATATCACCATTCCTATTTTTGCACCTAATCAGGTTTCTACATCCAGGAAGTACTCAGTTTCTTGTAAATAATCAAGTTCTGCAGATTCCCAGCTTCTCTGCGTTGGCTACACTATCAATTTCGCCATATCGCTGAATTTAAGCAAACCTGGATGGCTGTGGATAGCAAAAGATCAATTCCTAGCCATTGATAAAATTCTAGCATGTTATCTAACTGCAGCTATTGCACATTCCCAATATTTGTAAAATCTCCCATTTTCACCAAATTCGCTTCTTGTTGCTTCTGCTCCTTCTCTGAATGTCCAAGTTTCCACCAACCTCGCTATCTCTATTAATATCCACTGCCTATCTAAATACGTATCTCTAAGTCTATCGCTCTCCACATTTCGAGTACTTATCATTCTCCTGAACCTACAATTTCTCTATTTCTATCTTTATCAGCAAATGTAGTTCTATTTATCTATCAAATACTCAACTTCGAAAAATCTGTTAGACTGAGCCCATTTGCAGCTTCTCTGCAATGACAACATCTTCAATTTCTCCATTCCCTTCAGTTTCAGCAAACCAGGCTGTCTGTATCTCTTAAAATGTCAATTATTAGCAATTCAGCAAGTTCAAGCATTTTCTCTAACAGCAGAGATAACTCATTCCCACAATTTGTAAAATCTGCCATTTCAAACAAATTCGCTGTTTGCATTATCCGCTCGTTCACTCAATCTACAAGTTTCTCCATTTCAATCAATTTCTCAATCACCAATAAGTTCTGCAGTCCATCAACATAAATAGATCTATTTCTGACAAGCTACTCATTTTGCAATGTTGATCGTACAACTATGCTTTCTATATCTCCATTCCTATATTTTGCAACTAACCAGGTTTCTACATCTACGAAGTACTCAGTTTCCTGTAATTAATCAAATTCTGCAGATTCGCAGCTTCTCTAAGTTGGCTGCACTATCAATTTCTCCATAACGCTCAATTTAAGCAAACCTGGTTGGCTGTGGATAGCAAAATATCAATACCTAGCCATTGATTAAATTCTAGCATTTTATCTATCTGCAGATATTTCACATTCCCAATATTTGTAAAATCTCCCATTATCACCAAATTCGCTGCTTGTAGCTTCTGCTCGTCTCTGAATGTACAAGTTTCTTACTTTCCACCAACCTTGCTATCTCTATTAATATCCACTGCCTATCGTAATAAGTATCTCTAATTCTAACACTCTCCACATTTCCAGTTACTTATCATTCACCTGCAGCTACAATTACTCAATTTCTAACTGTATCAGCAAATGTAGATCCCTTTATCTATCAAATACTCAATTTATTGAAATCTGTTAGACTGAGCACATTTGCAGCTTCTCCGCATTCACTGCAACTTAAGTATCTCCATTCCCTTCAGTTTCAGCGAACCTGGCAGCCTATATCTCTCAAAATGTCAATTTATTAGCAATTCAGCAAATTCAAGCATTTTCTATATCAGCAGCTCATTCCCACAATTTGTAAAATCTGTCATTTGCAACAAACCGGCTGTTTGCTTTATCCGCTCGTTTAATGAATCTACAAGTTTCTCCATTTCAATCAATTTCTCAATCTCCAATAATTTCTGCACTACAACAACATAAATAGATCTATTTCTGACAAACTGCTCAATTTTCAATGTTGTTCGTACAACTAAGACTTCAATATCACCATTCCTATATTTTGCAACTAATCAGGTTTGTACATCCAGGAAGTACTCAGTTTCTTGTAATTAATCAAATTCTGCAGATTCCCGGCATCTCTGCGTTGGCTACACTACCAATTTCTCCATATCGCTCAATTTAAGGAAACCTGGTTCGCTGTGGATAGCAAAATATCAATACCTAGCCATTGATAACATTCTATCAGTTTATCTATCTGCAGCTATTTCACATTCCCAATATTTGTAAAATCTCCCATTATCACCAAATTCGCTGCTTGTAGCTTCTGCTCGTCTCTGAATGTACAAGTTTCTTAATTTCCACCAACCTCGCTATCTCTATTAATATCCACTGCCTATCTAAATACGTATCTCTAATTCTAACACTTTCCACATTTCCAGTTACTTATCATCACCTGAACCTACAATTTCTCAATTTCTAACTATATCAGCAAATGTAGTTCTATTTATCTATCAAATACACAATTTCCAGAAATCTGTTAGACTGAGCACATTTGCAGCTTCTCCGCAATGACAACATCTTCAATTTCTCCAATCCCTTCTGTTTCATCAAACCTGGCTGCCTGTATCTCTCAAAATGTCAATTATTAGCAATTCAGCAAATTCAAGCATTTTCTCTATCAGCAGATATAACTCATTCCCACAATTTGTAAAATCTGCTATTTCCAACAAATTCGCTGTTTGCATTATCCGCTCGTTCACTCAATCTACAAGTTTCTCCATTTCAATCAATTTCTCAATCACCAATAAGTTCTGCAGTCCATCAACATAAATAGATCTATTTCTGACAAGCTACTCATTTTGCAATGTTGATCGTACAACTCTGCTTTCTATATCTCCATTCCTATATTTTGCAACTAACCAGGTTTCTACATCTACGAAGTACTCAGTTTCCTGTAATTAATCAAATTCTGCAGATTCGCAGCTTCTCTAAGTTGGCTGCACTATCAATTTCTCCATAACGCTCAATTTAAGCAAACCTGGTTCGCTGTGGTTAGCAAAATATCAATACCTAGCTATTGATAAAATTCTAGCATTTTATCTATCTGCAGCTATTTCACATTCCCAAAATTTGTAAAATCTCCCATTTTCACCAAATTCGCTGCTTGTAGCTTCTGCTCCTCACTGAATGTACAAGTTTCTTAATATCCACCAACCTCGCTATCTCTATTAATATCCACTGCCTATCTAAATAAGTATCTCTAATTCTAACGTTCACCATTTTCGGCTTTCTTATCATTCACCTGCAGCTACAATTTCTCAATTTCTAACTTTATCAGCAAATGTAGTTCTATTTACCTGTCAAATACTCAATTTCCTGAAATCTGTCAGACTGAGCACATTTGCAGCTTCTCCGCATTCACTGCAACTTAAGTATCTCCATTCCCTTCAGTTTCAGCAAACCTGGCAGCCTATATCTCTCAAAATGTCAATTATTAGCAATTCAGCAAATTCAAGCATTTTCACTATTAGCAGATATAACTCATTCCCACAATTTGTAAAATCTGCCATTTCCAACAAACTGACTGTTTGCATTATCCGCTCGTTCAATGAATCTACAAGTTTCTCCATTTCAATCAAT
This sequence comes from Cetorhinus maximus, assembly GCF_964194155.1. NCBI lineage: Eukaryota > Metazoa > Chordata > Chondrichthyes > Lamniformes > Cetorhinidae > Cetorhinus > Cetorhinus maximus. Next base: position 212,087 of record NW_027596349.1, read on the forward strand.
TTCTCAATCTTCAATTTTGCTGCAGTCCAGCAACGTAAGTTAATCTATTTCTGACAAGCTACTCATTTTTCAATGTTGTTCGTACAAATAAGCCTTCAATATTAACATTCCTATATGTTGCAACTAATCAGGTTTTGCATCCAGGATGTACTCAGTTTCTTGTAATTAATCAAATTCTGCAGATTCCCAGCTTCTCTGCGTTGGCTACACTATCAATTTCTCCATATCACTCAATTTAACCAGACCTGTTTCGCTGTGGATAGCAAAATATCAATACCTAGCCATTGATTAAATTCTAGCATTTTATCTATCTGCAGCTATTTCACATTCCCAATATCTGTAAAATCTCCCATTATCACCAAATTCGCTGCTTGTAGATTTTGCTCGTCTCTGAATGTACAAGTTTCTTAATTTCCACCAACCTCGCTATCTCTATTAATATCCACTGCCTATCTAAATAGCTATCTCTATTTCTAACACTTTCCACATTTCCAGTTACTTATCATTCACCTGAAGCTACAATTTCTCAATTTCTAACTATATCTGCAAATGTAGTTCTATTTATCTATCAAATACACAATTTCCTGAAATCTGTCAGACTGAGCACATTTGCAGCTTCTCCGCATTCACTGCAACTTAAGTATCTCCATTCCCTTCAGTTCCAGCAAACCTGGCAGCCTATATCTCTCAAAATGTCAATTATTAGCAATTCAGCAAATTCAAGCATTTTCTATATCAGCAATATAACTCATTCCCACAATTTGTAAAATCTGCCATTTCCAACAAACCGACTGTTTGCTTTATCCGCTCGTTCACTGAGTCTACAAGTTTCTCCATTTCAATCAATTTCTCAATATCCAATAATTTCTGCACTACAACAACATAAATTGATCTATTTCTGACAAACTGCTCATTTTTCAATGTTGTTCGTACAACTATGCCTTCAATATCACCATTCCTATATTTTGTAACTAATCAGGTTTTACATCCAGGATGTACTCAGTTTCTTGTAATTAATCAAATTCGGCAGATTCCCAGCTTCTCTGCGTTGGCTACACTATCAATTTCTCCATATCGCTCAATTTAAGGAAACCTGGTTGGCTGTGGATAGCAAAATATCAATACCTAGCCATTGATTAAATTCTAGCATTTTATCTATCTGCAGCTATTTCACATTCCCAATATTTGTAAAATCTCCCATTATCACCAAATTCGCTGCTTGTAGATTCTGCTCGTCTCTGAATGTACAAGTTTCTTAATTTCCACCAACCTCGCTATCTCTATTAATATCCACTGCCTCTCAAAATAGGTATCTCTAATTCTAACACTTTCCACATTTCCAGTTACTTATCATTCACCTGAAGCTACAATTTCTCAATTTCTAACTATATCTGCAAATGTAGTTCTATTTATCTATCAAATACACAATTTCCTGAAATCTGTAAGACTGAGCACATTTGCAGCTTCTCCGCAATGACAACGTCTTCAATTTCCTCATTCCCTACAGTTTCAGCAAACCTGGCTGTCTGTATCACTTAAAATGTCAATTATTAGCAATTCAGCAAGTTCAACAATTTTCTCTATCAGCAGATATAACTCATTCCCACAATTTGTAAAATCTCCCATTTCTAACAAATTCGCTGTTTGCATTATTCGCTCGTTCACTCAATCTACAACTTTCTCCATTTCAATCAATTTCCCAATCACCAATAAGTTCTGCAGTCCAACAACATAAGTAGATCTATTTCTGACAAGCAACTCATTTTGCAATGTTGATCGTACAACTATGCTTTCTATATCTCCATTCCTATATTTTGCAACTAACCAGGTTTCTTTATCTTCGAAGTACTCAGTTTCTTGTAATTAATCAAATGCTGCAGATTCGCAGCTTCTCTATGTTGGCTACACTATCAATTTCTCCATAACGCTCAATTTAAGCAAACCTGGTTCGCTGTGGTTAGCAAAATATCAATACATAGCTATTGATAAAATTCTAGCATTTTATCTACCTGCAGCTATTTCACATTCCCAAAATTTGTAAAATCTCCCATTTTCACAAAATTCGCTGCTTGTAGCTTCTGCTCCTCACTGAATGTACAAGTTTCTTAATATCCACCAACCTCGCTATCTCTATTAATATCCACTGCCTATCTAAATAAGTATCTCTAATTCTAACGCTCACCATTTTCGACTTTCTTATCATTCACCTGAAGCTACAATTTCTCAATATCTAACTTTTACAGTAAATGTAGTTCTATTTACCTGTCAAATACTCAATTTCCTGAAATCTGTCAGACTGAGCACATTTGCAGCTTCTCCGCATTCACTGCAACTTAAGTATCTCCATTCCCTTCAGTTTCAGCAAACCTGGCAGCCTATATCTCTCAAAATGTCAATTATTAGCAATTCAGCAAATTCAAGCATTTTCACTATTAGCAGATATAACTCATTCCCACAATTTGTAAAATCTGCCATTTCCAACAAACTGACTGTTTGCATTATCCGCTCGTTCAATGAATCTACAAGTTTCTCCATTTCAATCAATTTCTCAATCTTCAATTTTGCTGCAGTCCAGCAACGTAAGTTAATCTATTTCTGACAAGCTACTCATTTTTCAATGTTGTTCGTACAAATAAGCCTTCAATATTAACATTCCTATATGTTGCAACTAATCAGGTTTTGCATCCAGGATGTACTCAGTTTCTTGTAATTAATCAAATTCTGCAGATTCCCAGCTTCTCTGCGTTGGCTACACTATCAATTTCTCCATATCACTCAATTTAACCAGACCTGTTTCGCTGTGGATAGCAAAATATCAATACCTAGCCATTGATTAAATTCTAGCATTTTATCTATCTGCAGCTATTTCACATTCCCAATATCTGTAAAATCTCCCATTATCACCAAATTCGCTGCTTGTAGATTTTGCTCGTCTCTGAATGTACAAGTTTCTTAATTTCCACCAACCTCGCTATCTCTATTAATATCCACTGCCTATCTAAATAGCTATCTCTATTTCTAACACTTTCCACATTTCCAGTTACTTATCATTCACCTGAAGCTACAATTTCTCAATTTCTAACTATATCTGCAAATGTAGTTCTATTTATCTATCAAATACACAATTTCCTGAAATCTGTCAGACTGAGCACATTTGCAGCTTCTCCGCATTCACTGCAACTTAAGTATCTCCATTCCCTTCAGTTCCAGCAAACCTGGCAGCCTATATCTCTCAAAATGTCAATTATTAGCAATTCAGCAAATTCAAGCATTTTCTATATCAGCAATATAACTCATTCCCACAATTTGTAAAATCTGCCATTTCCAACAAACCGACTGTTTGCTTTATCCGCTCGTTCACTGAGTCTACAAGTTTCTCCATTTCAATCAATTTCTCAATATCCAATAATTTCTGCACTACAACAACATAAATTGATCTATTTCTGACAAACTGCTCATTTTTCAATGTTGTTCGTACAACTATGCCTTCAATATCACCATTCCTATATTTTGTAACTAATCAGGTTTTACATCCAGGATGTACTCAGTTTCTTGTAATTAATCAAATTCGGCAGATTCCCAGCTTCTCTGCGTTGGCTACACTATCAATTTCTCCATATCGCTCAATTTAAGGAAACCTGGTTGGCTGTGGATAGCAAAATATCAATACCTAGCCATTGATTAAATTCTAGCATTTTATCTATCTGCAGCTATTTCACATTCCCAATATTTGTAAAATCTCCCATTATCACCAAATTCGCTGCTTGTAGATTCTGCTCGTCTCTGAATGTACAAGTTTCTTAATTTCCACCAACCTCGCTATCTCTATTAATATCCACTGCCTCTCAAAATAGGTATCTCTAATTCTAACACTTTCCACATTTCCAGTTACTTATCATTCACCTGAAGCTACAATTTCTCAATTTCTAACTATATCTGCAAATGTAGTTCTATTTATCTATCAAATACACAATTTCCTGAAATCTGTAAGACTGAGCACATTTGCAGCTTCTCCGCAATGACAACGTCTTCAATTTCCTCATTCCCTACAGTTTCAGCAAACCTGGCTGTCTGTATCACTTAAAATGTCAATTATTAGCAATTCAGCAAGTTCAACAATTTTCTCTATCAGCAGATATAACTCATTCCCACAATTTGTAAAATCTCCCATTTCTAACAAATTCGCTGTTTGCATTATTCGCTCGTTCACTCAATCTACAACTTTCTCCATTTCAATCAATTTCCCAATCACCAATAAGTTCTGCAGTCCAACAACATAAGTAGATCTATTTCTGACAAGCAACTCATTTTGCAATGTTGATCGTACAACTATGCTTTCTATATCTCCATTCCTATATTTTGCAACTAACCAGGTTTCTTTATCTTCGAAGTACTCAGTTTCTTGTAATTAATCAAATGCTGCAGATTCGCAGCTTCTCTATGTTGGCTACACTATCAATTTCTCCATAACGCTCAATTTAAGCAAACCTGGTTCGCTGTGGTTAGCAAAATATCAATACATAGCTATTGATAAAATTCTAGCATTTTATCTACCTGCAGCTATTTCACATTCCCAAAATTTGTAAAATCTCCCATTTTCACAAAATTCGCTGCTTGTAGCTTCTGCTCCTCACTGAATGTACAAGTTTCTTAATATCCACCAACCTCGCTATCTCTATTAATATCCACTGCCTATCTAAATAAGTATCTCTAATTCTAACGCTCACCATTTTCGACTTTCTTATCATTCACCTGAAGCTACAATTTCTCAATATCTAACTTTTACAGTAAATGTAGTTCTATTTACCTGTCAAATACTCAATTTCCTGAAATCTGTCAGACTGAGCACATTTGCAGCTTCTCCGCATTCACTGCAACTTAAGTATCTCCATTCCCTTCAGTTTCAGCAAACCTGGCAGCCTATATCTCTCAAAATGTCAATTATTAGAAATTCAGCAAATTCAAGCATTTTCACTATTAGCAGATATAACTCATTCCCACAATTTGTAAAATCTGCCATTTCCAACAAACTGACTGTTTGCATTATCCGCTCGTTCAATGAATCTACAAGTTTCTCCATTTCAATCAATTTCTCAATCTTCAATTTTGCTGCAGTCCAGCAACATAAGTTAATCTATTTCTGAGAAGCTACTCATTTTTCAATGTTGTTTGTACAACTATGCCTTCAATATTACCATTCCTATATGTTGCAACTAATCGGGTTTTACATCGAGGAAGTACTCAGTTTCTTGTAATTAATCAAATTCTGCAGATTCCCAGCATCTCTGCGTTGACTACACTACCAATTTCTCCATATCGCTCAATTTAAGGAAACCTGGTTCGCTGTGCATAGCAAAATATCAATACCTAGCCATTAATAACATTCTAGCATTTTATCTATCTGCAGCTATATCAAATTCCCAATATTTTTAAAATGTCCCATTATCACCAAATTCGCTGTTTGTAGATTCTGCTCGTCTCTGAATGTACAAGTTTCTTAATTTCCTCCAACCTCGCTATCTCTATTAATATCCACTGCCTATCTAAATAGGTATCTCTAATTCTAACACTTTCCACATTTCCAGTTACTTATCATTCACCTGAACCTACAATTTCTCAATTTCTAACTATATCTGCAAATGTAGTTCTATTTATCTATCAAATACACAATTTCCTGAAATCTGTCAGACTGAGCACATGTGCAGCTTCTCCGCAATGACAACATCTTCAATTTCCTCGTTCCCTTCAGTTTCAGCAAACCTGGCTGTCTGTATCTCTTAAAATGTCAATTATTAGCAATTCAGCAAGTTCAAGCATTTTCTCTATCAGCAGATATAACTCATTCCCACAATTTGTAAAGTCTGCCATTTCTAACAAATTCGCTGTTTGCATTATCCGCTCGTTCACTCAATCTACAAGTTTCTCCATTTCAACCAATTTCTCAATCTCCAATAATTTCTGCAGTCCAACAACATAAATAGAGCTATTTCTGACAAACTCCTTATTTTTCAATGTTGTTCGTACAAATAAGCCTTCAATATCACCATTCCTATATTTTGTAACTAATCAGGTTTTACATCGCTGAAGTACTAAGTTTCTTAAAATTAATCAAATTCTGCAGATTCCCAGCTTCTCTGCGTTGGCTACACTATCAATTTCTCCATATCGTTGAATTTAAGGAAACCTGGTTGGCTGTGGATAGCAAAATATCAATACCTAGCCATTGATAAAATTCTAGCATTTTATCTATCTGCAGATATTTCACATTCCCAATATTTGTAAAATCTCCCATTATCACCAAATTCGCTCCTTGTAGCTTCTGCTCGTCTCTGAATGTACAAGTTTCTTAATTTCCACCAACCTCGCTATCTCTATTAATATCCACTGCCTATCGAAATAAGTATCTCTAATTCTAACACTCTCCACATTTCCAGTTACTTATCATTCACCTGAAGCTACAATTACTCAATTTCTAACTGTATCAGCGAATGTAGATCTCTTTATCTATCAAATACTCAATTTCCTGAAATCTGTTACACTGAGCACATTTGCAGCTTCTCCGCATTCACTGCAACTTAAGTATCTCCATTCCCTTCAGTTTCAGCAAACCTGGCTCTCTGTTTCTCTCAAAATGTCAATTATTAGCAATTCAGCAAATTCAAGCATTTTCTATATCAGCAGATATAGCTCATTCCCACAATTTGTAAAATCTGTCATTTGCAACAAACCGGCTGTTTGCTTTATCCGCTCGTTCAATGAATCTACAAGTTTCTCCATTTCAATCAATTTCTCAATCTCCAATAATTTCTGCACTACAACAACATAAGTAGATCTATTTCTGACAAACTGCTCATTATTCAATGTTGTTCGTACAACTATGCCTTCAATATCACCATTCCTATATTTTGTAACTAATCAGGTTTTACATCCAGGATGTACTCAGTTTCTTGTAATTAATCAAATTCGGCAGATTCCCAGCTTCTCTGCGTTGGCTACACTATCAATTTCTCCATATCGCTCAATTTAAGGAAACCTGGTTGGCTGTGGATAGCAAAATATCAATACCTAGCCATTGATTAAATTCTAGCATTTTATCTATCTGCTGCTATTTCACATTCCCAATATTTGTAAAATCTCCCATTATCACCAAATTCGCTGCTTGTAGATACTGTTCGTCTCTGAATGTACAAGTTTCTTAATTTCCACCAACCTCGCTATCTCTATTAATATCCACTGCCTATCTAAATAGGTACCTCTAATTCTAACACTTTCCACATTTCCAGTCACTTATCATTCACCTGAAGCTACAATTTCTCAATTTCTAACTATATCTGCAAATGTAGTTCTATTTATCTAAAAAATACACAATTTCCTGAAATCTGTAAGACTGAGCACATTTGCAGCTTCTCCGCAATGACAACGTCTTCAATTTCATCATTCCCTACAGTTTCAGCAAACCTGGCTGTCTGTATCTCTTAAAATGTCAATTATTAGCAATTCAGCAAATTCAAGCATTTTCACTATTAGCAGATATAACTCATTCCCACAATTTGTAAAATCTGCTATTTCCAACAAACTGACTGTTTGCATTATCCGCTCGTTCAATGAATCTACAAGTTTCTCCATTTCAATCAATTTCTCAATGTTCAATTTTGCTGCAGTCCAGCAACATAAGTTAATCTATTTCTGAGAAGCTACTAATTTTTCAATGTTGTTCGTACAACTATGCCTTCAATATCTCCATTCCAATATTTTGCAACTAATCAGGTTTACATCCAGGAAGTACTCAGTTTCTTGTAATTAATCAAATTCTGCAGATTCCCAGCTTCTCTGCGTTGGCTACACTATCAATTTCTCCATATCACTCAATTTAAGCAGACCTGTTTCACTGTGGATAGCAAAATATCAATACCTAGCCATTGATAAAATTCTAGCATTTTATCTATCTGCAGCTATTTCAAATTTCCAATATTTGTAAAATCTCCCATTTTCACCAAATTCGCTGCTTGGAGCTTCTGCTCCTTCTCTGAATGTACACGTTTCATTTTTCCACCAATCTCGGTATCTCTATTAATATCCACTGCCTATCTAAATAAGTAACTCTAATTCTAACCTTCTCCACATTTCGAGCTATTTATCATTCACCTGAACCTACAATTTCTCAATTTCTAACTTTATCAGCAAATGTAGTTCTATTTATCTATCAAATACTCAGTTTCCAGAAATCTGTTAGACTGAGCACATTTGCAGCTTCAACGCATTCACTGCAACTTCAATTTATCCATTCCCTTCAGTTTCAGCAAACCTGGCTGCCTGTATCTCTCAAAATATTAATTATTAGCAATTCAGCAAATTCAAGCATTTTCTCTATCAGCAGATATAACTCATTCCCGCAACTTGTAAAATCTGCGATTTCCAACAATTTCGCTGTTTGCATTATCCGCTCGTCTCACTGAATCTACATGTTTCTCCATTTCAATCAATTTCTCTATCTCCAATTTTGCTGCAGTCCAACAACATAAGTAGATCTATTTCTGACAGGCTACTCATTTTTCAATGTTGTTCGTAGAACTATGCGTTCAATATCTCCATTCCAATATTTTGTAACTAATCAGCTTTACATCCAGGAAGTTATCAGTTTCTTGTAATTAATCAAATTCTGCAGATTCCCAGCTTCTCTCCGTTGGCTACACTATCAATTTCTCCATATCGCTCAATTTAAGCAAACCTGTTTCGCTGTGGAAAGCAAAATATCAATACCTCGCCATTGATATAATTCTAGCATTTTATCCATCTGCAGCTATTTCACATTCCCAATATTTGTAAATCTAGAATTTTCACCAAATTCACCGCTTGGAGCTCCTTCTCTGAACGCGCACGTTTCTTTCTTTCCACCCACCTTGCTATCTCGCTTAATATCCACTGCCTATCTAAAAAAGTATCTCTAATTCTAACAGTCTCCACATTTCCAGTTACTTATCTTTCACATGAAGCTACAATTTCTCAATTACTAACTTTATGAGCAAATGTAGTTCTATTTATCTATCAAATACTCAATTTCCTGAAATCTGTTAGACTGAGCACTTTTGCAGCTTCTTTGCAATGACAACATTTTCAATTTCTCCATTTCTTTCAGTTTCAGCAAACCTAGCAGCCTATATCTCTCAAAATGTCAATTATTAGCAATTCAGCAAATTCAAGCATTTTCTCTATCAGCAGATATAACTCTTTTTCACAATTTGTAAAATCTCCCATTGCTAACAAATTCGCTGTTTGCATTATCCGCTCGTTCACTCAATCTACAAGTTTCTCCATTTCGATCAATTTCTCAATCACCAATAAGTTCTGCAGTCCAACAACATAAATAGATCTATTTCTGACAAGCGACTCATTTTGCAATGTTGATCGTACAACTATGCCTTCAATATCTCCAATCCTATATTTTGCAACAAATCAGGTTTCTACATCTACGAAGTACTCAGTTTCCTGTAATTAATCAAATTCTGCAGATTCGCAGCTTCTCTAAGTTGGCTACACTATCAATTTCTCCATAACGCTCAATTTAAGCAAACCTGGTTCGCTGTGGTTAGCAAAATATTAATACCTAGCTTTTGATAAAATTCTAGCATTTTATCTATCTGCAGCTATTTCACATTCCCAATATTTGTAAAATCTCCCATTTTCACCGAATTCGCTGCTTCTAGCTTCTGCTCGTCTCTGAATGTACAAGTTTCTTAATATCCACCAACCTCGCTATCTCTATTAATATCCACTGCCTATCTAAATAAGTGTCTGTAATTCTACCACTTTCCACATTTCCAGTTACTTATCATTCGCCTCAAGCTAAATGAGTAGCAGTAATTCTAACGCTGTCCACATTTCGAGTTACTTATCATTCACCTGAAGCTACAATTTCTCAATTTCTAACTTCATCAGCAAATGTAGTTCTATTTATGTATCAAATACTCAATTTCCTGAAATCTGTTAGACTGAGCACATTAGCAGCCTCTCCGCATTCACTGCAACTTCAATTTCTCCATTCCCTTCAGTTTCAGCCAACCTAGCTTTCTGGAAATAGAGTATTTGATAGAGAAATACATCTACATTTGCTGAGAATGTTAGAAATTGAGAAATTGTAAGTTCAGAAAAATGAAAAGCAACGCGAAATGTGGAGAGTGTTAGAATTAGTGATACTTATTTCGATAGGCAGTGGATATTAATAGAGATAGCGAGGTTGGTGGAAAGTAAGAAACTTGTACATTTCGAGAAGGAGCAGAAGCTAAAGCAGCGAATTTGATGAAAATGGGAGATTTTATAAATATTGGGAATGTGAAATTGTTGCAGAGAGATAAAATGCTTGAATTTTATCAATGGCTAGGTATTGTTGTTATGCTGTCCACAGCGAACCAGTTTTCCTTTCATTGAGGGATATGGAGAATTTGACAGTGTAACCAACGCAGAGAAGCTGTGAATCTGCAGAATTTGATTAATTACAAGAAAGTGAGTAATTCCTGGATGTAGAAACCTGACTAGTTGCAAAATATTGCGATGGTGATATTGAAGGAATACTTGTACGATCAACATTGAAAAAAGAGCAGGTTGTCAGAAATAGATCTATTTATGTTGTTGGACTGCAGAAATTATTGGAGTTTGAGAAATTGATTGAACTGGAGAAACTTGTAGAATCAGTGAACGTGCGGATAATGCAAAGTGCGAATTTGTTGAAAATGGGAGATTTTTCAAATTTTGGGAATGAGTTATATATGCTGATAGGGATAAAGCTTGAACTTGCTGAATTGCTAATAATTGATATTTTGAGAGAAACAGAGAGGCAGGTTTGCTGAAACTGAAGGGAATGGAGAAATTGAAGTTGCAGTGAATGTGGAGAAGCTGCAATGTGCTTAGTCTAACAGATTTCTGGAAATTGAGTATTTGATAGATAAATAGAAGTACATTTGCTGATAAAGTTAGAAATTGAGAAATTGTAGGTTCTGGTGAATGATAAGTAACTCGAAAGGTGGAGAGTGTTAGAATTAGAGATACTTATTTAGATAGGCAGTGGATATTAATAGAGATAGCGAGGTTGGTGGAAAGTAAGAAACTTGTACATTTCGAGAAGGAGCAGAAGCTAAAGCAGCGAATTTGATGAAAATGGGAGATTTTATAAATATTGGGAATGTGAAATTGCTGCAGAGAGATAAAATGCTTGAATTTTATCAATGGCTAGGTATTGTTGTTATGCTGTCCACAGCGAACCAGTTTTCCTTTCATTGAGGGATATGGAGAATTTGACAGTGTAGCCAACGCAGAGAAGCTGTGAATCAGCATAATTTGATTAATTACAAGAAAGTGAGTAATTCCTGGATGTAGAAACCTGACTAGTTGCAAAATATTGCGATGGTGGTATTGAAGGAATACTTGTACGATCAACATTGAAAGAAGAGCAGGTTGTCAGAAATAGATCTATTTATGTTGTTGGACTGCAGAAATTATTGGAGTTTGAGAAATTGATTGAACTGGAGAAACTTGTAGAATCAGTGAACGTGCGGATAATGCAAAGTGCGAATTTGTTGAAAATGGGAGATTTTTCAAATTTTGGGAATGAGTTATATATGCTGATAGGGAAAAAGCTTGAACTTGCTGAATTGCTAATAATTGACATTTTCAGAGAAACAGAGAGGCAGGTTTGCTGAAAGTGAAGGGAATGGAGAAATTGAAGTTGCAGTGAATGTGGAGAAGCTGCAATGTGCTTAGTCTAACAGAATTCTGGAAATTGAGTATTTGATAGATAAATAGAACTACATTTGCTGATAAAGTTAGAAATTGAGAAATTGTAGGTTGAGGTGAATGATAAGTAACTCGAAAAGTGGAGAATGTTAGAATTAGAGATATTATTTAGATAGGCAGTGGATTTTAATAGAGATAACATGGTTGGTGGAAAGTAAGATACTTGTACATTCAGAGAAGGAGCAGAAGCTATAAATAGCGAATTTGGTGAAAAAGGGAGATTTTACAAATATTGGGAATGTGAAATAGCTGTAGATATATAAAATGCTCGAATTTTTTCAATGGCTAGGAATTGATATTTTCCTATCCGCAGCCAACCAGGTTTGCTTAAATTGAGGGATATGGAGAAATTGATAGTGTAGCCAATGCAGAGGAGCTGGGAATCTGCAGAATTTGATTAGTTGCACGATGCTGAGTACTTTCAGGATGTAGACACCTGAGTAGTTGACAAATATTGTAATTGTGATATTGAAGGAATAGTTGTACGATCAACATTGAAAAATGAGTAGGTTGTCAGAAATAGATCTATTTATGTTATTAGAACGCAGAAATTATTGGAGTTTGAGAAATTGATTGAAATGGATAAACTAGGAAATTCAGTGAACGTGCGGATAATGCAAAGTGCGAATATGTTGAAAATGGGAGATTTTTCAAATTGTGGGAATGAGTTATTTATGCTGATAGGGAAAAAGCTTGAACTTGCTGAATTGCTAATAATTGACATTTTCAGAGAAACAGAGAGCCAGGTTTGCTGAAACTGAAGGGAGTGGAGAAATTGAAGTTGCAGTGAATGTGGAGAAGCTGCAATGTGCTTAGTCTAACAGATTTCTGGAAATTGGGTATGTGATAGATAAATAGAAGTACATTTGCTGATAAAGTTAGAAGTTGAGAGATTGTAGGTTCTGGTGAATGATAAGTAACTCGAAAGGTGGAGAATCTTTGAATTAGAGATACTTGTTTAGGGAGGCAGTGGATATTAATAGAGATAGCGATGTTGGTGGAATGTAAGAAACTTGTACATTTCGAGAAGGAGCAGAAACTAAAGCAACGAATTTGGTGAAAATGGGAGATTTTATAAATATTGGGAATGTGAATTAGCTGCAGAGAGATAAAATGCTTGAATTTTATCAATGGCTAGGTATTGTTATTTTGCTGTCCACAGCGAACCAGTTTAACTTTCATTGAGGGATATGGAGAATTTGACAGTGTAGCCAACGCAGAGAAGCTGTGAATCTGCAGAATATGATTAATTGCAAGGAACTGAGTACTTCCTGGATCTAGAAACCTGATTAGTTGCAAAATATTGGAATGGTGGTATTGAAGGAATAGTTGTACGATCAAGACTGTAAAATGAGTAGGTTGTCAGAAATAGATCTCTAATGTTGTTGGACTGCAGAAATTATTGGAGTTTGAGAAATTGATTGAAATGGAGAAACTTGTAGATTTAGTGAACGTGCGGATAATGCAAAGTGCGAATTTGTTGAAAATGGGAGATTTTTCAAATTTTGGGAATGAGTTATATATGCTGATAGGGAAAATGCTTGAGCTTGCTGAATTGTTAATAATTGACATTTTGAGAGAAACAGAGAGGCAGGTTTGCTGAAACTGATGGGAATGGAGAAATTGAGGTTGCAGTGAATGTGGAGAAGTGGCAAATGTGCTCAGTCTAACAGCTTTCTGGAAATGGAGTATTTGATAGAGAAAGACATCTACATTTGCTGAGAAAGTTAGAAATTGAGAAATTGTAAGTTCAGAAAAATGAAAAGCAACGCGAAATGTGGAGAGTGTTAGAATTAGTGATACTTAATTAGATAGGCAGTGGATATTAATAGCGATAGGGAGGTTGGTGGAAAGTAAGAAACTTGCACATTCAGCGAAGGAGCAGAAGCTAAAGCAGCGATTTGGTTAAAATGGGAGATTTTATAAATATTGAGAATGTGAAATAGCTGCAGAGAGATAAAATGCTTGAATTTTATCAATGGCTAGGTATTGTTATTTTGCTGTCCACAGCGAACCAGTTTTCCTTTCTTTAAGGGATATGGAGAAATTGATAGTGTAGCCAATGCAGAGAAGCTGGAAATCTGCAGAATTTGATTAATTGCAAGGAACTGAGTACTTCCTGGATCTAGAAACCTGATTAGTTGCAAAATATTGGAATGGTGGTATTGAAGGAATAGTTGTACGATCAACACTGTAAAATGAGTAGGTTATCAGAAATAGATCTATTTATGTTGTTGGACTGCAGAAATTATTGGAGTTTGAGAAATTGATTGAAATGGAGAAACTTGTAGATTTAGTGAACGTGCGGATAATGCAAAGTGCGAATTTGTTGAAAATGGGAGATTTTTCAAATTTTGGGAATGAGTTATATATGCTGATAGGGAAAAAGCTTGAACTTGCTGAATTGCTAATAATTGACATTTTGAGAGAAACAGAGAGGCAGGTTTGCTGAAACTGAAGGGAATGGAGAAATTGAAGTTGCAGTGAATGTGGCGAAGGTGTAATGTGCTTAGTCTAGCAGATTTCTGGAAATGGAGTATTTGATAGATAAATAGAACTACATTTGCTGATAAAGTTAGAAATTGAGAAATTGTAGGTTCAGGTGAAAGTAACTCGAAAAGTGGAGAATGTTAGAATTAGAGATATTATTTAGATAGGCAGTGGATTTTAATAGAGATAACATGGTTGGTGGAAAGTAAGAAACTTGTACATTCAGAGATGGAGCAGAAGATACAAATAGCGAATTTGATGAAAAAGGGAGATTTTACAAATATTGGGAATGTGAAATAGCTGCAGATATATAAAATGCTCGAATTTTATCAATTGCTAGGAATTGATATTTTGCTATCCACTGCGAACCAGGTTTGCTTAAATTGAGGGATATGGAGAAATTGATAGTGTAGCCAATGCAGAAAAGCTGGGAATCTGCAGAATATGATTAATTGCAAGGAACTGAGTACTTCCTGGATCTAGAAACCCGATTAGTTGCAAAATATTGGAATGGTGGTATTGAAGGAATAGTTGTACGATCAAGACTGTAAAATGAGTAGGTTGTCAGAAATAGATCTATTTATGTTGTTGGACTGCAGAAATTATTGGAGTTTGAGAAATTGATTGAAATGGAGAAACTTGTAGATTTAGTGACCGTGCGGATAATGCAAAGTGCGAAATTGTTGAAAATGGGAGATTTTTCAAATTTTGGGAATGAGTTATATATGCTGATAGGGAAAATGCTTGAACTTGCTGAATTGCTAATAATTGACATTTTGAGAGAAACAGGGAGCCAGGTTTGCTGAAACTGATGGGAATGGAGAAATTGAGGTTGCAGTGAATGTGGAGAAGTGGCAAATGTGCTCAGTCTAACAGCTTTCTGGAAATGGAGTATTTGATAGAGAAAGACATCTACATTTACTGAGAAAGTTAGAAATTGTGAAATTGTAAGTTCAGAAAAATGAAAAGCAACGCGAAATGTGGAGAGTGTTAGAATTAGTGATACTTATTTAGATAGGCAGTGGATATTAATAGCGATAGGGAGGTTGGTGGAAAGTAAGAAACTTGCACATTCAGCGAAGGAGCAGAAGCTAAAGCAGATATTTGGTGAAAATGGGAGATTTTATAAATATTGGGAATGTGAAATAGCTGCAGAGAGATAAAATGCTTGAATTTTATCAAGGGCTAGGTACTGTTATTTTGCTGTCCACAGCGAACCAGTTTTCCTTTCATTGAGGGATATGGAGAATTTGACAGTGTAGCCAACGCAGAGAAGCTGTGAATCTGCAGAATTTGACTAATTACAAGAAACTGAGTACTTCCTGGATGTAGAAACCTGACTAGTTGCATAATATTGCGATGGTGATATTGTACGATCAACATTGAAAAATGAATAGGATGTCAGAAATAGATCTATTTATGTTGTTGGACTGCAGAAATTATTGGAGTTTGAGAAATTGATTGAACTGGAGAAACTTGTAGATTCAGTGAACGTGCGGATAATGCAAAGTGCGAATTTGTTGAAAATGGGAGATTTTTCAAATTTTGGGAATGAGTTATATATGCTGATAGGGAAAAAGCTTGAACTTGCTGAATTGCTAATAATTGACATTTTGAGAGAAACAGACAACCAGGTTTGCTGAAACTGAAGGGAATGGAGAAATTGAAGTTGCAGTGAATGTGGAGAAGCTGCAATGTGCTTAGTCTAACAGATTTCTGGAAATGGAGTACTTGATAGATAAATAGAAATACATTTGCTGATAAAGTTAGAAATTGAAAATTGCAGTTTCAGGTGAATGATAAGTAACTCGAAAAGTGGAGAGTGTTAGAATTAGAGATACTAATTTAGATAGGCAGTGGATTTTAATAGAGATAACATGGTTGGTGGAAAGTAAGAAACTTGTACATTCAGAGAAGGAGCAGAAGCTATAAATAGCGAATTTGGTGAAAAAGGGAGATTTTACCAATATTGGGAATGTGAAATAGCTGCAGATATATAAAATGCTCGAATTTTATCAATGGCTAGGTATTGATATTTTGCTATCATCAGCGAAACAGGTTTGCTTAAATTGAGGGATATGGAGAAATTGATAGTGTAGCTAATGCGGAGGAGTTTGGGAATCTGCAGAATTTGATTAATTGCACGATGCTGAGCACTTTCTGGATGTAGACACCTGAGTAGTTGCAAAATATTGGAATTGTGTTATTGAAGGAATAGTTGTGCGATCAACATTGAAAAATGAGTAGGTTGTCAGAAATAGATCTATTTATTTTATTGGAGTGCAGAAATTATTGGAGTTTGAGAAATTGATTGAAATGGTAAACTAGGAAATTCAGTGAAAGAGCGGATAATGCTAACAGCGAACTTGTTGGAAATGGGAGATTTTACAAATTGTGGGAATGAGTTATATCTGCTGATAGAGAAAATGCCTGAAATTGCTGAATTGCTAATAATTGACATTTTCAGAGAACCAGACAGCCAGGTTTGCTGAAACTGAAGGGAATGGAGAAATTGAAGTTGCAGTGAATGTGGAGAGGCTGCAATGTGCTTAGTCTAACAGATTTCTGGAAATTGGGTATGTGATAGATAAATAGAAGTACATTTGCTGATAAAGTTAGAAGTTGAGAGATTGTAGGTTCAGGTGAATGATAAGTAACTCGAAAGGTGGAGAATCTTTGAATTAGAGATAATTGTTTAGATAGGCAGTGCATATTAATAGAGATAGCGAGGTTGGTGGAATGTAAGAAACTTGTACATTTCGAGAAGGAGCAGAAGCTAAAGCAGCGAATTTGGTGAAAATGGGAGATTTTATAATTATTGGGAATGTGAAATAGCTGCAGATATATAAAATGCTCGAATTTTATCAATGGCTAGGAATTGATATTTTGCTATCCACTGCGAACCAGGTTTGCTTTAATTGACCGATATGGAGAAATTGATAGTGTAGCCAATGCTGGGAATCTGCAGAATCCGATTAATTGCACGATGCTCAGTACTTTCTGGATGTAGACACCTGAGTAGTTGCAAAATATTGGAATTATGAAATTGAAGGAATAGTTGTACGATCAACATTGAAAAATGAGTTGGTTGTCAGAAATAGATCAATTTATGTTATTGGAGTACAGAAATTATTGGAGTTTGAGAAATTGATTGAAATGGAGTAACTAGGAGATTCAGTGTACGAGCGGATAATGCAAACAGCGAATTTGTTGAAAATGGGAGATTTTTCAAATTTTGGGAATGAGTTATATATGCTGATAGGGAAAATGCTTGAACTTGCTGAATTGCTAATAATTGACATTTTGAGAGAAACAGAGAGCCAGGTTTGCTGAAACTGATGGGAATGGAGAAACTGAGGTTGCAGTGAATGTGGAGAAGTGGCAAATGTGCTCAGTCTAACAGCTTTCTGGAAATAGTCTATTTGATAGACAAATACATCTACATTTGCTGAGAAAGTTAGAAATTGAGAAATTGTAAGTTCAGAAAAATGAAAAGCAACGCGAAATGTGGAGAGTGTTAGAATTAGTGATACTTATTTAGATAGGCAGTGGATATTAATAGCGATAGGGAGGTTTGTGGAAAGTAAGAAACTTGCATATTCAGCGAAGGAGCGGAAGCTAAAGCAGCGAATTTGGTGAAAATGGGAGATTTTATAAATATTGGGAATGAGAAATAGCTGCAGAGAGATAAAATGCTTGAATTTTATCAATGGCTAGGTATTGTTACTTTGCTGTCCACACCGAACCTGTTTTCCTTTCATTGAGGGATATGGAGAATTTGACAGTGTAGCCAACGCAGAGAAGCTGTGAATCTGCAGAATTTGAGTAATTACAAGAAACTGAGTACTTCCTGGATGTAGAAACCTGAGTAGTTGCAAAATATTGCGATGGTGATATTGTACGATCAACATTGAAAAATGAGTAGGTTGTCAGAAATAGATCTATTTATGTTATTGGAGTGCAGAAATTATTGGAGTTTGAGAAATTGATAGAAATGGAGAAACTAGGAGATTCAGTGTACGAGCGGAAAATGCAAACAGCGAAATTGATGAAAATGGGAGTTTTTTCAAATTTTGGGAATGAGTTATATATGCTGATAGGGAAAATGCTTGAACTTGCTGAATTGCTAATAATTGACATTTTGAGAGAAACAGAGAGCCAGGTTTGCTGAAACTGATGGGAATGGAGAAATGGAGGTTGCAGTGAATGTGGAGAAGTGGCAAATGTGCTCAGTCTAACAGCTTTCTGGAAATAGAGTATTTGATAGAGAAATACATATACATTTGCTGAGAAAGTTAGAAATTGAGAAATTGTAAGTTCAGAAAAATGAAAAGCAACGCGAAATGTGGAGAGTGTTAGAATTAGTGATACTTATTTAGATAGGCAGTGGATATTAATAGCGATAGGGAGGTTGGTGGTAAGTAAGAAACTTGCACATTCAGAGAAGGAGCAGAAGCTATAAATAGCGAATTTGGTGAAAAAGGGAGATTTTACAAATATTGGGAATGTGAAATAGCTGTAGATATATAAAATGCTCGAATTTTTTCAATGGCTAGGAATTGATATTTTCCTATCCGCAGCCAACCAGGTTTGCATAAATTGAGGGATATGGAGAAATTGATAGTGTAGCCAATGCAGAGGAGCTGGGAAACTGCAGAATTTGATTAGTTGCACGATGCTGAGTACTTTCAGGATGTAGACACCTGAGTAGTTGACAAATATTGTAATTGTGATATTGAAGGAATAGTTGTACGATCAACATTGAAAAATGAGTAGGTTCTCAGAAATAGATCTATTTATGTTATTGGAACGCAGAAATTATTGGAGTTTGAGAAATTGATTGAAATGGATAAACTAGGAAATTCAGTGAACGTGTGGATAATGCAAAGTGCGAATATGTTGAAAATGGGAGATTTTTCAAATTGTGGGAATGAGTTATTTATGCTGATAGGGAAAAAGCTTGAACTTGCTGAATTGCTAATAATTGACATTTTCAGAGAAACAGAGAGCCAGGTTTGCTGAAACTGAAGGGAGTGGAGAAATTGAAGTTGCAGTGAATGTGGAGAAGCTGCAATGTGCTTAGTCTAACAGATTTCTGGAAATTGGGTATGTGATAGATAAATAGAAGTACATTTGCTGATAAAGTTAGAAGTTGAGAGATTGTAGGTTCAGGTGAATGATAAGTAACTCGAAAGGTGGAGAATCTTTGAATTAGAGATACTTGTTTAGGGAGGCAGTGGATATTAATAGAGATAGCGATGTTGGTGGAATGTAAGAAACTTGTACATTTCGAGAAGGAGCAGAAGCTAAAGCAACGAATTTGGTGAAAATGGGAGATTTTATAAATATTGGGAATGTGAATTAGCTGCAGAGAGATAAAATGCTTGAATTTTATCAATGGCTAGGTATTGTTATTTCGCTGTCCACAGCGAACCAGTTTTCCTTTCATTGAGGGATATGGATAATTTGACAGTGTAGCCAACGCAGAGAAGCTGTGAATCTGCAGAATTTGATTAATTACAAGAAACTGAGTACTTCCTGGATGTAGAAACCTGACTAAACTAACTCGAAAAGTGGAGAGTTTTAGAATTAGAGATACTTATTTAGATAGGCAGTGGATTTTAATAGAGATAACATGGTTGGTGGAAAGTAAGAAACTTGTACATTCAGAGAAGGAGCAGAAGGTATAAATAGCGAATTTGGTGAAAAAGGGAGATTTTACAAATATTGGGAATGTGAAATAGGTGTAGATATATAAAATGCTCGAATTTTATCAATGGCTTGGAATTGATATTTTGCTATCCACAGCGAACCAGGTTTGCTTAAATTGAGGGATATGGAGAAATTGATAGCGTAGCCAATGCAGAGGAGCTGGGAATCTGCAGAATTTGATTAGTTGCACGATGCTGAGTACTTTCTGGATGTAGACATCTGAGTAGTTGTAAAATATTGGAATTGTGATATTGAAGTATTAGTTGTACGATCAACATTGAAAAATGAGTAGGTTGTCAGAAATAGATCTATTTATGTTATTGGACTGCAGAAATTATTGGAGTTTGAGAAATTGATTGAAATGGATAAACTTGTAGATTCAGTGAACGTGCGGATAATGCAAAGTGCGAATTTGTTGAAAATGGGAGATTTTTCAAATTTTGGGAATGAGTTATATATGCTGATAGGGAAAAAGCTTGAACTTGCTGAATTGCTAATAATTGACATTTTGAGAGAAACAGAGAGGCAGGTTTGCTGAAAGTGAAGGGAATGGAGAAATTGAAGTTGCAGTGAATGTGGAGAAGCTGCAATGTGCTTAGTCTAACAGATTTCTGGAAATGGAGTATTTGATAGATAAATAGAACTACATTTGCTGATAAAGTTAGAAATTGAGAAATTGTAGGTTCAGAAAAATGATAAGTAACTCGAAAAGTGGAGAGTGTTAGAATTAGAGATACTTATTTAGATAGGCAGTGGATTTTAATAGCGATGGGGAGGTTGGTGGAAAGTAAGAAACTTGCTCATTCAGCGAAGGAGCAGATGCTAAAGCAGCGATTTGGTGAAAATGGGAGATTTTATAAATATTGGGAATGTGAAATCGCTGCAGAGAGATGAAATGCTTGAATTTTATCAATGGCTAGGTATTGTTATTTCGCTGTCCACAGCGAACCAGTTTTCCTTTCAATGAGGGATATGGAGAATTTGACAGTGTAACCAACGCAGAGAAGCTGTGAATCTGCAGAATTTGATTAATTACAAGAAACTGAGTACGTCCTGGATGTAGAAACCTGACTAAACTAACTCGAAAAGTGGAGAGTTTTAGAATTAGAGATACTTATTTAGATAGGCAGTGGATTTTAATAGAGATAACATGGTTGGTGGAAAGTAAGAAACTTGTACATTCAGAGAAGGAGCAGAAGCTATAAATAGCGAATTTGGTGAAAAAGGGAGATTTTACAAATATTGGGAATGTGAAATAGGTGTAGATATATAAAATGCTCGAATTTTATCAATGGCTTGGAATTGATATTTTGCTATCCACAGCGAACCAGGTTTGCTTAAATTGAGGGATATGGAGAAATTGATAGTGTAGCGAATGCTGGGAATCTGCAGAATTCGATTAATTGCACGATGCTGAGTACTTTCTGAATGTAGACACCTGAATAGTTGCAAAATATTGGAATTATGAAATTAAAGGAATAGTTGTACGATGAACATTGAAAAATGAGTAGGTTGTCAGAAATAGATCTATTTATGTTATTGGAGTGCAGAAATTATTGGAGTTTGAGAAATTGATAGAAATGGAGAAACTAGGAGATTCAGTGTACGAGCGGATAATGCAAACAGCGAATTTGATGAAAATGGGAGTTATTTCAAATTTTGGCAATGAGTTATATATGCTGATAGGGAAAATGCTTGAATTTGCTGAATTGCTATAATTGACAATTTGAGAGAAACAGAGAGACAGGTTTGCTGAAACTGATGGGAATGGAGAAATGGAGGTTGCAGTGAATGTGGAGAAGTGGCAAATGTGCTCAGTCTAACAGCTTTCTGGAAATAGAGTATTTGATAGAGAAATACATCTACATTTGCTGAGAAAGTTAGAAATTGAGAAATTGTAAGTTCAGAAAAATGAAAAGCAACGCGAAATGTGGAGAGTGTTAGAATTAGTGATACTTATTTAGATAGGCAGTGGATATTAATAGCGATAGGGAGGTTGGTGGTAAGTAAAGAAACTTGCACATTCAGAGAAGGAGCAGAAGCTATAAATAGCGAATTTGGTGAAAAAGGGAGATTTTACAAATATTGGGAATGTGAAATAGCTGTAGATATATAAAATGCTCGAATTTTTTCAATGGCTAGGAATTGATATTTTCCTATCCGCAGCCAACCAGGTTTGCTTAAATTGAGGGATATGGAGAAATTGATAGTGTAGCCAATGCAGAGGAGCTGGGAATCTGCAGAATTTGATTAGTTGCACGATGCTGAGTACGTTCAGGATGTAGACACCTGAGTAGTTGACAAATATTGTAATTGTGATATTGAAGGAATAGTTGTACGATCAACATTGAAAAATGAGTAGGTTGTCAGAAATAGATCTATTTATGTTATTGGAACGCAGAAATTATTGGAGTTTGAGAAATTGATTGAAATGGATAAACTAGGAAATTCAGTGAACGTGCGGATAATGCAAAGTGCGAATATGTTGAAAATGGGAGATTTTTCAAATTGTGGGAATGAGTTATTTATGCTGATAGGGAAAAAGCTTGAACTTGCTGAATTGCTAATAATTGACATTTTCAGAGAAACAGAGAGCCAGGTTTGCTGAAACTGAAGGGAGTGGAGAAATTGAAGTTGCAGTGAATGTGGAGAAGCTGCAATGTGCTTAGTCTAACAGATTTCTGGAAATTGGGTATGTGATAGATAAATAGAAGTACATTTGCTGATAAAGTTAGAAGTTGAGAGATTGTAGGTTCTGGTGAATGATAAGTAACTCGAAAGGTGGAGAATCTTTGAATTAGAGATACTTGTTTAGGGAGGCAGTGGATATTAATAGAGATAGCGATGTTGGTGGAATGTAAGAAACTTGTACATTTCGAGAAGGAGCAGAAACTAAAGCAACGAATTTGGTGAAAATGGGAGATTTTATAAATATTGGGAATGTGAATTAGCTGCAGAGAGATAAAATGCTTGAATTTTATCAATGGCTAGGTATTGTCATTTCGCTGTCCACAGCGAACCAGTTTTCCTTTCATTGAGGGATATGGAGAATTTGACAGTGTAGCCAACGCAGAGAAGCTGTGAATCTGCAGAATTTGATTAATTACAAGAATCTGAGTACTTCCTAGATGTAGAAACTTGACTAGTTGCAAAATATTGCGATGGTGATATTGAAGGAATGCTTGTACGATCAACATTGAAAAATGAGCAGGATGTCAGAAATAGATCTATTTATGTTGTTGGACTGCAGAAATTATTGGAGTTTGAGAAATTGATTGAACTGGAGAAACTTGTAGATTCAGTGAACGTGCGGATAATGCAAAGTGCGAATTTGTTGAAAATGGGAGATTTCTCAAATTTTGGGAATGAGTTATATATGCTGATAGGGAAAAAGCTTGAACTTGCTGAATTGCTAATAATTGACATTTTGAGAGAAACAGAGAGGCAGGTTTGCTGAAACTGAAGGGAATGGAGAAATTGAAGTTGCAGTGAATGTGGAGAAGCTGCAATGTGCTTAGTCTAACAGATTTCTGGAAATTGAGTATTTGATAGATAAATAGAACTACATTTGCTGATAAAGTTAGAAATTGAGAAATTGTAGGTTCAGAAAAATGATAAGTAACTCGAAAAGTGGAGAGTGTTAGAATTAGAGATACTTATTTAGATAGGCAGTGGATTTTAATAGCGATGGGGAGGTTGGTGGAAAGTAAGAAACTTGCTCATTCAGCGAAGGAGCAGATGCTAAAGCAGCGATTTGGTGAAAATGGGAGATTTTATAAATATTGGGAATGTGAAATCGCTGCAGAGAGATAAAATGCTTGAATTTTATCAATGGCTAGGTATTGTTATTTCGCTGTCCACAGCGAACCAGTTTTCCTTTCAATGAGGGATATGGAGAATTTGACAGTGTAACCAACGCAGAGAAGCTGTGAATCTGCAGAATTTGATTAATTACAAGAAACTGAGTACTTCCTGGATGTAGAAACCTGACTAAACTAACTCGAAAAGTGGAGAGTTTTAGAATTAGAGATACTTATTTAGATAGGCAGTGGATTTTAATAGAGATAACATGGTTGGTGGAAAGTAAGAAACTTGTACATTCAGAGAAGGAGCAGAAGGTATAAATAGCGAATTTGGTGAAAAAGGGAGATTTTACAAATATTGGGAATGTGAAATAGGTGTAGATATATAAAATGCTCGAATTTTATCAATGGCTTGGAATTGATATTTTGCTATCCACAGCGAACCAGGTTTGCTTAAATTGAGGGATATGGAGAAATTGATAGCGTAGCCAATGCAGAGGAGCTGGGAATCTGCAGAATTTGATTAGTTGCACGATGCTGAGTACTTTCTGGATGTAGACATCTGAGTAGTTGTAAAATATTGGAATTGTGATATTGAAGTATTAGTTGTACGATCAACATTGAAAAATGAGTAGGTTGTCAGAAATAGATCTATTTATGTTATTGGACTGCAGAAATTATTGGAGTTTGAGAAATTGATTGAAATGGATAAACTTGTAGATTCAGTGAACGTGCGGATAATGCAAAGTGCGAATTTGTTGAAAATGGGAGATTTTTCAAATTTTGGGAATGAGTTATATATGCTGATAGGGAAAAAGCTTGAACTTGCTGAATTGCTAATAATTGACATTTTGAGAGAAACAGAGAGGCAGGTTTGCTGAAAGTGAAGGGAATGGAGAAATTGAAGTTGCAGTGAATGTGGAGAAGCTGCAATGTGCTTAGTCTAACAGATTTCTGGAAATGGAGTATTTGATAGATAAATAGAACTACATTTGCTGATAAAGTTAGAAATTGAGAAATTGTAGGTTCAGAAAAATGATAAGTAACTCGAAAAGTGGAGAGTGTTAGAATTAGAGATACTTATTTAGATAGGCAGTGGATTTTAATAGCGATGGGGAGGTTGGTGGAAAGTAAGAAACTTGCTCATTCAGCGAAGGAGCAGATGCTAAAGCAGCGATTTGGTGAAAATGGGAGATTTTATAAATATTGGGAATGTGAAATCGCTGCAGAGAGATGAAATGCTTGAATTTTATCAATGGCTAGGTATTGTTATTTCGCTGTCCACAGCGAACCAGTTTTCCTTTCAATGAGGGATATGGAGAATTTGACAGTGTAACCAACGCAGAGAAGCTGTGAATCTGCAGAATTTGATTAATTACAAGAAACTGAGTACGTCCTGGATGTAGAAACCTGACTAAACTAACTCGAAAAGTGGAGAGTTTTAGAATTAGAGATACTTATTTAGATAGGCAGTGGATTTTAATAGAGATAACATGGTTGGTGGAAAGTAAGAAACTTGTACATTCAGAGAAGGAGCAGAAGCTATAAATAGCGAATTTGGTGAAAAAGGGAGATTTTACAAATATTGGGAATGTGAAATAGGTGTAGATATATAAAATGCTCGAATTTTATCAATGGCTTGGAATTGATATTTTGCTATCCACAGCGAACCAGGTTTGCTTAAATTGAGGGATATGGAGAAATTGATAGTGTAGCGAATGCTGGGAATCTGCAGAATTCGATTAATTGCACGATGCTGAGTACTTTCTGAATGTAGACACCTGAATAGTTGCAAAATATTGGAATTATGAAATTAAAGGAATAGTTGTACGATGAACATTGAAAAATGAGTAGGTTGTCAGAAATAGATCTATTTATGTTATTGGAGTGCAGAAATTATTGGAGTTTGAGAAATTGATAGAAATGGAGAAACTAGGAGATTCAGTGTACGAGCGGATAATGCAAACAGCGAATTTGATAAAAATGGGAGTTATTTCAAATTTTGGCAATGAGTTATATATGCTGATAGGGAAAATGCTTGAATTTGCTGAATTGCTATAATTGACAATTTGAGAGAAACAGAGAGACAGGTTTGCTGAAACTGATGGGAATGGAGAAATGGAGGTTGCAGTGAATGTGGAGAAGTGGCAAATGTGCTCAGTCTAACAGCTTTCTGGAAATAGAGTATTTGATAGAGAAATACATCTACATTTGCTGAGAAAGTTAGAAATTGAGAAATTGTAAGTTCAGAAAAATGAAAAGCAACGCGAAATGTGGAGAGTGTTAGAATTAGTGATACTTATTTAGATAGGCAGTGGATATTAATAGCGATAGGGAGGTTGGTGGTAAGTAAAGAAACTTGCACATTCAGAGAAGGAGCAGAAGTTATAAATAGCGAATTTGGTGAAAAAGGGAGATTTTACAAATATTGGGAATGTGAAATAGCTGTAGATATATAAAATGCTCGAATTTTTTCAATGGCTAGGAATTGATATTTTCCTATCCGCAGCCAACCAGGTTTGCTTAAATTGAGGGATATGGAGAAATTGATAGTGTAGCCAATGCAGAGGAGCTGGGAATCTGCAGAATTTGATTAGTTGCACGATGCTGAGTACGTTCAGGATGTAGACACCTGAGTAGTTGACAAATATTGTAATTGTGATATTGAAGGAATAGTTGTACGATCAACATTGAAAAATGAGTAGGTTGTCAGAAATAGATCTATTTATGTTATTGGAACGCAGAAATTATTGGAGTTTGAGAAATTGATTGAAATGGATAAACTAGGAAATTCAGTGAACGTGCGGATAATGCAAAGTGCGAATATGTTGAAAATGGGAGATTTTTCAAATTGTGGGAATGAGTTATTTATGCTGATAGGGAAAAAGCTTGAACTTGCTGAATTGCTAATAATTGACATTTTCAGAGAAACAGAGAGCCAGGTTTGCTGAAACTGAAGGGAGTGGAGAAATTGAAGTTGCAGTGAATGTGGAGAAGCTGCAATGTGCTTAGTCTAACAGATTTCTGGAAATTGGGTATGTGATAGATAAATAGAAGTACATTTGCTGATAAAGTTAGAAGTTGAGAGATTGTAGGTTCTGGTGAATGATAAGTAACTCGAAAGGTGGAGAATCTTTGAATTAGAGATACTTGTTTAGGGAGGCAGTGGATATTAATAGAGATAGCGATGTTGGTGGAATGTAAGAAACTTGTACATTTCGAGAAGGAGCAGAAACTAAAGCAACGAATTTGGTGAAAATGGGAGATTTTATAAATATTGGGAATGTGAATTAGCTGCAGAGAGATAAAATGCTTGAATTTTATCAATGGCTAGGTATTGTTATTTCGCTGTCCACAGCGAACCAGTTTTCCTTCCATTGAGGGATATGGAGAATTTGACAGTGTAGCCAACGCAGAGAAGCTGTGAATCTGCAGAATTTGATTAATTACAAGAATCTGAGTACTTCCTAGATGTAGAAACTTGACTAGTTGCAAAATATTGCGATGGTGATATTGAAGGAATGCTTGTACGATCAGCATTGAAAAATGAGCAGGATGTCAGAAATAGATCTATTTATGTTGTTGGACTGCAGAAATTATTGGAGTTTGAGAAATTGATTGAACTGGAGAAACTTGTAGATTCAGTGAACGTGCGGATAATGCAAAGTGCGAATTTGTTGAAAATGGGAGATTTTTCAAATTTTGGGAATGAGTTATATATGCTGATAGGGAAAAAGCTTGAACTTGCTGAATTGCTAATAATTGACATTTTGAGAGAAACAGAGAGGCAGGTTTGCTGAAAGTGAAGGGAATGGAGAAATTGAAGTTGCAGTGAATGTGGAGAAGCTGCAATGTGCTTAGTCTAACAGATTTCTGGAAATGGAGTATTTGATAGATAAATAGAACTACATTTGCTGATAAAGTTAGAAATTGAGAAATTGTAGGTTCAGAAAAATGATAAGTAACTCGAAAAGTGGAGAGTGTTAGAATTAGAGATACTTATTTAGATAGGCAGTGGATTTTAATAGCGATGGAGAGGTTGGTGGAAAGTAAGAAACTTGCTCATTCAGCGAAGGAGCAGATGCTAAAGCAGCGATTTGGTGAAAATGGGAGATTTTATAAATATTGGGAATGTGAATTAGCTGCAGAGAGATAAAATGCTTGAATTTTATCAATGGCTAGGTATTGTTATTTCGCTGTCCACAGCGAACCAGTTTTCCTTTCAATGAGGGATATGGAGAATTTGACAGTGTAACCAACGCAGAGAAGCTGTGAATCTGCAGAATTTGATTAATTACAAGAAACTAAGTACTTCCTGGATGTAGAAACCTGACTAAACTAACTCGAAAAGTGGAGAGTTTTAGAAATAGAGATACTAATTTAGATAGGCAGTGGATTTTAATAGAGATAACATGGTTGGTGGAAAGTAAGAAACTTGTACATTCAGAGAAGGAGCAGAAGCTATAAATAGCGAATTTGGTGAAAAAGGGAGATTTTACAAATATTGGGAATGTGAAATAGGTGTAGATATATAAAATGCTCGAATTTTATCAATGGCTTGGAATTGATATTTTGCTATCCACAGCGAACCAGGTTTGCTTAAATTGAGGGATATGGAGAAATTGATAGCGTAGCCAATGCAGAGGAGCTGGGAATCTGCAGAATTTGATTAGTTGCACGATGCTGAGTACTTTCTGGATGTAGACACCTGAGTAGTTGTAAAATATTGGAATTGTGATATTGAAGTATTAGTTGTACGATCAACATTGAAAAATGAGTAGGTTGTCAGAAATAGATCTATTTATGTTATTGGACAGCAGAAATTATTGGAGTTTGAGAAATTGATTGAAATGGATAAACTTGTAGATTCAGTGAACGTGCGGATAATGCAAAGTGCGAATTTGTTGAAAATGGGAGATTTTTCAAATTTTCGCAATGAGTTATTTATGCTGATAGGGAAAAAGCTTGAACTTGCTGAATTGCTAATAATTGACATTTTGAGAGAAACAGAGAGGCAGGTTTGCTGAAACTGAGGGGAATGGAGATAATGAAGTTGCAGTGAATGTGGAGAAGCTGCAATGTGCTTAGTCTAACAGATTTCTGGAAATTGGGTATGTGATAGATAAATAGAAGTACATTTGCTGATAAAGTTAGAAGTTGAGAGATTGTCGGTTCAGGTGAATGAAAAGTAACTCGAATGGTGGAGAATCTTTGAATTAGAGATAAGTGTTTAGGTAGGCAGTGTATATTAATAGAGATAGCGATGTTGGTGGAATGTAAGAAACTTGTACATTTCGAGAAGGAGCAGAAGCTAAAGCAAAGAATTTGGTGAAAATGGGAGATTTTATAAATATTGGGAATGTGAATTAGCTGCAGAGAGATAAAATGCTTGAATTTTATCAATGGCTAGGTATTGTTATTTTGCTGTCCACAGCGAACCAGTTTTCCTTTCATTGAGGGATATGGAGAATTTGACAGTGTAGCCAACGCAGAGAAGCTGTGAATCTGCAGAATTTGATTAATTACAAGAAACTGAGTACTTCCTAGATGAAGAAACCTGACTAGTTGCAATATATTGCGATGGTGATATTGAAGGAATGCTTGTACGATCAACATTGAAAAATGTGCAGGATGTCAGAAATAGATCTATTTATGTTGGACTGCAGAAATTATTGGAGTTTGAGAAATTGATTGAACTGGAGAAACTTGTAGATTCAGTGAACGTCCGGATAATGCAAAGTGCGAATTTGTTGAAAATTGGTGATTTTTAAAATTTTGGGAATGAGTTATATATGCTGATAGGGAAAAAGCTTGAACTTGCTGAATTGCTAATAATTGACATTTTGAGAGAAACAGAGAGCCAGGTTTGCTGAAACTGAAGGGAATGGAGAAATTGAAGTTGCAGTAAATGTGGAGAAGCTGCAATGTGCTTAGTCTAACAGATTTCTGGAAATGGAGTATTTGATAGATAAATAGAACTACATTTGCTGATAAAGTTAGAAATTGAGAAATTGTATGTTCAGGTGAATCAGAAGTAACTCGAAAAGTGGAGAGTGTCAGAATTAGAGATACTTATTTAGATAGGCAGTGGATTTTAACAGAGATAATGTGGTTGGTGGAAAGTAAGATACTTGTACATTCAGAGAAGGAGCAGAAGCTATAAATAGCGAATTTGGTGAAAATGGGAGATTTTATAAATATTGGGAATGTGAAATAGCTGCAGATACATAAAATGCTCGAATTTTATCAATGGCAAGGTATTGATATTTTGCTATCCACAGCGAACCAGTTTTGCTTAAATTGAGGGATATGGAGAAATTGATAGTGTAGCCAATGCAGAGAAGCTGGAAATCTGCAGAATTTGATTAATTGCAAGGAACTGAGTACTTCCTGGATCTAGAAACCTGATTAGTTGCAAAATATTGGAATGGTGGTATTGAAGGAATAGTTGTACGATCAACACTGTAAAATGAGTAGGTTGTCAGAAATAGATCTATTTATGTTGTTGGACTGCAGAAATTATTGGAGATTGAGAAATTGATTGAAATGGAGAAACTTGTAGATTTAGTGAACGTGCGGATAATGCAAAGTGCGAATTTGTTGAAAATGGGAGATTTTTCAAATTTTGGGAATGAGTTATATATGCTGATAGGGAAAAAGCTTGAACTTGCTGAATTGCTAATAATTGACATTTTGAGAGAAACAGAGAGGCAGGTTTGCTGAAACTGAAGGGAATGGAGAAATTGAAGTTGCAGTGAATGTGGCGAAGGTGTAATGTGCTTAGTCTAGCAGATTTCTGGAAATGGAGTATTTGATAGATAAATAGAACTACATTTGCTGATAAAGTTAGAAATTGAGAAATTGTAGGTTCAGGTGAATGATAAGTAACTCGAAAAGTGGAGAATGTTAGAATTAGAGATATTATTTAGATAGGCAGTGGATTTTAATAGAGATAACATGGTTGGTGGAATGTAAGAAACTTGTACATTCAGAGAAGGAGCAGAAGCTATAAATAGCGAATTTGGTGAAAATGGGAGATTTTATAAATATTGGGAATGTGAAATAGCTGCAGATACATAAAATGCTCGAATTTTATCAATGGCTAGGTATTGATATTTTGCTATCCACAGCGAACCAGTTTTGCTTAAATTGAGGGATATGGAGAAATTGATAGTGTAGCCAATGCAGAGGAGCTGGGAATCTGCAGAATTTGATTAATTGCAAGGAACTGAGTACTTCCTGGATCTAGAAACCTGATTAGTTGCAAAATATTGGAATGGTGGTATTGAATGAATAGCTGTACGATCAACACTGTAAAATGAGTAGGTTGTCAGAAATAGATCTATTTATGTTGTTGGACTGCAGAAATTATTGGAGTTAGAGAAATTGATTGAAATGGAGAAACTAGGAGATTCAGTGTACGAGCGGATAATGCAAACAGCGAATTTGATGAAAATGGGTGATTTTTCAAATTTTGGGAATGAGTTATATATGCTGATAGGGAAAATGCTTGAACTTGCTGAATTGCTAATAATTGACATTTTGAGAGAACAGACAGCCAGGTTTGCTGAAACTGATGGGAATGGAGAAACTGAGGTTGCAGTGAATGTGGAGAAGTGGCAAAAGTGCTCAGTCTAACAGCTTTCTGGAAATGGAGTATTTGATAGAGAAATACATCTACATTTGCTGAGAAAGTTAGAAATTGAGAAATTGTAAGTTCAGAAAAATGAAAAGCAACGCGAAATGTGGAGAGTGTTAGAATTAGTGATACTTATTTATATAGGCAGTGGATATTAATAGCGATAGGGAGGTTGGTGGAAAGTAAGAAACTTGCACATTCAGCGAAGGAGCAGAAGCTAAAGCAGCGATTTGGTGAAAATGGGAGATTTTATAAATATTGGGAATGTGAAATAGCTGCAGAGAGATAAAATGCTTGAATTTTATCAAGGGCTAGGTATTGTTATTTTGCTGTCCACAGCGAACCAGTTTTCCTTTCATTGAGGGATATGGAGAATTTGACAATGTAGCCAACGCAGAGAAGCTGTGAATCTGCAGTATTTGATTAATTACAAGAAACTGAGTACTTCCTGGATGTAGAAACCGGACTAGTTGCAAAATATTGCGATGGTGATATTGAAGGAATACTTGTACGATCAACATTGAAAAAAGAGCAGTTTGTCAGAAATAGAACTATTTATGTTGTTGGACTGCAGAAATTATTGGAGTTTGAGAAATTGATTGAACTGGAGAAACTTGTAGATTCAGTGAACGTGCGGATAATGCAAAGTGCGAATTTGTTGAAAGTGGGAGATTTTTCAAATTTTGGGAATGAGATATATATGCTGATAGGGAAAAAGCTTGAACTTGCTGAATTGCTAATAATTGACATTTTGAGAGAAACAGAGAGTCAGGTTTGCTGAAACTGAAGGGAATGGAGAAATTGAAGTTGCAGTGAATGTGGAGAAGCTGCAATGTGCTTAGTCTAACAGATTTCTGGAAATGGAGTATTTGATAGATAAATAGAACTACATTTGCTGATAAAGTTAGAAATTGAGAAATTGTAGGTTCAGGTGAATGATAAGTAACTCGAAAAGTGGAGAATGTTAGAATTAGAGATATTATTTAGATAGGCAGTGGATTATAATAGAGATAACATGGTTGGTGGAATGTAAGAAACTTGTACATTCAGAGAAGGAGCAGAAGCTATAAATAGCGAATTTGGTGAAAATGGGAGATTTTATAAATATTAGGAATGTGAAATAGCTGCAGATACATAAAAAGCTCGAATTTTATCAATGGCTAGGTATTGATATTTTGCTATCCACAGCGAACCAGTTTTGCTTAAATTGAGGGATATGGAGAAATTGATAGTGTAGCCAATGCAGAGGAGCTGGGAATCTGCAGCATTTGATTAATTGCAAGGAACTGAGTACTTCCTGGATTTTGAAACCTGATTAGTTGCAAAATATTGGAATGGTGGTATTGAAGGAATAGTTGTACGATCAACACTGTAAAATGAGTAGGTTGTCAGAAATAGATCTATTTATGTTGTTGGACTGCAGAAATTATTGGAGTTTGAGAAACTGGTTGAAATGGAGAAACTAGGAGATTCAGTGTACGAGCGGATAATGCAAACAGCGAATTTGATGAAAATGGGTGATTTTTCAAATTTTGGGCATGAGTTATATATGGTGATAGGGAAAATGCTTAAACTTGCTGAATTGCTAATAATTGACATTTTGAGAGAACAGACAGCCAGGTTTGCTGAAACTGATGGGAATGGAGAAAATGAGGTTGCAGTGAATGTGGAGAAGTGGCAAAAGTGCTCAGTCTAACAGCTTTCTGGAAATGGAGTATTTGATAGATGAATACATCTACATTTGCTGAGAAAGTTTGAAATTGAGAAATTGTAAGTTCAGAAAAATGAAAAGCAACGCGAAATGTGGAGTGTGTTAGAATTAGTGATACTTATTTAGATAGGCAGTGGATATTAATAGCGATAGGGAGGTTGGTGGAAAGTAAGAAACTTGCACATTCAGCGAAGGAGCAGAAGCTAAAGCAGCGATTTGGTGAAAATGGGAGATTTTATAAATATTGGGAATGTGAAATAGCTGCAGAGAGATAAAATGCTTGAATTTCATCAAGGGCTAGGTATTGTTATTTTGCTGTCCACAGCGAACCAGTTTTCCTTTCATTGAGGGATATGGAGAATTTGACAGTGTAGCCAACGCAGAGAAGCTGTGAATCTGCAGAATTTGATTAATTACAAGAAACTGAGTACTTCCTAGATGTAGAAACCTGACTAGTTGCAAAATATTGCGATGGTGATATTGAAGGAATACTTGGAAAAACTCAGCAAGTCTGGCAGCATCGGCGGAGAAGAAATCAGTCAACGTTTCGAGCCCTCATGGCCCTTCAGCAGAAAATGCTTAAACTTGCTGAATTGCTAATAATTGACATTTTGAGAGAACAGACAGCCAGGTTTGCTGAAACTGATGGGAATGGAGAAAATGAGGTTGCAGTGAATGTGGAGAAGTGGCAAAAGTGCTCAGTCTAACAGCTTTCTGGAAATGGAGTATTTGATAGATGAATACATCTACATTTGCTGAGAAAGTTTGAAATTGAGAAATTGTAAGTTCAGAAAAATGAAAAGCAACGCGAAATGTGGAGTGTGTTAGAATTAGTGATACTTATTTAGATAGGCAGTGGATATTCTGCTGAAGGGCCATGAGGGCTCGAAACGTTGACTGATTTCTTCTCCGCCGATGCTGCCAGACTTGCTGAGTTTTTCCAGGTAATTCTGTTTTTATTTTGTTTTGCATTTCCAGCATCCGCAGTAGCTTTTAGCTTTTTGTTTTTATATTGAAGGAATACTTGTACGATCAACATTGAAAAATGAGCAGGTTGTCAGAAATAGATCTATTTATGTTTTTGGACTGCAGAAATTATTGGAGTTTGAGAAATTGATTGAACTGGAGAAACTTGTAGATTCAGTGAACGTGCGGATAATGCAAAGTGCGAATTTGTTGAAAATGGGAGATTTTTCAAATTTTGGGAATGAGTTATATATGCTGATAGGGAAAAAGCTTGAACTTGCTGAATTGTTAATAATTGACATTTTGAGAGAAACAGACAGCCAGGTTTGATTAAACTGAGGGTATGGAGAAATTGAAGTTGCAGTGAATGTGGAGAAGCTGCAATGTGCTTAGTCTAACAGATTTCTGGAAATGGAGTATTTGATAGATAAATAGAACTACATTTGCTGATAAAGTTAGAAATTGAGAAATTGTAGGTTCAGTTGAATGATAAGTAACTCGAAAAGTGGAGAGTGTTAGAATTAGAGATACTTATTTAGATAGGCAGTGGATTTCAATAGAGATAACATGGTTGGTGGAAAGTAAGAAACTTGTACATTCAGAGAAGGAGCAGAAGATATAAATAGCGAATTTGGTGAAAAAGGGAGATTTTACATTTATTGGGAATGTGAAATAGCTGCAGATTTATAAAATGCTCGAATTTTTTCAATGGCTAGGAATTGATATTTTGCTATCCACTGCGAACCAGGTTTGCTTAAATTGAGGGATATGGAGAAATTGATAGTGTAGTTAATGCTGGGAATCTGCAGAATTCGATTAATTGCACGATGCTGAGTACTTTCTGGATGTAGACACCTGAGTAGTTGCAAAATATTGGAATTGTGTTATTGAAGGAATAGTTGTACGATCAACATTGATAAATGAGTAGGTTGTCAGAAATAGATCTATTTATTTTATTGGAGTGCAGAAATTATTGGAGTTTGAGAAATTGATTGAAATGGTAAACTAGGAAATTCAGTGAAAGAGCGGATAATGCTAACAGCGAACTTGTTGGAAATGGGAGATTTTACAAATTGTGGGAATGAGTTATATCTGCTGATAGAGAAAATGCCTGAAATTGCTGAATTGCTAATAATTGACATTTTCAGAGAACCAGACAGCCAGGTTTGCTGAAACTGAAGGGAATGGAGAAATTGAAGTTGCAGTGAATGTGGAGAGGCTGCAATGTGCTTAGTCTAACAGATTTCTGGAAATTGGGTATGTGATAGATAAATAGAAGTACATTTGCTGATAAAGTTAGAAGTTGAGAGATTGTAGGTTCAGGTGAATGATAAGTAACTCGAAAGGTGGAGAATCTTTGAATTAGAGATAATTGTTTAGATAGGCAGTGCATATTAATAGAGATAGCGAGGTTGGTGGAATGTAAGAAACTTGTACATTTCGAGAAGGAGCAGAAGCTAAAGCAGCGAATTTGGTGAAAATGGGAGATTTTATAAATATTGGGAATGTGAAATAGCTGCAGATATATAAAATGCTCGAATTTTATCAATGGCTAGGAATTGATATTTTGCTATCCACTGCGAACCAGGTTTGCTTTAATTGAGGGATATGGAGAAATTGATAGTGTAGCCAATGCTGGGAATCTGCAGAATCCGATTAATTGCACGATGCTCAGTACTTTCTGGATGTAGACACCTGAGTAGTTGCAAAATATTGGAATTATGAAATTGAAGGAATAGTTGTACGATCAACATTGAAAAATGAGTTGGTTGTCAGAAATAGATCTATTTATGTTATTGGAGTACAGAAATTATTGGAGTTTGAGAAATTGATTGAAATGGAGTAACTAGGAGATTCAGTGTACGAGCGGATAATGCAAACAGCGAATTTGTTGAAAATGGGAGATTTTTCAAATTTTGGGAATGAGTTATATATGCTGATAGGGAAAATGCTTGAACTTGCTGAATTGCTAATAATTGACATTTTGAGAGAAACAGAGAGCCAGGTTTGCTGAAACTGATGGGAATGGAGAAACTGAGGTTGCAGTGAAATGTGGAGAAGTGGCAAATGTGCTCAGTCTAACAGCTTTCTGGAAATAGAGTATTTGATAGAGAAATACATATACATTTGCTGAGAAAGTTAGAAATTGAGAAATTGTAAGTTCAGAAAAATGAAAAGCAACGCGAAATGTGGAGTGTGTTAGAATTAGTGATACTTATTTAGATAGGCAGTGGATATTAATAGCGATAGGGAGGTTGGTGGTAAGTAAGAAACTTGCACATTCAGAGAAGGAGCAGAAGCTATAAATAGCGAATTTGGTGAAAAAGGGAGATTTTACAAATATTGGGAATGTGAAATAGCTGTAGATATATAAAATGCTCGAATTTTTTCAATGGCTAGGAATTGATATTTTCCTATCCGCAGCCAACCAGGTTTGCTTAAATTGAGGGATATGGAGAAATTGATAGTGTAGCCAATGCAGAGGAGCTGGGAATCTGCAGAATTTGATTAGTTGCACCATGCTGAGTACTTTCAGGATGTAGACACCTGAGTAGTTGACAAATATTGTAATTGTGATATTGAAGGAATAGTTGTACGATCAACATTGAAAAATGAGTAGGTTGTCAGAAATAGATCTATTTATGTTATTGGAACGCAGAAATTATTGGAGTTTGAGAAATTGATTGAAATGGATAAACTAGGAAATTCAGTGAACGTGCGGATAATGCAAAGTGCGAATATGTTGAAAATGGGAGATTTTTCAAATTGTGGGAATGAGTTATTTATGCTGATAGGGAAAAAGCTTGAACTTGCTGAATTGCTAATAATTGACATTTTCAGAGAAACAGAGAGCCAGGTTTGCTGAAACTGAAGGGAGTGGAGAAATTGAAGTTGCAGTGAATGTGGAGAAGCTGCAATGTGCTTAGTCTAACAGATTTCTGGAAATTGGGCATGTGATAGATAAATAGAAGTACATTTGCTGATAAAGTTAGAAGTTGAGAGATTGTAGGTTCAGGTGAATGATAAGTAACTCGAAAGGTGGAGAATCTTTGAATTAGAGATACTTGTTTAGGGAGGCAGTGGATATTAATAGAGATAGCGATGTTGGTGGAATGTAAGAAACTTGTACATTTCGAGAAGGAGCAGAAGCTAAAGCAACGAATTTGGTGAAAATGGGAGATTTTATAAATATTGGGAATGTGAATTAGCTGCAGAGAGATAAAATGCTTGAATTTTATCAATGGCTAGGTATTGTTATTTCGCTGTCCACAGCGAACCAGTTTTCCTTTCATTGAGGGATATGGATAATTTGACAGTGTAGCCAACGCAGAGAAGCTGTGAATCTGCAGAATTTGATTAATTACAAGAAACTGAGTACTTCCTAGATGTAGAAACTTGACTAGTTGCAAAATATTGCGATGGTGATATTGAAGGAATGCTTGTACGATCAACATTGAAAAATGAGCAGGATGTCAGAAATAGATCTATTTATGTTGTTGGACTGCAGAAATTATTGGAGTTTGAGAAATTGATTGAACTGGAGAAACTTGTAGATTCAGTGAACGTGCGGATAATGCAAAGTGCGAATTTGTTGAAAATGGGAGATTTCTCAAATTTTGGGAATGAGTTATATATGCTGATAGGGAAAAAGCTTGAACTTGCTGAATTGCTAATAATTGACATTTTGAGAGAAACAGAGAGGCAGGTTTGCTGAAAGTGAAGGGAATGGAGAAATTGAAGTTGCAGTGAATGTGGAGAAGCTGCAATGTGCTTAGTCTAACAGATTTCTGGAAATGGAGTATTTGATAGATAAATAGAACTACATTTGCTGATAAAGTTAGAAATTGAGAAATTGTAGGTTCAGAAAAATGATAAGTAACTCGAAAAGTGGAGAGTGTTAGAATTAGAGATACTTATTTAGATAGGCAGTGGATTTTAATAGCGATGGGGAGGTTGGTGGAAAGTAAGAAACTTGCTCATTCAGCGAAGGAGCAGATGCTAAAGCAGCGATTTGGTGAAAATGGGAGATTTTATAAATATTGGGAATGTGAAATTGCTGCAGAGAGATAAAATGCTTGAATTTTATCAATGGCTAGGTATTGTTATTTCGCTGTCCACAGCGAACCAGTTTTCCTTTCAATGAGGGATATGGAGAATTTGACAGTGTAACCAACGCAGAGAAGCTGTGAATCTGCAGAATTTGATTAATTACAAGAAACTAAGTACTTCCTGGATGTAGAAACCTGACTAAACTAACTCGAAAAGTGGAGAGTTTTAGAAATAGAGATACTAATTTAGATAGGCAGTGGATTTTAATAGAGATAACATGGTTGGTGGAAAGTAAGAAACTTGTACATTCAGAGAAGGAGCAGAAGCTATAAATAGCGAATTTGGTGAAAAAGGGAGATTTTACAAATATTGGGAATGTGAAATAGGTGTAGATATATAAAATGCTCGAATTTTATCAATGGCTTGGAATTGATATTTTGCTATCCACAGCGAACCAGGTTTGCTTAAATTGAGGGATATGGAGAAATTGATAGCGTAGCCAATGCAGAGGAGCTGGGAATCTGCAGAATTTGATTAGTTGCACGATGCTGAGTACTTTCTGGATGTAGACACCTGAGTAGTTGTAAAATATTGGAATTGTGATATTGAAGTATTAGTTGTACGATCAACATTGAAAAATGAGTAGGTTGTCAGAAATAGATCTATTTATGTTATTGGACAGCAGAAATTATTGGAGTTTGAGAAATTGATTGAAATGGATAAACTTGTAGATTCAGTGAACGTGCGGATAATGCAAAGTGCGAATTTGTTGAAAATGGGAGATTTTTCAAATTTTCGCAATGAGTTATTTATGCTGATAGGGAAAAAGCTTGAATTTGCTGAATTGCTAATAATTGACATTTTGAGAGAAACAGATCGCCAGGTTTGCTGAAACTGAGGGGAATGGAGATAATGAAGTTGCAGTGAATGTGGAGAAGCTGCAATGTGCTTAGTCTAACAGATTTCTGGAAATTGGGTATGTGATAGATAAATAGAAGTACATTTGCTGATAAAGTTAGAAGTTGAGAGATTGTCGGTTCAGGTGAATGAAAAGTAACTCGAATGGTGGAGAATCTTTGAATTAGAGATAAGTGTTTAGGTAGGCAGTGTATATTAATAGAGATAGCGATGTTGGTGGAATGTAAGAAACTTGTACATTTCGAGAAGGAGCAGAAGCTAAAGCAAAGAATTTGGTGAAAATGGGAGATTTTATAAATATTGGGAATGTGAATTAGCTGCAGAGAGATAAAATGCTTGAATTTTATCAATGGCTAGGTATTGTTATTTTGCTGTCCACAGCGAACCAGTTTTCCTTTCATTGAGGGATATGGAGAATTTGACAGTGTAGCCAACGCAGAGAAGCTGTGAATCTGCAGAATTTGATTAATTGCAAGGAACTGAGTACTTCCTGGATCTAGAAACCTGATTAGTTGCAAAATATTGGAATGGTGGTATTGAAGGAATAGTTGTACGATCAACACTGTAAAATGAGTAGGTTGTCAGAAATAGATCTATTTATGTTGTTGGACTGCAGAAATTATTGGAGATTGAGAAATTGATTGAAATGGAGAAACTTGTAGATTTAGTGAACGTGCGGATAATGCAAAGTGCGAATTTGTTGAAAATGGGAGATTTTTCAAATTTTGGGAATGAGTTATATATGCTGATAGGGAAAAAGCTTGAACTTGCTGAATTGCTAATAATTGACATTTTGAGAGAAACAGAGAGGCAGGTTTGCTGAAACTGAAGGGAATGGAGAAATTGAAGTTGCAGTGAATGTGGCGAAGGTGTAATGTGCTTAGTCTAGCAGATTTCTGGAAATGGAGTATTTGATAGATAAATAGAACTACATTTGCTGATAAAGTTAGAAATTGAGAAATTGTAGGTTCAGTTGAATGATAAGTAACTCGAAAAGTGGAGAATGTTAGAATTAGAGATATTATTTAGATAG
This sequence comes from Cetorhinus maximus, assembly GCF_964194155.1. Lineage (NCBI taxonomy): Eukaryota > Metazoa > Chordata > Chondrichthyes > Lamniformes > Cetorhinidae > Cetorhinus > Cetorhinus maximus. The sequence goes on from NW_027596349.1 coordinate 252,196, forward strand.
GCAGTGGATTTTAATAGAGATAACATGGTTGGTGGAATGTAAGAAACTTGTACATTCAGAGAAGGAGCAGAAGCTATAAATAGCGAATTTGGTGAAAATGGGAGATTTTATAAATATTGGGAATGTGAAATAGCTGCAGATACATAAAATGCTCGAATTTTATCAATGGCTAGGTATTGATATTTTGCTATCCACAGCGAACCAGTTTTGCTTAAATTGAGGGATATGGAGAAATTGATAGTGTAGCCAATGCAGAGGAGCTGGGAATCTGCAGAATTTGATTAATTGCAAGGAACTGACTACTTCCTGGATCTAGAAACCTGATTAGTTGCAAAATATTGGAATGGTGGTATTGAATGAATAGCTGTACGATCAACACTGTAAAATGAGTAGGTTGTCAGAAATAGATCTATTTATGTTGTTGGACTGCAGAAATTATTGGAGTTAGAGAAATTGATTGAAATGGAGAAACTAGGAGATTCAGTGTACGAGCGGATAATGCAAACAGCGAATTTGATGAAAATGGATGATTTTTCAAATTTTGGGAATGAGTTATATATGCTGATAGGGAAAATGCTTGAACTTGCTGAATTGCTAATAATTGACATTTTGAGAGAACAGACAGCCAGGTTTGCTGAAACTGATGGGAATGGAGAAACTGAGGTTGCAGTGAATGTGGAGAAGTGGCAAAAGTGCTCAGTCTAACAGCTTTCTGGAAATGGAGTATTTGATAGAGAAATACATCTACATTTGCTGAGAAAGTTAGAAATTGAGAAATTGTAAGTTCAGAAAAATGAAAAGCAACGCGAAATGTGGAGAGTGTTAGAATTAGTGATACTTATTTATATAGGCAGTGGATATTAATAGCGATAGGGAGGTTGGTGGAAAGTAAGAAACTTGCACATTCAGCGAAGGAGCAGAAGCTAAAGCAGCGATTTGGTGAAAATGGGAGATTTTATAAATATTGGGAATGTGAAATAGCTGCAGAGAGATAAAATGCTTGAATTTTATCAAGGGCTAGGTATTGTTATTTTGCTGTCCACAGCGAACCAGTTTTCCTTTCATTGAGGGATATGGAGAATTTGACAATGTAGCCAACGCAGAGAAGCTGTGAATCTGCAGTATTTGATTAATTACAAGAAACTGAGTACTTCCTGGATGTAGAAACCGGACTAGTTGCAAAATATTGCGATGGTGATATTGAAGGAATACTTGTACGATCAACATTGAAAAAAGAGCAGTTTGTCAGAAATAGAACTATTTATGTTGTTGGACTGCAGAAATTATTGGAGTTTGAGAAATTGATTGAACTGGAGAAACTTGTAGATTCAGTGAACGTGCGGATAATGCAAAGTGCGAATTTGTTGAAAATGGGAGATTTTTCAAATTTTCGCAATGAGTTATTTATGCTGATAGGGAAAAAGCTTGAACTTGCTGAATTGCTAATAATTGACATTTTGAGAGAAACAGAGAGGCAGGTTTGCTGAAACTGAGGGGAATGGAGAAATTGAAGTTGCAGTGAATGTGGAGAAGCTGCAATGTGCTTAGTCTAACAGATTTCTGGAAATTGGGTATGTGATAGATAAATAGAAGTACATTTGCTGATAAAGTTAGAAGTTGAGAGATTGTCGGTTCAGGTGAATGAAAAGTAACTCGAATGGTGGAGAATCTTTGAATTAGAGATAAGTGTTTAGGTAGGCAGTGTATATTAATAGAGATAGCGATGTTGGTGGAATGTAAGAAACTTGTACATTTCGAGAAGGAGCAGAAGCTAAAGCAAAGAATTTGGTGAAAATGGGAGATTTTATAAATATTGGGAATGTGAATTAGCTGCAGAGAGATAAAATGCTTGAATTTTATCAATGGCTAGGTATTGTTATTTTGCTGTCCACAGCGAACCAGTTTTCCTTTCATTGAGGGATATGGAGAATTTGACAGTGTAGCCAACGCAGAGAAGCTGTGAATCTGCAGAATTTGATTAATTACAAGAAACTGAGTACTTCCTAGATGAAGAAACCTGACTAGTTGCAATATATTGCGATGGTGATATTGAAGGAATGCTTGTACGATCAACATTGAAAAATGTGCAGGATGTCAGAAATAGATCTATTTATGTTGGACTGCAGAAATTATTGGAGTTTGAGAAATTGATTGAACTGGAGAAACTTGTAGATTCAGTGAACGTCCGGATAATGCAAAGTGCGAATTTGTTGAAAATTGGTGATTTTTAAAATTTTGGGAATGAGTTATATATGCTGATAGGGAAAAAGCTTGAACTTGCTGAATTGCTAATAATTGACATTTTGAGAGAAACAGAGAGCCAGGTTTGCTGAAACTGAAGGGAATGGAGAAATTGAAGTTGCAGTAAATGTGGAGAAGCTGCAATGTGCTTAGTCTAACAGATTTCTGGAAATGGAGTATTTGATAGATAAATAGAACTACATTTGCTGATAAAGTTAGAAATTGAGAAATTGTATGTTCAGGTGAATCAGAAGTAACTCGAAAAGTGGAGAGTGTCAGAATTAGAGATACTTATTTAGATAGGCAGTGGATTTTAATAGAGATAACGTGGTTGGTGGAAAGTAAGATACTTGTACATTCAGAGAAGGAGCAGAAGCTATAAATAGCGAATTTGGTGAAAATGGGAGATTTTATAAATATTGGGAATGTGAAATAGCTGCAGATACATAAAATGCTCGAATTTTATCAATGGCAAGGTATTGATATTTTGCTATCCACAGCGAACCAGTTTTGCTTAAATTGAGGGATATGGAGAAATTGATAGTGTAGCCAATGCAGAGGAGCTGGGAATCTGCAGAATTTGATTAATTGCAAGGAACTGACTACTTCCTGGATCTAGAAACCTGATTAGTTGCAAAATATTGGAATGGTGGTATTGAATGAATAGCTGTACGATCAACACTGTAAAATGAGTAGGTTGTCAGAAATAGATCTATTTATGTTGTTGGACTGCAGAAATTATTGGAGTTAGAGAAATTGATTGAAATGGAGAAACTAGGAGATTCAGTGTACGAGCGGATAATGCAAACAGCGAATTTGATGAAAATGGGTGATTTTTCAAATTTTGGGAATGAGTTATATATGCTGATAGGGAAAATGCTTGAACTTGCTGAATTGCTAATAATTGACATTTTGAGAGAACAGACAGCCAGGTTTGCTGAAACTGATGGGAATGGAGAAACTGAGGTTGCAGTGAATGTGGAGAAGTGGCAAAAGTGCTCAGTCTAACAGCTTTCTGGAAATGGAGTATTTGATAGAGAAATACATCTACATTTGCTGAGAAAGTTAGAAATTGAGAAATTGTAAGTTCAGAAAAATGAAAAGCAACGCGAAATGTGGAGAGTGTTAGAATTAGTGATACTTATTTATATAGGCAGTGGATATTAATAGCGATAGGGAGGTTGGTGGAAAGTAAGAAACTTGCACATTCAGCGAAGGAGCAGAAGCTAAAGCAGCGATTTGGTGAAAATGGGAGATTTTATAAATATTGGGAATGTGAAATAGCTGCAGAGAGATAAAATGCTTGAATTTTATCAAGGGCTAGGTATTGTTATTTTGCTGTCCACAGCGAACCAGTTTTCCTTTCATTGAGGGATATGGAGAATTTGACAATGTAGCCAACGCAGAGAAGCTGTGAATCTGCAGTATTTGATTAATTACAAGAAACTGAGTACTTCCTGGATGTAGAAACCGGACTAGTTGCAAAATATTGCGATGGTGATATTGAAGGAATACTTGTACGATCAACATTGAAAAAAGAGCAGTTTGTCAGAAATAGAACTATTTATGTTGTTGGACTGCAGAAATTATTGGAGTTTGAGAAATTGATTGAACTGGAGAAACTTGTAGATTCAGTGAACGTGCGGATAATGCAAAGTGCGAATTTGTTGAAAGTGGGAGATTTTTCAAATTTTGGGAATGAGATATATATGCTGATAGGGAAAAAGCTTGAACTTGCTGAATTGCTAATAATTGATATTTTGAGAGAAACAGAGAGGCAGGTTTGCTGAAACTGAAGGGAATGGAGAAATTGAAGTTGCAGTGAATGTGGAGAAGCTGCAATGTGCTTAGTCTAACAGATTTCTGGAAATGGAGTATTTGATAGATAAATAGAACTACATTTGCTGATAAAGTTAGAAATTGAGAAATTGTAGGTTCAGGTGAATGATAAGTAACTCGAAAAGTGGAGAATGTTAGAATTAGAGATATTATTTAGATAGGCAGTGGATTATAATAGAGATAACATGGTTGGTGGAATGTAAGAAACTTGTACATTCAGAGAAGGAGCAGAAGCTATAAATAGCGAATTTGGTGAAAATGGGAGATTTTATAAATATTAGGAATGTGAAATAGCTGCAGATACATAAAAAGCTCGAATTTTATCAATGGCTAGGTATTGATATTTTGCTATCCACAGCGAACCAGTTTTGCTTAAATTGAGGGATATGGAGAAATTGATAGTGTAGCCAATGCAGAGGAGCTGGGAATCTGCAGCATTTGATTAATTGCAAGGAACTGAGTACTTCCTGGATCTTGAAACCTGATTAGTTGCAAAATATTGGAATGGTGGTATTGAAGGAATAGTTGTACGATCAACACTGTAAAATGAGTAGGTTGTCAGAAATAGATCTATTTATGTTGTTGGACTGCAGAAATTATTGGAGTTTGAGAAACTGGTTGAAATGGAGAAACTAGGAGATTCAGTGTACGAGCGGATAATGCAAACAGCGAATTTGATGAAAATGGGTGATTTTTCAAATTTTGGGCATGAGTTATATATGGTGATAGGGAAAATGCTTAAACTTGCTGAATTGCTAATAATTGACATTTTGAGAGAACAGACAGCCAGGTTTGCTGAAACTGATGGGAATGGAGAAAATGAGGTTGCAGTGAATGTGGAGAAGTGGCAAAAGTGCTCAGTCTAACAGCTTTCTGGAAATGGAGTATTTGATAGATGAATACATCTACATTTGCTGAGAAAGTTTGAAATTGAGAAATTGTAAGTTCAGAAAAATGAAAAGCAACGCGAAATGTGGAGTGTGTTAGAATTAGTGATACTTATTTAGATAGGCAGTGGATATTAATAGCGATAGGGAGGTTGGTGGAAAGTAAGAAACTTGCACATTCAGCGAAGGAGCAGAAGCTAAAGCAGCGATTTGGTGAAAATGGGAGATTTTATAAATATTGGGAATGTGAAATAGCTGCAGAGAGATAAAATGCTTGAATTTCATCAAGGGCTAGGTATTGTTATTTTGCTGTCCACAGCGAACCAGTTTTCCTTTCATTGAGGGATATGGAGAATTTGACAGTGTAGCCAACGCAGAGAAGCTGTGAATCTGCAGAATTTGATTAATTACAAGAAACTGAGTACTTCCTAGATGTAGAAACCTGACTAGTTGCAATATATTGCGATGGTGATATTGAAGGAATACTTGGAAAAACTCAGCAAGTCTGGCAGCATCGGCGGAGAAGAAATCAGTCAACGTTTCGAGCCCTCATGGCCCTTCAGCAGAAAATGCTTAAACTTGCTGAATTGCTAATAATTGACATTTTGAGAGAACAGACAGCCAGGTTTGCTGAAACTGATGGGAATGGAGAAAATGAGGTTGCAGTGAATGTGGAGAAGTGGCAAAAGTGCTCAGTCTAACAGCTTTCTGGAAATGGAGTATTTGATAGATGAATACATCTACATTTGCTGAGAAAGTTTGAAATTGAGAAATTGTAAGTTCAGAAAAATGAAAAGCAACGCGAAATGTGGAGTGTGTTAGAATTAGTGATACTTATTTAGATAGGCAGTGGATATTAATAGCGATAGGGAGGTTGGTGGAAAGTAAGAAACTTGCACATTCAGCGAAGGAGCAGAAGCTAAAGCAGCGATTTGGTGAAAATGGGAGATTTTATAAATATTGGGAATGTGAAATAGCTGCAGAGAGATAAAATGCTTGAATTTCATCAAGGGCTAGGTATTGTTATTTTGCTGTCCACAGCGAACCAGTTTTCCTTTCATTGAGGGATATGGAGAATTTGACAGTGTAGCCAACGCAGAGAAGCTGTGAATCTGCAGAATTTGATTAATTACAAGAAACTGAGTACTTCCTAGATGTAGAAACCTGACTAGTTGCAATATATTGCGATGGTGATATTGAAGGAATACTTGGAAAAACTCAGCAAGTCTGGCAGCATCGGCGGAGAAGAAATCAGTCAACGTTTCGAGCCCTCATGGCCCTTCAGCAGAAAATGCTTAAACTTGCTGAATTGCTAATAATTGACATTTTGAGAGAACAGACAGCCAGGTTTGCTGAAACTGATGGGAATGGAGAAAATGAGGTTGCAGTGAATGTGGAGAAGTGGCAAAAGTGCTCAGTCTAACAGCTTTCTGGAAATGGAGTATTTGATAGATGAATACATCTACATTTGCTGAGAAAGTTTGAAATTGAGAAATTGTAAGTTCAGAAAAATGAAAAGCAACGCGAAATGTGGAGTGTGTTAGAATTAGTGATACTTATTTAGATAGGCAGTGGATATTCTGCTGAAGGGCCATGAGGGCTCGAAACGTTGACTGATTTCTTCTCCGCCGATGCTGCCAGACTTGCTGAGTTTTTCCAGGTAATTCTGTTTTTATTTTGTTTTGCATTTCCAGCATCCGCAGTAGCTTTTAGCTTTTTGTTTTTATATTGAAGGAATACTTGTACGATCAACATTGAAAAATGAGCAGGTTGTCAGAAATAGATCTATTTATGTTTTTGGACTGCAGAAATTATTGGAGTTTGAGAAATTGATTGAACTGGAGAAACTTGTAGATTCAGTGAACGTGCGGATAATGCAAAGTGCGAATTTGTTGAAAATGGGAGATTTTTCAAATTTTGGGAATGAGTTATATATGCTGATAGGGAAAAAGCTTGAACTTGCTGAATTGTTAATAATTGACATTTTGAGAGAAACAGACAGCCAGGTTTGATTAAACTGAGGGTATGGAGAAATTGAAGTTGCAGTGAATGTGGAGAAGCTGCAATGTGCTTAGTCTAACAGATTTCTGGAAATGGAGTATTTGATACATAAATAGAACTACATTTGCTGATAAAGTTAGAAATTGAGAAATTGTAGGTTCAGTTGAATGATAAGTAACTCGAAAAGTGGAGAGTGTTAGAATTAGAGATACTTATTTAGATAGGCAGTGGATTTTAATAGAGATAACATGGTTGGTGGAAAGTAAGAAACTTGTACATTCAGAGAAGGAGCAGAAGATATAAATAGCGAATTTGGTGAAAAAGGGAGATTTTACATTTATTGGGAATGTGAAATAGCTGCAGATTTATAAAATGCTCGAATTTTTTCAATGGCTAGGAATTGATATTTTGCTATCCACTGCGAACCAGGTTTGCTTAAATTGAGGGATATGGAGAAATTGATAGTGTAGTTAATGCTGGGAATCTGCAGAATTCGATTAATTGCACGATGCTGAGTACTTTCTGGATGTAGACACCTGAGTAGTTGCAAAATATTGGAATTGTGTTATTGAAGGAATAGTTGTACGATCAACATTGATAAATGAGTAGGTTGTCAGAAATAGATCTATTTATTTTATTGGAGTGCAGAAATTATTGGAGTTTGAGAAATTGATTGAAATGGTAAACTAGGAAATTCAGTGAAAGAGCGGATAATGCTAACAGCGAACTTGTTGGAAATGGGAGATTTTACAAATTGTGGGAATGAGTTATATCTGCTGATAGAGAAAATGCCTGAAATTGCTGAATTGCTAATAATTGACATTTTCAGAGAACCAGACAGCCAGGTTTGCTGAAACTGAAGGGAATGGAGAAATTGAAGTTGCAGTGAATGTGGAGAGGCTGCAATGTGCTTAGTCTAACAGATTTCTGGAAATTGGGTATGTGATAGATAAATAGAAGTACATTTGCTGATAAAGTTAGAAGTTGAGAGATTGTAGGTTCAGGTGAATGATAAGTAACTCGAAAGGTGGAGAATCTTTGAATTAGAGATAATTGTTTAGATAGGCAGTGCATATTAATAGAGATAGCGAGGTTGGTGGAATGTAAGAAACTTGTACATTTCGAGAAGGAGCAGAAGCTAAAGCAGCGAATTTGGTGAAAATGGGAGATTTTATAAATATTGGGAATGTGAAATAGCTGCAGATATATAAAATGCTCGAATTTTATCAATGGCTAGGAATTGATATTTTGCTATCCACTGCGAACCAGGTTTGCTTTAATTGAGGGATATGGAGAAATTGATAGTGTAGCCAATGCTGGGAATCTGCAGAATCCGATTAATTGCACGATGCTCAGTACTTTCTGGATGTAGACACCTGAGTAGTTGCAAAATATTGGAATTATGAAATTGAAGGAATAGTTGTACGATCAACATTGAAAAATGAGTTGGTTGTCAGAAATAGATCTATTTATGTTATTGGAGTACAGAAATTATTGGAGTTTGAGAAATTGATTGAAATGGAGTAACTAGGAGATTCAGTGTACGAGCGGATAATGCAAACAGCGAATTTGTTGAAAATGGGAGATTTTTCAAATTTTGGGAATGAGTTATATATGCTGATAGGGAAAATGCTTGAACTTGCTGAATTGCTAATAATTGACATTTTGAGAGAAACAGAGAGCCAGGTTTGCTGAAACTGATGGGAATGGAGAAACTGAGGTTGCAGTGAAATGTGGAGAAGTGGCAAATGTGCTCAGTCTAACAGCTTTCTGGAAATAGAGTATTTGATAGAGAAATACATATACATTTGCTGAGAAAGTTAGAAATTGAGAAATTGTAAGTTCAGAAAAATGAAAAGCAACGCGAAATGTGGAGTGTGTTAGAATTAGTGATACTTATTTAGATAGGCAGTGGATATTAATAGCGATAGGGAGGTTGGTGGTAAGTAAGAAACTTGCACATTCAGAGAAGGAGCAGAAGCTATAAATAGCGAATTTGGTGAAAAAGGGAGATTTTACAAATATTGGGAATGTGAAATAGCTGTAGATATATAAAATGCTCGAATTTTTTCAATGGCTAGGAATTGATATTTTCCTATCCGCAGCCAACCAGGTTTGCTTAAATTGAGGGATATGGAGAAATTGATAGTGTAGCCAATGCAGAGGAGCTGGGAATCTGCAGAATTTGATTAGTTGCACCATGCTGAGTACTTTCAGGATGTAGACACCTGAGTAGTTGACAAATATTGTAATTGTGATATTGAAGGAATAGTTGTACGATCAACATTGAAAAATGAGTAGGTTGTCAGAAATAGATCTATTTATGTTATTGGAACGCAGAAATTATTGGAGTTTGAGAAATTGATTGAAATGGATAAACTAGGAAATTCAGTGAACGTGCGGATAATGCAAAGTGCGAATATGTTGAAAATGGGAGATTTTTCAAATTGTGGGAATGAGTTATTTATGCTGATAGGGAAAAAGCTTGAACTTGCTGAATTGCTAATAATTGACATTTTCAGAGAAACAGAGAGCCAGGTTTGCTGAAACTGAAGGGAGTGGAGAAATTGAAGTTGCAGTGAATGTGGAGAAGCTGCAATGTGCTTAGTCTAACAGATTTCTGGAAATTGGGCATGTGATAGATAAATAGAAGTACATTTGCTGATAAAGTTAGAAGTTGAGAGATTGTAGGTTCAGGTGAATGATAAGTAACTCGAAAGGTGGAGAATCTTTGAATTAGAGATACTTGTTTAGGGAGGCAGTGGATATTAATAGAGATAGCGATGTTGGTGGAATGTAAGAAACTTGTACATTTCGAGAAGGAGCAGAAGCTAAAGCAACGAATTTGGTGAAAATGGGAGATTTTATAAATATTGGGAATGTGAATTAGCTGCAGAGAGATAAAATGCTTGAATTTTATCAATGGCTAGGTATTGTTATTTCGCTGTCCACAGCGAACCAGTTTTCCTTTCATTGAGGGATATGGATAATTTGACAGTGTAGCCAACGCAGAGAAGCTGTGAATCTGCAGAATTTGATTAATTACAAGAAACTGAGTACTTCCTAGATGTAGAAACTTGACTAGTTGCAAAATATTGCGATGGTGATATTGAAGGAATGCTTGTACGATCAACATTGAAAAATGAGCAGGATGTCAGAAATAGATCTATTTATGTTGTTGGACTGCAGTAATTATTGGAGTTTGAGAAATTGATTGAACTGGAGAAACTTGTAGATTCAGTGAACGTGCGGATAATGCAAAGTGCGAATTTGTTGAAAATGGGAGATTTCTCAAATTTTGGGAATGAGTTATATATGCTGATAGGGAAAAAGCTTGAACTTGCTGAATTGCTAATAATTGACATTTTGAGAGAAACAGAGAGGCAGGTTTGCTGAAAGTGAAGGGAATGGAGAAATTGAAGTTGCAGTGAATGTGGAGAAGCTGCAATGTGCTTAGTCTAACAGATTTCTGGAAATGGAGTATTTGATAGATAAATAGAACTACATTTGCTGATAAAGTTAGAAATTGAGAAATTGTATGTTCAGGTGAATCAGAAGTAACTCGAAAAGTGGAGAGTGTCAGAATTAGAGATACTTATTTAGATAGGCAGTGGATTTTAATAGAGATAACGTGGTTGGTGGAAAGTAAGATACTTGTACATTCAGAGAAGGAGCAGAAGCTATAAATAGCGAATTTGGTGAAAATGGGAGATTTTCTAAATATTGGGAATGTGAAATAGCTGCAGATACATAAAATGCTCGAATTTTATCAATGGCAAGGTATTGATATTTTGCTATCCACAGCGAACCAGTTTTGCTTAAATTGAGGGATATGGAGAAATTGATAGTGTAGCCAATGCAGAGAAGCTGGAAATCTGCAGAATTTGATTAATTGCAAGGAACTGAGTACTTCCTGGATCTAGAAACCTGATTAGTTGCAAAATATTGGAATGGTGGTATTGAAGGAATAGTTGTACGATCAACACTGTAAAATGAGTAGGTTGTCAGAAATAGATCTATTTATGTTGTTGGACTGCAGAAATTATTGGAGTTTGAGAAATTGATTGAAATGGAGAAACTAGGAGATTCAGTGTACGAGCGGATAATGCAAACAGCGAATTTGATGAAAATGGGTGATTTTTCAAATTTTGGGAATGAGTTATATATGCTGATAGGGAAAATGCTTGAACTTGCTGAATTGCTAATAATTAACATTTTGAGAGAACAGAGAGCCAGGTTTGCTGAAACTGATGGGAATGGAGAAACTGAGGTTGCAGTGAATGTGGAGAAGTGGCAAAAGTGCTCAGTCTAACAGATTTCTGGAAATGGAGTATTTGATAGAGAAATACATCTACATTTGCTGAGAAAGTTAGAAATTGAGAAATTGTAAGTTCAGAAAAATGAAAAGCAACGCGAAATGTGGAGAGTGTTAGAATTAGTGATACTTATTTAGATAGGCAGTGGATATTAATAGCGATAGGGAGGTTGGTGGAAAGTAAGAAACTTGCACATTCAGCGAAGGAGCAGAAGCTAAAGCAGATATTTGGTGAAAATGGGAGATTTTATAAATATTGGGAATGTGAATTAGCTGCAGAGAGATAAAATGCTTGAATTTTATCAAGGGCTAGGTATTGTTATTTTGCTGTCCACAGCGAACCAGTTTTCCTTTCATTGAGGGATATGGAGAATTTGACAATGTAGCCAACGCAGAGAAGCTGTGAATCTGCAGTATTTGATTAATTACAAGAAACTGAGTACTTCCTGGATGTAGAAACCTGACTAGTTGCAAAATATTGCGATGGTGATATTGAAGGAATACTTGTACGATCAACATTGAATAATGAGCAGGTTGTCAGAAATAGATCTATTTATGTTGTTGGACTGCAGAAATTATTGGAGTTTGAGAAATTGATTGAACTGGAGAAACTTGTAGATTCAGTGAACGTGCGGATAATGCAAAGTGCGAATTTGTTGAAAATGGGAGATTTCTCAAATTTTGGGAATGAGTTATATATGCTGATAGGGAAAAAGCTTGAACTTGCTGAATTGCTAATAATTGACATTTTGAGAGAAACAGAGAGTCAGGTTTGCTGAAACTGAAGGGAATGGAGAAATTGAAGTTGCAGTGAATGTGGAGAAGCTGCAATGTGCTTAGTCTAACAGATTTCTGGAAATGGAGTATTTGATAGATAAATAGAACTACATTTGCTGATAAAGTTAGATATTGAGAAATTGTAGGTTCAGGTGAATGATAAGTAAATCGAAAAGTGGAGAGTGTTAGAATTAGAGATACTTATTTAGATTGGCAGTGGATTTTAATAGAGATAACGTGGTTGGTGGAATGTAAGACACTTGTACATTCAGAGAAGGAGCAGAAGGTATAAATAGCGAACTTGGTGAAAAAGGGAGATTTCACAAATATTGGGAATGTGAAACAACTGCAGATATATAAAATGCTCGAATTTTATCAATGGCTAGGAATTGATATTTTGCTATCCACTGCGAACCAGGTTTGCTTAAATTGAGGGATATGGAGAAATTGATAGTGTAGCGAATGCTGGGAATCTGCAGAATTCGATTAATTGCACGATGCTGAGTACTTTCTGAATGTAGACACCTGAATAGTTGCAAAATATTGGAATTATGAAATTAAAGGAATAGTTGTACGATCAACATTGAAAAATGAGTAGGTTGTCAGAAATAGATCTATTTATGTTATTGGAGTGCAGAAATTATTGGAGTTTGAGAAACTGGTTGAAATGGAGAAACTAGGAGATTCAGTGTACGAGCGGATAATGCAAACAGCGAATTTGATGAAAATGGGTGATTTTTCAAATTTTGGGCATGAGTTATATATGGTGATAGGGAAAATGCTTAAACTTGCTGAATTGCTAATAATTGACATTTTGAGAGAACAGACAGCCAGGTTTGCTGAAACTGATGGGAATGGAGAAAATGAGGTTGCAGTGAATGTGGAGAAGTGGCAAAAGTGCTCAGTCTAACAGCTTTCTGGAAATGGAGTATTTGATAGATGAATACATCTACATTTGCTGAGAAAGTTTGAAATTGAGAAATTGTAAGTTCAGAAAAATGAAAAGCAACGCGAAATGTGGAGAGTGTTAGAATTAGTGATACTTATTTAGATAGGCAGTGGATATTAATAGCGATAGGGAGGTTGGTGGAAAGTAAGAAACTTGCACATTCAGCGAAGGAGCAGAAGCTAAAGCAGCGATTTGGTGAAAATGGGAGATTTTATAAATATTGGGAATGTGAAATAGCTGCAGAGAGATAAAATGCTTGAATTTCATCAAGGGCTAGGTATTGTTATTTTGCTGTCCACAGCGAACCAGTTTTCCTTTCATTGAGGGATATGGAGAATTTGACAGTGTAGCCAACGCAGAGAAGCTGTGAATCTGCAGAATTTGATTAATTACAAGAAACTGAGTACTTCCTAGATGTAGAAACCTGACTAGTTGCAAAATATTGCGATGGTGATATTGAAGGAATACTTGGAAAAACTCAGCAAGTCTGGCAGCATCGGCGGAGAAGAAATCAGTCAACGTTTCGAGCCCTCATGGCCCTTCAGCAGAAAATGCTTAAACTTGCTGAATTGCTAATAATTGACATTTTGAGAGAACAGACAGCCAGGTTTGCTGAAACTGATGGGAATGGAGAAAATGAGGTTGCAGTGAATGTGGAGAAGTGGCAAAAGTGCTCAGTCTAACAGCTTTCTGGAAATGGAGTATTTGATAGATGAATACATCTACATTTGCTGAGAAAGTTTGAAATTGAGAAATTGTAAGTTCAGAAAAATGAAAAGCAACGCGAAATGTGGAGTGTGTTAGAATTAGTGATACTTATTTAGATAGGCAGTGGATATTCTGCTGAAGGGCCATGAGGGCTCGAAACGTTGACTGATTTCTTCTCCGCCGATGCTGCCAGACTTGCTGAGTTTTTCCAGGTAATTCTGTTTTTATTTTGTTTTGGATTTCCAGCATCCGCAGTAGCTTTTAGCTTTTTGTTTTTATATTGAAGGAATACTTGTACGATCAACATTGAAAAATGAGCAGGTTGTCAGAAATAGATCTATTTATGTTGTTGGACTGCAGAAATTATTGGAGTTTGAGAAATTGATTGAACTGGAGAAACTTGTAGATTCAGTGAACGTGCGGATAATGCAAAGTGCGAATTTGTTGAAAATGGGAGATTTTTCAAATTTTGGGAATGAGTTATATATGCTGATAGGGAAAAAGCTTGAACTTGCTGAATTGTTAATAATTGACATTTTGAGAGAAACAGACAGCCAGGTTTGATTAAACTGAGGGTATGGAGAAATTGAAGTTGCAGTGAATGTGGAGAAGCTGCAATGTGCTTAGTCTAACAGATTTCTGGAAATGGAGTATTTGATAGATAAATAGAACTACATTTGCTGATAAAGTTAGAAATTGAGAAATTGTAGGTTCAGTTGAATGATAAGTAACTCGAAAAGTGGAGAGTGTTAGAATTAGAGATACTTATTTAGATAGGCAGTGGATTTTAATAGAGATAACATGGTTGGTGGAAAGTAAGAAACTTGTACATTCAGAGAAGGAGCAGAAGATATAAATAGCGAATTTGGTGAAAAAGGGAGATTTTACATTTATTGGGAATGTGAAATAGCTGCAGATTTATAAAATGCTCGAATTTTTTCAATGGCTAGGAATTGATATTTTGCTATCCACTGCGAACCAGGTTTGCTTAAATTGAGGGATATGGAGAAATTGATAGTGTAGTTAATGCTGGGAATCTGCAGAATTCGATTAATTGCACGATGCTGAGCACTTTCTGGATGTAGACACCTGAGTAGTTGCAAAATATTGGAATTGTGTTATTGAAGGAATAGTTGTACGATCAACATTGATAAATGAGTAGGTTGTCAGAAATAGATCTATTTATTTTATTGGAGTGCAGAAATTATTGGAGTTTGAGAAATTGATTGAAATGGTAAACTAGGAAATTCAGTGAAAGAGCGGATAATGCTAACAGCGAACTTGTTGGAAATGGGAGATTTTACAAATTGTGGGAATGAGTTATATCTGCTGATAGAGAAAATGCCTGAAATTGCTGAATTGCTAATAATTGACATTTTCAGAGAACCAGACAGCCAGGTTTGCTGAAACTGAAGGGAATGGAGAAATTGAAGTTGCAGTGAATGTGGAGAGGCTGCAATGTGCTTAGTCTAACAGATTTCTGGAAATTGGGTATGTGATAGATAAATAGAAGTACATTTGCTGATAAAGTTAGAAGTTGAGAGATTGTAGGTTCAGGTGAATGATAAGTAACTCGAAAGGTGGAGAATCTTTGAATTAGAGATAATTGTTTAGATAGGCAGTGCATATTAATAGAGATAGCGAGGTTGGTGGAATGTAAGAAACTTGTACATTTCGAGAAGGAGCAGAAGCTAAAGCAGCGAATTTGGTGAAAATGGGAGATTTTATAAATATTGGGAATGTGAAATAGCTGCAGATATATAAAATGCTCGAATTTTATCAATGGCTAGGAATTGATATTTTGCTATCCACTGCGAACCAGGTTTGCTTTAATTGAGGGATATGGAGAAATTGATAGTGTAGCCAATGCTGGGAATCTGCAGAATCCGATTAATTGCACGATGCTCAGTACTTTCTGGATGTAGACACCTGAGTAGTTGCAAAATATTGGAATTATGAAATTGAAGGAATAGTTGTACGATCAACATTGAAAAATGAGTTGGTTGTCAGAAATAGATCTATTTATGTTATTGGAGTACAGAAATTATTGGAGTTTGAGAAATTGATTGAAATGGAGTAACTAGGAGATTCAGTGTACGAGCGGATAATGCAAACAGCGAATTTGTTGAAAATGGGAGATTTTTCAAATTTTGGGAATGAGTTATATATGCTGATAGGGAAAATGCTTGAACTTGCTGAATTGCTAATAATTGACATTTTGAGAGAAACAGAGAGCCAGGTTTGCTGAAACTGATGGGAATGGAGAAACTGAGGTTGCAGTGAAATGTGGAGAAGTGGCAAATGTGCTCAGTCTAACAGCTTTCTGGAAATAGAGTATTTGATAGAGAAATACATATACATTTGCTGAGAAAGTTAGAAGTTGAGAGATTGTAGGTTCAGGTGAATGATAAGTAACTCGAAAGGTGGAGAATCTTTGAATTAGAGATACTTGTTTAGGGAGGCAGTGGATATTAATAGAGATAGCGATGTTGGTGGAATGTAAGAAACTTGTACATTTCGAGAAGGAGCAGAAGCTAAAGCAACGAATTTGGTGAAAATGGGAGATTTTATAAATATTGGGAATGTGAATTAGCTGCAGAGAGATAAAATGCTTGAATTTTATCAATGGCTAGGTATTGTTATTTCGCTGTCCACAGCGAACCAGTTTTCCTTTCATTGAGGGATATGGATAATTTGACAGTGTAGCCAACGCAGAGAAGCTGTGAATCTGCAGAATTTGATTAATTACAAGAAACTGAGTACTTCCTAGATGTAGAAACTTGACTAGTTGCAAAATATTGCGATGGTGATATTGAAGGAATGCTTGTACGATCAACATTGAAAAATGAGCAGGATGTCAGAAATAGATCTATTTATGTTCTTGGACTGCAGTAATTATTGGAGTTTGAGAAATTGATTGAACTGGAGAAACTTGTAGATTCAGTGAACGTGCGGATAATGCAAAGTGCGAATTTGTTGAAAATGGGAGATTTCTCAAATTTTGGGAATGAGTTATATATGCTGATAGGGAAAAAGCTTGAACTTGCTGAATTGCTAATAATTGACATTTTGAGAGAAACAGAGAGGCAGGTTTGCTGAAAGTGAAGGGAATGGAGAAATTGAAGTTGCAGTGAATGTGGAGAAGCTGCAATGTGCTTAGTCTAACAGATTTCTGGAAATGGAGTATTTGATAGATAAATAGAACTACATTTGCTGATAAAGTTAGAAATTGAGAAATTGTAGGTTCAGTAAAATGATAAGTAACTCGAAAAGTGGAGAGTGTTAGAATTAGAGATACTTATTTAGATAGGCAGTGGATTTTAATAGCGATGGGGAGGTTGGTGGAAAGTAAGAAACTTGCTCATTCAGCGAAGGAGCAGATGCTAAAGCAGCGATTTGGTGAAAATGGGAGATTTTATAAATATTGGGAATGTGAAATAGCTGCAGAGAGATAAAATGCTTGAATTTTATCAATGGCTAGGTATTGTTATTTCGCTGTCCACAGCGAACCAGTTTTCCTTTCAATGAGGGATATGGAGAATTTGACAGTGTAACCAACGCAGAGAAGCTGTGAATCTGCAGAATTTGATTAATTACAAGAAACTAAGTACTTCCTGGATGTAGAAACCTGACTAAACTAACTCGAAAAGTGGAGAGTTTTAGAAATAGAGATACTAATTTAGATAGGCAGTGGATTTTAATAGAGATAACATGGTTGGTGGAAAGTAAGAAACTTGTACATTCAGAGAAGGAGCAGAAGCTATAAATAGCGAATTTGGTGAAAAAGGGAGATTTTACAAATATTGGGAATGTGAAATAGGTGTAGATATATAAAATGCTCGAATTTTATCAATGGCTTGGAATTGATATTTTGCTATCCACAGCGAACCAGGTTTGCTTAAATTGAGGGATATGGAGAAATTGATAGCGTAGCCAATGCAGAGGAGCTGGGAATCTGCAGAATTTGATTAGTTGCACGATGCTGAGTACTTTCTGGATGTAGACACCTGAGTAGTTGTAAAATATTGGAATTGTGATATTGAAGTATTAGTTGTACGATCAACATTGAAAAATGAGTAGGTTGTCAGAAATAGATCTATTTATGTTATTGGACAGCAGAAATTATTGGAGTTTGAGAAATTGATTGAAATGGATAAACTTGTAGATTCAGTGAACGTGCGGATAATGCAAAGTGCGAATTTGTTGAAAATGGGAGATTTTTCAAATTTTCGCAATGAGTTATTTATGCTGATAGGGAAAAAGCTTGAACTTGCTGAATTGCTAATAATTGACATTTTGAGAGAAACAGAGAGCCAGGTTTGCTGAAACTGAGGGGAATGGAGATAATGAAGTTGCAGTGAATGTGGAGAAGCTGCAATGTGCTTAGTCTAACAGATTTCTGGAAATTGGGTATGTGATAGATAAATAGAAGTACATTTGCTGATAAAGTTAGAAGTTGAGAGATTGTCGGTTCAGGTGAATGAAAAGTAACTCGAATGGTGGAGAATCTTTGAATTAGAGATAAGTGTTTAGGTAGGCAGTGTATATTAATAGAGATAGCGATGTTGGTGGAATGTAAGAAACTTGTACATTTCGAGAAGGAGCAGAAGCTAAAGCAAAGAATTTGGTGAAAATGGGAGATTTTATAAATATTGGGAATGTGAATTAGCTGCAGAGAGATAAGATGCTTGAATTTTATCAATGGCTAGGTATTGTTATTTTGCTGTCCACAGCGAACCAGTTTTCCTTTCATTGAGGGATATGGAGAATTTGACAGTGTAGCCAACGCAGAGAAGCTGTGAATCTGCAGAATTTGATTAATTACAAGAAACTGAGTACTTCCTAGATGAAGAAACCTGACTAGTTGCAATATATTGCGATGGTGATATTGAAGGAATGCTTGTACGATCAACATTGAAAAATGTGCAGGATGTCAGAAATAGATCTATTTATGTTGGACTGCAGAAATTATTGGAGTTTGAGAAATTGATTGAACTGGAGAAACTTGTAGATTCAGTGAACGTCCGGATAATGCAAAGTGCGAATTTGTTGAAAATTGGTGATTTTTAAAATTTTGGGAATGAGTTATATATGCTGATAGGGAAAAAGCTTGAACTTGCTGAATTGCTAATAATTGACATTTTGAGAGAAACAGAGAGCCAGGTTTGCTGAAACTGAAGGGAATGGAGAAATTGAAGTTGCAGTAAATGTGGAGAAGCTGCAATGTGCTTAGTCTAACAGATTTCTGGAAATGGAGTATTTGATAGATAAATAGAACTACATTTGCTGATAAAGTTAGAAATTGAGAAATTGTATGTTCAGGTGAATCAGAAGTAACTCGAAAAGTGGAGAGTGTCAGAATTAGAGATACTTATTTAGATAGGCAGTGGATTTTAATAGAGATAACGTGGTTGGTGGAAAGTAAGATACTTGTACATTCAGAGAAGGAGCAGAAGCTATAAATAGCGAATTTGGTGAAAATGGGAGATTTTCTAAATATTGGGAATGTGAAATAGCTGCAGATACATAAAATGCTCGAATTTTATCAATGGCAAGGTATTGATATTTTGCTATCCACAGCGAACCAGTTTTGCTTAAATTGAGGGATATGGAGAAATTGATAGTGTAGCCAATGCAGAGAAGCTGGAAATCTGCAGAATTTGATTAATTGCAAGGAACTGAGTACTTCCTGGATCTAGAAACCTGATTAGTTGCAAAATATTGGAATGGTGGTATTGAAGGAATAGTTGTACGATCAACACTGTAAAATGAGTAGGTTGTCAGAAATAGATCTATTTATGTTGTTGGACTGCAGAAATTATTGGAGTTTGAGAAATTGATTGAAATGGAGAAACTAGGAGATTCAGTGTACGAGCGGATAATGCAAACAGCGAATTTGATGAAAATGGGTGATTTTTCAAATTTTGGGAATGAGTTATATATGCTGATAGGGAAAATGCTTGAACTTGCTGAATTGCTAATAATTAACATTTTGAGAGAACAGAGAGCCAGGTTTGCTGAAACTGATGGGAATGGAGAAACTGAGGTTGCAGTGAATGTGGAGAAGTGGCAAAAGTGCTCAGTCTAACAGATTTCTGGAAATGGAGTATTTGATAGAGAAATACATCTACATTTGCTGAGAAAGTTAGAAATTGAGAAATTGTAAGTTCAGAAAAATGAAAAGCAACGCGAAATGTGGAGAGTGTTAGAATTAGTGATACTTATTTAGATAGGCAGTGGATATTAATAGCGATAGGGAGGTTGGTGGAAAGTAAGAAACTTGCACATTCAGCGAAGGAGCAGAAGCTAAAGCAGATATTTGGTGAAAATGGGAGATTTTATAAATATTGGGAATGTGAATTAGCTGCAGAGAGATAAAATGCTTGAATTTTATCAAGGGCTAGGTATTGTTATTTTGCTGTCCACAGCGAACCAGTTTTCCTTTCATTGAGGGATATGGAGAATTTGACAATGTAGCCAACGCAGAGAAGCTGTGAATCTGCAGTATTTGATTAATTACAAGAAACTGAGTACTTCCTGGATGTAGAAACCTGACTAGTTGCAAAATATTGCGATGGTGATATTGAAGGAATACTTGTACGATCAACATTGAATAATGAGCAGGTTGTCAGAAATAGATCTATTTATGTTGTTGGACTGCAGAAATTATTGGAGTTTGAGAAATTGATTGAACTGGAGAAACTTGTAGATTCAGTGAACGTGCGGATAATGCAAAGTGCGAATTTGTTGAAAATGGGAGATTTCTCAAATTTTGGGAATGAGTTATATATGCTGATAGGGAAAAAGCTTGAACTTGCTGAATTGCTAATAATTGACATTTTGAGAGAAACAGAGAGTCAGGTTTGCTGAAACTGAAGGGAATGGAGAAATTGAAGTTGCAGTGAATGTGGAGAAGCTGCAATGTGCTTAGTCTAACAGATTTCTGGAAATGGAGTATTTGATAGATAAATAGAACTACATTTGCTGATAAAGTTAGATATTGAGAAATTGTAGGTTCAGGTGAATGATAAGTAAATCGAAAAGTGGAGAGTGTTAGAATTAGAGATACTTATTTAGATTGGCAGTGGATTTTAATAGAGATAACGTGGTTGGTGGAATGTAAGACACTTGTACATTCAGAGAAGGAGCAGAAGGTATAAATAGCGAACTTGGTGAAAAAGGGAGATTTCACAAATATTGGGAATGTGAAACAACTGCAGATATATAAAATGCTCGAATTTTATCAATGGCTAGGAATTGATATTTTGCTATCCACTGCGAACCAGGTTTGCTTAAATTGAGGGATATGGAGAAATTGATAGTGTAGCGAATGCTGGGAATCTGCAGAATTCGATTAATTGCACGATGCTGAGTACTTTCTGAATGTAGACACCTGAATAGTTGCAAAATATTGGAATTATGAAATTAAAGGAATAGTTGTACGATGAACATTGAAAAATGAGTAGGTTGTCAGAAATAGATCTATTTATGTTATTGGAGTGCAGAAATTATTGGAGTTTGAGAAATTGATAGAAATGGAGAAACTAGGAGATTCAGTGTACGAGCGGATAATGCAAACAGCGAATTTGATGAAAATGGGAGTTATTTCAAATTTTGGCAATGAGTTATATATGCTGATAGGGAAAATGCTTGAACTTGCTGAATTGCTATAATTGACAATTTGAGAGAAACAGAGAGGCAGGTTTGCTGAAACTGAAGGGAATGGAGAAATTGAAGTTGCAGTGAATGTGGAGAAGCTGCAATGTGCTTAGTCTAACAGATTTCTGGAAATGGAGTATTTGATAGATAAATAGAACTACATTTGCTGATAAAGTTAGAAATTGAGAAATTGTAGGTTCAGAAAAATGATAAGTAACTCGAAAAGTGGAGAGTGTTAGAATTAGAGATACTTATTTAGATAGGCAGTGGATTTTAATAGCGATGGGGAGGTTGGTGGAAAGTAAGAAACTTGCTCATTCAGCGAAGGAGCAGATGCTAAAGCAGCGATTTGGTGAAAATGGGAGATTTTATAAATTTTGGGAATGTGAAATAGCTGCAGAGAGATAAAATGCTTGAATTTTATCAATGGCTAGGTATTGTTATTTCGCTGTCCACAGCGAACCAGTTTTCCTTTCAATGAGGGATATGGAGAATTTGACAGTGTAACCAACGCAGAGAAGCTGTGAATCTGCAGAATTTGATTAATTACAAGAAACTAAGTACTTCCTGGATGTAGAAACCTGACTAAACTAACTCGAAAAGTGGAGAGTTTTAGAAATAGAGATACTAATTTAGATAGGCAGTGGATTTTAATAGAGATAACATGGTTGGTGGAAAGTAAGAAACTTGTACATTCAGAGAAGGAGCAGAAGCTATAAATAGCGAATTTGGTGAAAAAGGGAGATTTTACAAATATTGGGAATGTGAAATAGGTGTAGATATATAAAATGCTCGAATTTTATCAATGGCTTGGAATTGATATTTTGCTATCCACAGCGAACCAGGTTTACTTAAATTGAGGGATATGGAGAAATTGATAGCGTAGCCAATGCAGAGGAGCTGGGAATCTGCAGAATTTGATTAGTTGCACGATGCTGAGTACTTTCTGGATGTAGACACCTGAGTAGTTGTAAAATATTGGAATTGTGATATTGAAGTATTAGTTGTACGATCAACATTGAAAAATGAGTAGGTTGTCAGAAATAGATCTATTTATGTTATTGGACAGCAGAAATTATTGGAGTTTGAGAAATTGATTGAAATGGATAAACTTGTAGATTCAGTGAACGTGCGGATAATGCAAAGTGCGAATTTGTTGAAAATGGGAGATTTTTCAAATTTTCGCAATGAGTTATTTATGCTGATAGGGAAAAAGCTTGAACTTGCTGAATTGCTAATAATTGACATTTTGAGAGAAACAGAGAGCCAGGTTTGCTGAAACTGAAGGGAATGGAGAAATTGAAGTTGCAGTAAATGTGGAGAAGCTGCAATGTGCTTAGTCTAACAGATTTCTGGAAATGGAGTATTTGATAGATAAATAGAACTACATTTGCTGATAAAGTTAGAAATTGAGAAATTGTATGTTCAGGTGAATCAGAAGTAACTCGAAAAGTGGAGAGTGTCAGAATTAGAGATACTTATTTAGATAGGCAGTGGATTTTAATAGAGATAATGTGGTTGGTGGAAAGTAAGATACTTGTACATTCAGAGAAGGAGCAGAAGCTATAAATAGCGAATTTGGTGAAAATGGGAGATTTTCTAAATATTGGGAATGTGAAATAGCTGCAGATACATAAAATGCTCGAATTTTATCAATGGCAAGGTATTGATATTTTGCTATCCACAGCGAACCAGTTTTGCTTAAATTGAGGGATATGGAGAAATTGATAGTGTAGCCAATGCAGAGAAGCTGGAAATCTGCAGAATTTGATTAATTGCAAGGAACTGAGTACTTCCTGGATCTTGAAACCTGATTAGTTGCAAAATATTGGAATGGTGGTATTGAAGGAATAGTTGTACGATCAACACTGTAAAATGAGTAGGTTGTCAGAAATAGATCTATTTATGTTGTTGGACTGCAGAAATTATTGGAGATTGAGAAATTGATTGAAATGGAGAAACTTGTAGATTTAGTGAACGTGCGGATAATGCAAAGTGCGAATTTGTTGAAAATGGGAGATTTTTCAAATTTTGGGAATGAGTTATATATGCTGATAGGGAAAAAGCTTGAACTTGCTGAATTGCTAATAATTGACATTTTGAGAGAAACAGAGAGGCAGGTTTGCTGAAACTGAAGGGAATGGAGAAATTGAAGTTGCAGTGAATGTGGCGAAGGTGTAATGTGCTTAGTCTAGCAGATTTCTGGAAATGGAGTATTTGATAGATAAATAGAACTACATTTGCTGATAAAGTTAGAAATTGAGAAATTGTAGGTTCAGGTGAATGATAAGTAACTCGAAAAGTGGAGAATGTTAGAATTAGAGATATTATTTAGATAGGCAGTGGATTTTAATAGAGATAACATGGTTGGTGGAATGTAAGAAACTTGTACATTCAGAGAAGGAGCAGAAGCTATAAATAGCGAATTTGGTGAAAATGGGAGATTTTATAAATATTGGGAATGTGAAATAGCTGCAGATACATAAAATGCTCGAATTTTATCAATGGCAAGGTATTGATATTTTGCTATCCACAGCGAACCAGTTTTGCTTAAATTGAGGGATATGGAGAAATTGATAGTGTAGCCAATGCAGAGAAGCTGGAAATCTGCAGAATTTGATTAATTGCAAGGAACTGAGTACTTCCTGGATCTAGAAACCTGATTAGTTGCAAAATATTGGAATGGTGGTATTGAAGGAATAGTTGTACGATCAACACTGTAAAATGAGTAGGTTGTCAGAAATAGATCTATTTATGTTGTTGGACTGCAGAAATTATTGGAGTTTGAGAAATTGATTGAAATGGAGAAACTAGGAGATTCAGTGTACGAGCGGATAATGCAAACAGCGAATTTGATGAAAATGGGTGATTTTTCAAATTTTGGGAATGAGTTATATATGCTGATAGGGAAAATGCTTGAACTTGCTGAATTGCTAATAATTGACATTTTGAGAGAACAGACAGCCAGGTTTGCTGAAACTGATGGGAATGGAGAAACTGAGGTTGCAGTGAATGTGGAGAAGTGGCAAAAGTGCTCAGTCTAACAGCTTTCTGGAAATGGAGTATTTGATAGAGAAATACATCTACATTTGCTGAGAAAGTTAGAAATTGAGAAATTGTAAGTTCAGAAAAATGAAAAGCAACGCGAAATGTGGAGAGTGTTAGAATTAGTGATACTTATTTATATAGGCAGTGGATATTAATAGCGATAGGGAGGTTGGTGGAAAGTAAGAAACTTGCACATTCAGCGAAGGAGCAGAAGCTAAAGCAGCGATTTGGTGAAAATGGGAGATTTTATAAATATTGGGAATGTGAAATAGCTGCAGAGAGATAAAATGCTTGAATTTTATCAAGGGCTAGGTATTGTTATTTTGCTGTCCACAGCGAACCAGTTTTCCTTTCATTGAGGGATATGGAGAATTTGACAATGTAGCCAACGCAGAGAAGCTGTGAATCTGCAGTATTTGATTAATTACAAGAAACTGAGTACTTCCTGGATGTAGAAACCTGACTAGTTGCAAAATATTGCGATGGTGATATTGAAGGAATACTTGTACGATCAACATTGAATAATGAGCAGGTTGTCAGAAATAGATCTATTTATGTTGTTGGACTGCAGAAATTATTGGAGTTTGAGAAATTGATTGAACTGGAGAAACTTGTAGATTCAGTGAACGTGCGGATAATGCAAAGTGCGAATTTGTTGAAAATGGGAGATTTCTCAAATTTTGGGAATGAGTTATATATGCTGATAGGGAAAAAGCTTGAACTTGCTGAATTGCTAATAATTGACATTTTGAGAGAAACAGAGAGTCAGGTTTGCTGAAACTGAAGGGAATGGAGAAATTGAAGTTGCAGTGAATGTGGAGAAGCTGCAATGTGCTTAGTCTAACAGATTTCTGGAAATGGAGTATTTGATAGATAAATAGAACTACATTTGCTGATAAAGTTAGA
Organism: Cetorhinus maximus; assembly: GCF_964194155.1. Lineage (NCBI taxonomy): Eukaryota > Metazoa > Chordata > Chondrichthyes > Lamniformes > Cetorhinidae > Cetorhinus > Cetorhinus maximus. Next base: position 277,526 of record NW_027596349.1, read on the forward strand.
TATTGAGAAATTGTAGGTTCAGGTGAATGATAAGTAAATCGAAAAGTGGAGAGTGTTAGAATTAGAGATACTTATTTAGATTGGCAGTGGATTTTAATAGAGATAACGTGGTTGGTGGAATGTAAGACACTTGTACATTCAGAGAAGGAGCAGAAGGTATAAATAGCGAACTTGGTGAAAAAGGGAGATTTCACAAATATTGGGAATGTGAAACAACTGCAGATATATAAAATGCTCGAATTTTATCAATGGCTAGGAATTGATATTTTGCTATCCACTGCGAACCAGGTTTGCTTAAATTGAGGGATATGGAGAAATTGATAGTGTAGCGAATGCTGGGAATCTGCAGAATTCGATTAATTGCACGATGCTGAGTACTTTCTGAATGTAGACACCTGAATAGTTGCAAAATATTGGAATTATGAAATTAAAGGAATAGTTGTACGATGAACATTGAAAAATGAGTAGGTTGTCAGAAATAGATCTATTTATGTTATTGGAGTGCAGAAATTATTGGAGTTTGAGAAATTGATAGAAATGGAGAAACTAGGAGATTCAGTGTACGAGCGGATAATGCAAACAGCGAATTTGATGAAAATGGGAGTTATTTCAAATTTTGGCAATGAGTTATATATGCTGATAGGGAAAATGCTTGAACTTGCTGAATTGCTATAATTGACAATTTGAGAGAAACAGAGAGGCAGGTTTGCTGAAACTGAAGGGAATGGAGAAATTGAAGTTGCAGTGAATGTGGAGAAGCTGCAATGTGCTTAGTCTAACAGATTTCTGGAAATGGAGTATTTGATAGATAAATAGAACTACATTTGCTGATAAAGTTAGAAATTGAGAAATTGTAGGTTCAGAAAAATGATAAGTAACTCGAAAAGTGGAGAGTGTTAGAATTAGAGATACTTATTTAGATAGGCAGTGGATTTTAATAGCGATGGGGAGGTTGGTGGAAAGTAAGAAACTTGCTCATTCAGCGAAGGAGCAGATGCTAAAGCAGCGATTTGGTGAAAATGGGAGATTTTATAAATTTTGGGAATGTGAAATAGCTGCAGAGAGATAAAATGCTTGAATTTTATCAATGGCTAGGTATTGTTATTTCGCTGTCCACAGCGAACCAGTTTTCCTTTCAATGAGGGATATGGAGAATTTGACAGTGTAACCAACGCAGAGAAGCTGTGAATCTGCAGAATTTGATTAATTACAAGAAACTAAGTACTTCCTGGATGTAGAAACCTGACTAAACTAACTCGAAAAGTGGAGAGTTTTAGAAATAGAGATACTAATTTAGATAGGCAGTGGATTTTAATAGAGATAACATGGTTGGTGGAAAGTAAGAAACTTGTACATTCAGAGAAGGAGCAGAAGCTATAAATAGCGAATTTGGTGAAAAAGGGAGATTTTACAAATATTGGGAATGTGAAATAGGTGTAGATATATAAAATGCTCGAATTTTATCAATGGCTTGGAATTGATATTTTGCTATCCACAGCGAACCAGGTTTACTTAAATTGAGGGATATGGAGAAATTGATAGCGTAGCCAATGCAGAGGAGCTGGGAATCTGCAGAATTTGATTAGTTGCACGATGCTGAGTACTTTCTGGATGTAGACACCTGAGTAGTTGTAAAATATTGGAATTGTGATATTGAAGTATTAGTTGTACGATCAACATTGAAAAATGAGTAGGTTGTCAGAAATAGATCTATTTACGTTATTGGACAGCAGAAATTATTGGAGTTTGAGAAATTGATTGAAATGGATAAACTTGTAGATTCAGTGAACGTGCGGATAATGCAAAGTGCGAATTTGTTGAAAATGGGAGATTTTTCAAATTTTCGCAATGAGTTATTTATGCTGATAGGGAAAAAGCTTGAACTTGCTGAATTGCTAATAATTGACATTTTGAGAGAAACAGAGAGCCAGGTTTGCTGAAACTGAAGGGAATGGAGAAATTGAAGTTGCAGTAAATGTGGAGAAGCTGCAATGTGCTTAGTCTAACAGATTTCTGGAAATGGAGTATTTGATAGATAAATAGAACTACATTTGCTGATAAAGTTAGAAATTGAGAAATTGTATGTTCAGGTGAATCAGAAGTAACTCGAAAAGTGGAGAGTGTCAGAATTAGAGATACTTATTTAGATAGGCAGTGGATTTTAATAGAGATAATGTGGTTGGTGGAAAGTAAGATACTTGTACATTCAGAGAAGGAGCAGAAGCTATAAATAGCGAATTTGGTGAAAATGGGAGATTTTATAAATATTGGGAATGAGTTATATATGCTGATAGGGAAAATGCTTGAACTTGCTGAATTGCTAATAATTGACATTTTGAGAGAACAGACAGCCAGGTTTGCTGAAACTGATGGGAATGGAGAAACTGAGGTTGCAGTGAATGTGGAGAAGTGGCAAAAGTGCTCAGTCTAACAGCTTTCTGGAAATGGAGTATTTGATAGAGAAATACATCTACATTTGCTGAGAAAGTTAGAAATTGAGAAATTGTAAGTTCAGAAAAATGAAAAGCAACGCGAAATGTGGAGAGTGTTAGAATTAGTGATACTTATTTATATAGGCAGTGGATATTAATAGCGATAGGGAGGTTGGTGGAAAGTAAGAAACTTGCACATTCAGCGAAGGAGCAGAAGCTAAAGCAGCGATTTGGTGAAAATGGGAGATTTTATAAATATTGGGAATGTGAAATAGCTGCAGAGAGATAAAATGCTTGAATTTTATCAAGGGCTAGGTATTGTTATTTTGCTGTCCACAGCGAACCAGTTTTCCTTTCATTGAGGGATATGGAGAATTTGACAATGTAGCCAACGCAGAGAAGCTGTGAATCTGCAGTATTTGATTAATTACAAGAAACTGAGTACTTCCTGGATGTAGAAACCGGACTAGTTGCAAAATATTGCGATGGTGATATTGAAGGAATACTTGTACGATCAACATTGAAAAAAGAGCAGTTTGTCAGAAATAGAACTATTTATGTTGTTGGACTGCAGAAATTATTGGAGTTTGAGAAATTGATTGAACTGGAGAAACTTGTAGATTCAGTGAACGTGCGGATAATGCAAAGTGCGAATTTGTTGAAAGTGGGAGATTTTTCAAATTTTGGGAATGAGATATATATGCTGATAGGGAAAAAGCTTGAACTTGCTGAATTGCTAATAATTGACATTTTGAGAGAAACAGAGAGGCAGGTTTGCTGAAACTGAAGGGAATGGAGAAATTGAAGTTGCAGTGAATGTGGAGAAGCTGCAATGTGCTTAGTCTAACAGATTTCTGGAAATGGAGTATTTGATAGATAAATAGAACTACATTTGCTGATAAAGTTAGAAATTGAGAAATTGTAGGTTCAGGTGAATGATAAGTAACTCGAAAAGTGGAGAATGTTAGAATTAGAGATATTATTTAGATAGGCAGTGGATTATAATAGAGATAACATGGTTGGTGGAATGTAAGAAACTTGTACATTCAGAGAAGGAGCAGAAGCTATAAATAGCGAATTTGGTGAAAATGGGAGATTTTATAAATATTAGGAATGTGAAATAGCTGCAGATACATAAAAAGCTCGAATTTTATCAATGGCTAGGTATTGATATTTTGCTATCCACAGCGAACCAGTTTTGCTTAAATTGAGGGATATGGAGAAATTGATAGTGTAGCCAATGCAGAGGAGCTGGGAATCTGCAGCATTTGATTAATTGCAAGGAACTGAGTACTTCCTGGATCTTGAAACCTGATTAGTTGCAAAATATTGGAATGGTGGTATTGAAGGAATAGTTGTACGATCAACACTGTAAAATGAGTAGGTTGTCAGAAATAGATCTATTTATGTTGTTGGACTGCAGAAATTATTGGAGTTTGAGAAACTGGTTGAAATGGAGAAACTAGGAGATTCAGTGTACGAGCGGATAATGCAAACAGCGAATTTGATGAAAATGGGTGATTTTTCAAATTTTGGGCATGAGTTATATATGGTGATAGGGAAAATGCTTAAACTTGCTGAATTGCTAATAATTGACATTTTGAGAGAACAGACAGCCAGGTTTGCTGAAACTGATGGGAATGGAGAAAATGAGGTTGCAGTGAATGTGGAGAAGTGGCAAAAGTGCTCAGTCTAACAGCTTTCTGGAAATGGAGTATTTGATAGATGAATACATCTACATTTGCTGAGAAAGTTTGAAATTGAGAAATTGTAAGTTCAGAAAAATGAAAAGCAACGCGAAATGTGGAGTGTGTTAGAATTAGTGATACTTATTTAGATAGGCAGTGGATATTAATAGCGATAGGGAGGTTGGTGGAAAGTAAGAAACTTGCACATTCAGCGAAGGAGCAGAAGCTAAAGCAGCGATTTGGTGAAAATGGGAGATTTTATAAATATTGGGAATGTGAAATAGCTGCAGAGAGATAAAATGCTTGAATTTCATCAAGGGCTAGGTATTGTTATTTTGCTGTCCACAGCGAACCAGTTTTCCTTTCATTGAGGGATATGGAGAATTTGACAGTGTAGCCAACGCAGAGAAGCTGTGAATCTGCAGAATTTGATTAATTACAAGAAACTGAGTACTTCCTAGATGTAGAAACCTGACTAGTTGCAAAATATTGCGATGGTGATATTGAAGGAATACTTGGAAAAACTCAGCAAGTCTGGCAGCATCGGCGGAGAAGAAATCAGTCAACGTTTCGAGCCCTCATGGCCCTTCAGCAGAAAATGCTTAAACTTGCTGAATTGCTAATAATTGACATTTTGAGAGAACAGACAGCCAGGTTTGCTGAAACTGATGGGAATGGAGAAAATGAGGTTGCAGTGAATGTGGAGAAGTGGCAAAAGTGCTCAGTCTAACAGCTTTCTGGAAATGGAGTATTTGATAGATGAATACATCTACATTTGCTGAGAAAGTTTGAAATTGAGAAATTGTAAGTTCAGAAAAATGAAAAGCAACGCGAAATGTGGAGTGTGTTAGAATTAGTGATACTTATTTAGATAGGCAGTGGATATTCTGCTGAAGGGCCATGAGGGCTCGAAACGTTGACTGATTTCTTCTCCGCCGATGCTGCCAGACTTGCTGAGTTTTTCCAGGTAATTCTGTTTTTATTTTGTTTTGGATTTCCAGCATCCGCAGTAGCTTTTAGCTTTTTGTTTTTATATTGAAGGAATACTTGTACGATCAACATTGAAAAATGAGCAGGTTGTCAGAAATAGATCTATTTATGTTGTTGGACTGCAGAAATTATTGGAGTTTGAGAAATTGATTGAACTGGAGAAACTTGTAGATTCAGTGAACGTGCGGATAATGCAAAGTGCGAATTTGTTGAAAATGGGAGATTTTTCAAATTTTGGGAATGAGTTATATATGCTGATAGGGAAAAAGCTTGAACTTGCTGAATTGTTAATAATTGACATTTTGAGAGAAACAGACAGCCAGGTTTGATTAAACTGAGGGTATGGAGAAATTGAAGTTGCAGTGAATGTGGAGAAGCTGCAATGTGCTTAGTCTAACAGATTTCTGGAAATGGAGTATTTGATAGATAAATAGAACTACATTTGCTGATAAAGTTAGAAATTGAGAAATTGTAGGTTCAGTTGAATGATAAGTAACTCGAAAAGTGGAGAGTGTTAGAATTAGAGATACTTATTTAGATAGGCAGTGGATTTTAATAGAGATAACATGGTTGGTGGAAAGTAAGAAACTTGTACATTCAGAGAAGGAGCAGAAGATATAAATAGCGAATTTGGTGAAAAAGGGAGATTTTACATTTATTGGGAATGTGAAATAGCTGCAGATTTATAAAATGCTCGAATTTTTTCAATGGCTAGGAATTGATATTTTGCTATCCACTGCGAACCAGGTTTGCTTAAATTGAGGGATATGGAGAAATTGATAGTGTAGTTAATGCTGGGAATCTGCAGAATTCGATTAATTGCACGATGCTGAGTACTTTCTGGATGTAGACACCTGAGTAGTTGCAAAATATTGGAATTGTGTTATTGAAGGAATAGTTGTACGATCAACATTGATAAATGAGTAGGTTGTCAGAAATAGATCTATTTATTTTATTGGAGTGCAGAAATTATTGGAGTTTGAGAAATTGATTGAAATGGTAAACTAGGAAATTCAGTGAAAGAGCGGATAATGCTAACAGCGAACTTGTTGGAAATGGGAGATTTTACAAATTGTGGGAATGAGTTATATCTGCTGATAGAGAAAATGCCTGAAATTGCTGAATTGCTAATAATTGACATTTTCAGAGAACCAGACAGCCAGGTTTGCTGAAACTGAAGGGAATCGGGAAATTGAAGTTGCAGTGAATGTGGAGAGGCTGCAATGTGCTTAGTCTAACAGATTTCTGGAAATTGGGTATGTGATAGATAAATAGAAGTACATTTGCTGATAAAGTTAGAAGTTGAGAGATTGTAGGTTCAGGTGAATGATAAGTAACTCGAAAGGTGGAGAATCTTTGAATTACAGATAATTGTTTAGATAGGCAGTGCATATTAATAGAGATAGCGAGGTTGGTGGAATGTAAGAAACTTGTACATTTCGAGAAGGAGCAGAAGCTAAAGCAGCGAATTTGGTGAAAATGGGAGATTTTATAAATATTGGGAATGTGAAATAGCTGCAGATATATAAAATGCTCGAATTTTATCAATGGCTAGGAATTGATATTTTGCTATCCACTGCGAACCAGGTTTGCTTTAATTGAGGGATATGGAGAAATTGATAGTGTAGCCAATGCTGGGAATCTGCAGAATCCTATTAATTGCACGATGCTCAGTACTTTCTGGATGTAGACACCTGAGTAGTTGCAAAATATTGGAATTATGAAATTGAAGGAATAGTTGTACGATCAACATTGAAAAATGAGTTGGTTGTCAGAAATAGATCTATTTATGTTATTGGAGTACAGAAATTATTGGAGTTTGAGAAATTGATTGAAATGGAGTAACTAGGAGATTCAGTGTACGAGCGGATAATGCAAACAGCGAATTTGTTGAAAATGGGAGATTTTTCAAATTTTGGGAATGAGTTATATATGCTGATAGGGAAAATGCTTGAACTTGCTGAATTGCTAATAATTGACATTTTGAGAGAAACAGAGAGCCAGGTTTGCTGAAACTGATGGGAATGGAGAAACTGAGGTTGCAGTGAAATGTGGAGAAGTGGCAAATGTGCTCAGTCTAACAGCTTTCTGGAAATAGTCTATTTGATAGACAAATACATCTACATTTGCTGAGAAAGTTAGAAATTGACAAATTGTAAGTTCAGAAAAATGAAAAGCAACGCGAAATGTGGAGAGTGTTAGAATTAGTGATACTTATTTAGATAGGCAGTGGATATTAATAGCGATAGGGAGGTTTGTGGAAAGTAAGAAACTTGCATATTCAGCGAAGGAGCGGAAGCTAAAGCAGCGAATTTGGTGAAAATGCGAGATTTTATAAATATTGGGAATGAGAAATAGCTGCAGAGAGATAAAATGCTTGAATTTTATCAATGGCTAGGTATTGTTACTTTGCTGTCCACAGCGAACCTGTTTTCCTTTCATTGAGGGATATGGAGAATTTGACAGTGTAGCCAACGCAGAGAAGCTGTGAATCTGCAGAATTTGACTAATTACAAGAAACTGAGTACTTCCTGGATGTAGAAACCTGACTAGTTGCAAAATATTGCGATGGTGATATTGTACGATCAACATTGAAAAATGAGTAGGTTGTCAGAAATAGATCTATTTATGTTATTGGAGTGCAGAAATTATTGGAGTTTGAGAAATTGATAGAAATGGAGAAACTAGGAGATTCAGTGTACGAGCGGAAAATGCAAACAGCGAAATTGATGAAAATGGGAGTTTTTTCAAATTTTGGGAATGAGTTATATATGCTGATAGGGAAAAAGCTTGAACTTGCTGAATTGCTAATAATTGACATTTTGAGAGAAACAGAGAGCCAGGTTTGCTGAAACTGAAGGGAATGGAGAAATTGAAGTTGCAGTGAATGTGGCGAAGGTGTAATGTGCTTAGTCTAGCAGATTTCTGGAAATGGAGTATTTGATAGATAAATAGAACTACATTTGCTGATAAAGTTAGAAATTGAGAAATTGTAGGTTCAGGTGAATGATAAGTAACTCGAAAAGTGGAGAATGTTAGAATTAGAGATATTATTTAGATAGGCAGTGGATTTTAATAGAGATAACATGGTTGGTGGAATGTAAGAAACTTGTACATTCAGAGAAGGAGCAGAAGCTATAAATAGCGAATTTGGTGAAAATAGGAGATTTTATAAATATTGGGAATGTGAAATAGCTGCAGATACATAAAATGCTCGAATTTTATCAATGGCTAGGTATTGATATTTTGCTATCCACAGCGAACCAGTTTTGCTTAAATTGAGGGATATGGAGAAATTGATAGTGTAGCCAATGCAGAGGAGCTGGGAATCTGCAGAATTTGATTAATTGCAAGGAACTGACTACTTGATGGATCTAGAAACCTGATTAGTTGCAAAATATTGGAATGGTGGTATTGAATGAATAGCTGTACGATCAACACTGTAAAATGAGTAGGTTGTCAGAAATAGATCTATTTATGTTGTTGGACTGCAGAAATTATTGGAGTTAGAGAAATTGATTGAAATGGAGAAACTAGGAGATTCAGTGTACGAGCGGATAATGCAAACAGCGAATTTGATGAAAATGGGTGATTTTTCAAATTTTGGGAATGAGTTATATATGCTGATAGGGAAAATGCTTGAACTTGCTGAATTGCTAATAATTGACATTTTGAGAGAACAGACAGCCAGGTTTGCTGAAACTGATGGGAATGGAGAAACTGAGGTTGCAGTGAATGTGGAGAAGTGGCAAAAGTGCTCAGTCTAACAGCTTTCTGGAAATGGAGTATTTGATAGAGAAATACATCTACATTTGCTGAGAAAGTTAGAAATTGAGAAATTGTAAGTTCAGAAAAATGAAAAGCAACGCGAAATGTGGAGAGTGTTAGAATTAGTGATACTTATTTATATAGGCAGTGGATATTAATAGCGATAGGGAGGTTGGTGGAAAGTAAGAAACTTGCACATTCAGCGAAGGAGCAGAAGCTAAAGCAGCGATTTGGTGAAAATGGGAGATTTTATAAATATTGGGAATGTGAAATAGCTGCAGAGAGATAAAATGCTTGAATTTCATCAAGGGCTAGGTATTGTTATTTTGCTGTCCACAGCGAACCAGTTTTCCTTTCATTGAGGGATATGGAGAATTTGACAATGTAGCCAACGCAGAGAAGCTGTGAATCTGCAGTATTTGATTAATTACAAGAAACTGAGTACTTCCTGGATGTAGAAACCGGACTAGTTGCAAAATATTGCGATGGTGATATTGAAGGAATACTTGTACGATCAACATTGAAAAAAGAGCAGTTTGTCAGAAATAGAACTATTTATGTTGTTGGACTGCAGAAATTATTGGAGTTTGAGAAATTGATTGAACTGGAGAAACTTGTAGATTCAGTGAACGTGCGGATAATGCAAAGTGCGAATTTGTTGAAAGTGGGAGATTTTTCAAATTTTGGGAATGAGATATATATGCTGATAGGGAAAAAGCTTGAACTTGCTGAATTGCTAATAATTGACATTTTGAGAGAAACAGAGAGGCAGGTTTGCTGAAACTGAAGGGAATGGAGAAATTGAAGTTGCAGTGAATGTGGAGAAGCTGCAATGTGCTTAGTCTAACAGATTTCTGGAAATGGAGTATTTGATAGATAAATAGAACTACATTTGCTGATAAAGTTAGAAATTGAGAAATTGTAGGTTCAGGTGAATGATAAGTAACTCGAAAAGTGGAGAATGTTAGAATTAGAGATATTATTTAGATAGGCAGTGGATTATAATAGAGATAACATGGTTGGTGGAATGTAAGAAACTTGTACATTCAGAGAAGGAGCAGAAGCTATAAATAGCGAATTTGGTGAAAATGGGAGATTTTATAAATATTAGGAATGTGAAATAGCTGCAGATACATAAAAAGCTCGAATTTTATCAATGGCTAGGTATTGATATTTTGCTATCCACAGCGAACCAGTTTTGCTTAAATTGAGGGATATGGAGAAATTGATAGTGTAGCCAATGCAGAGGAGCTGGGAATCTGCAGCATTTGATTAATTGCAAGGAACTGAGTACTTCCTGGATCTTGAAACCTGATTAGTTGCAAAATATTGGAATGGTGGTATTGAAGGAATAGTTGTACGATCAACACTGTAAAATGAGTAGGTTGTCAGAAATAGATCTATTTATGTTGTTGGACTGCAGAAATTATTGGAGTTTGAGAAACTGGTTGAAATGGAGAAACTAGGAGATTCAGTGTACGAGCGGATAATGCAAACAGCGAATTTGATGAAAATGGGTGATTTTTCAAATTTTGGGCATGAGTTATATATGGTGATAGGGAAAATGCTTAAACTTGCTGAATTGCTAATAATTGACATTTTGAGAGAACAGACAGCCAGGTTTGCTGAAACTGATGGGAATGGAGAAAATGAGGTTGCAGTGAATGTGGAGAAGTGGCAAAAGTGCTCAGTCTAACAGCTTTCTGGAAATGGAGTATTTGATAGATGAATACATCTACATTTGCTGAGAAAGTTTGAAATTGAGAAATTGTAAGTTCAGAAAAATGAAAAGCAACGCGAAATGTGGAGTGTGTTAGAATTAGTGATACTTATTTAGATAGGCAGTGGATATTAATAGCGATAGGGAGGTTGGTGGAAAGTAAGAAACTTGCACATTCAGCGAAGGAGCAGAAGCTAAAGCAGCGATTTGGTGAAAATGGGAGATTTTATAAATATTGGGAATGTGAAATAGCTGCAGAGAGATAAAATGCTTGAATTTCATCAAGGGCTAGGTATTGTTATTTTGCTGTCCACAGCGAACCAGTTTTCCTTTCATTGAGGGATATGGAGAATTTGACAGTGTAGCCAACGCAGAGAAGCTGTGAATCTGCAGAATTTGATTAATTACAAGAAACTGAGTACTTCCTAGATGTAGAAACCTGACTAGTTGCAAAATATTGCGATGGTGATATTGAAGGAATACTTGGAAAAACTCAGCAAGTCTGGCAGCATCGGCGGAGAAGAAATCAGTCAACGTTTCGAGCCCTCATGGCCCTTCAGCAGAAAATGCTTAAACTTGCTGAATTGCTAATAATTGACATTTTGAGAGAACAGACAGCCAGGTTTGCTGAAACTGATGGGAATGGAGAAAATGAGGTTGCAGTGAATGTGGAGAAGTGGCAAAAGTGCTCAGTCTAACAGCTTTCTGGAAATGGAGTATTTGATAGATGAATACATCTACATTTGCTGAGAAAGTTTGAAATTGAGATTGTAAGTTCAGAAAAATGAAAAGCAACGCGAAATGTGGAGTGTGTTAGAATTAGTGATACTTATTTAGATAGGCAGTGGATATTCTGCTGAAGGGCCATGAGGGCTCGAAACGTTGACTGATTTCTTCTCCGCCGATGCTGCCAGACTTGCTGAGTTTTTCCAGGTAATTCTGTTTTTATTTTGTTTTGCATTTCCAGCATCCGCAGTAGCTTTTAGCTTTTTGTTTTTATATTGAAGGAATACTTGTACGATCAACATTGAAAAATGAGCAGGTTGTCAGAAATAGATCTATTTATGTTTTTGGACTGCAGAAATTATTGGAGTTTGAGAAATTGATTGAACTGGAGAAACTTGTAGATTCAGTGAACGTGCGGATAATGCAAAGTGCGAATTTGTTGAAAATGGGAGATTTTTCAAATTTTGGGAATGAGTTATATATGCTGATAGGGAAAAAGCTTGAACTTGCTGAATTGTTAATAATTGACATTTTGAGAGAAACAGACAGCCAGGTTTGATTAAACTGAGGGTATGGAGAAATTGAAGTTGCAGTGAATGTGGAGAAGCTGCAATGTGCTTAGTCTAACAGATTTCTGGAAATGGAGTATTTGATAGATAAATAGAACTACATTTGCTGATAAAGTTAGAAATTGAGAAATTGTAGGTTCAGTTGAATGATAAGTAACTCGAAAAGTGGAGAGTGTTAGAATTAGAGATACTTATTTAGATAGGCAGTGGATTTTAATAGAGATAACATGGTTGGTGGAAAGTAAGAAACTTGTACATTCAGAGAAGGAGCAGAAGATATAAATAGCGAATTTGGTGAAGAAGGGAGATTTTACATTTATTGGGAATGTGAAATAGCTGCAGATTTATAAAATGCTCGAATTTTTTCAATGGCTAGGAATTGATATTTTGCTATCCACTGCGAACCAGGTTTGCTTAAATTGAGGGATATGGAGAAATTGATAGTGTAGTTAATGCTGGGAATCTGCAGAATTCGATTAATTGCACGATGCTGAGTACTTTCTGGATGTAGACACCTGAGTAGTTGCAAAATATTGGAATTGTGTTATTGAAGGAATAGTTGTACGATCAACATTGATAAATGAGTAGGTTGTCAGAAATAGATCTATTTATTTTATTGGACTGCAGAAATTATTGGAGTTAGAGAAATTGATTGAAATGGAGAAACTAGGAGATTCAGTGTACGAGCGGATAATGCAAACAGCGAATTTGATGAAAATGGGTGATTTTTCAAATTTTGGGAATGAGTTATATATGCTGATAGGGAAAATGCTTGAACTTGCTGAATTGCTAATAATTGACATTTTGAGAGAACAGACAGCCAGGTTTGCTGAAACTGATGGGAATGGAGAAACTGAGGTTGCAGTGAATGTGGAGAAGTGGCAAAAGTGCTCAGTCTAACAGCTTTCTGGAAATGGAGTATTTGATAGAGAAATACATCTACATTTGCTGAGAAAGTTAGAAATTGAGAAATTGTAAGTTCAGAAAAATGAAAAGCAACGCGAAATGTGGAGAGTGTTAGAATTAGTGATACTTATTTATATAGGCAGTGGATATTAATAGCGATAGGGAGGTTGGTGGAAAGTAAGAAACTTGCACATTCAGCGAAGGAGCAGAAGCTAAAGCAGCGATTTGGTGAAAATGGGAGATTTTATAAATATTGGGAATGTGAAATAGCTGCAGAGAGATAAAATGCTTGAATTTCATCAAGGGCTAGGTATTGTTATTTTGCTGTCCACAGCGAACCAGTTTTCCTTTCATTGAGGGATATGGAGAATTTGACAATGTAGCCAACGCAGAGAAGCTGTGAATCTGCAGTATTTGATTAATTACAAGAAACTGAGTACTTCCTGGATGTAGAAACCGGACTAGTTGCAAAATATTGCGATGGTGATATTGAAGGAATACTTGTACGATCAACATTGAAAAAAGAGCAGTTTGTCAGAAATAGAACTATTTATGTTGTTGGACTGCAGAAATTATTGGAGTTTGAGAAATTGATTGAACTGGAGAAACTTGTAGATTCAGTGAACGTGCGGATAATGCAAAGTGCGAATTTGTTGAAAGTGGGAGATTTTTCAAATTTTGGGAATGAGATATATATGCTGATAGGGAAAAAGCTTGAACTTGCTGAATTGCTAATAATTGACATTTTGAGAGAAACAGAGAGGCAGGTTTGCTGAAACTGAAGGGAATGGAGAAATTGAAGTTGCAGTGAATGTGGAGAAGCTGCAATGTGCTTAGTCTAACAGATTTCTGGAAATGGAGTATTTGATAGATAAATAGAACTACATTTGCTGATAAAGTTAGAAATTGAGAAATTGTAGGTTCAGGTGAATGATAAGTAACTCGAAAAGTGGAGAATGTTAGAATTAGAGATATTATTTAGATAGGCAGTGGATTATAATAGAGATAACATGGTTGGTGGAATGTAAGAAACTTGTACATTCAGAGAAGGAGCAGAAGCTATAAATAGCGAATTTGGTGAAAATGGGAGATTTTATAAATATTAGGAATGTGAAATAGCTGCAGATACATAAAAAGCTCGAATTTTATCAATGGCTAGGTATTGATATTTTGCTATCCACAGCGAACCAGTTTTGCTTAAATTGAGGGATATGGAGAAATTGATAGTGTAGCCAATGCAGAGGAGCTGGGAATCTGCAGCATTTGATTAATTGCAAGGAACTGAGTACTTCCTGGATCTTGAAACCTGATTAGTTGCAAAATATTGGAATGGTGGTATTGAAGGAATAGTTGTACGATCAACACTGTAAAATGAGTAGGTTGTCAGAAATAGATCTATTTATGTTGTTGGACTGCAGAAATTATTGGAGTTTGAGAAACTGGTTGAAATGGAGAAACTAGGAGATTCAGTGTACGAGCGGATAATGCAAACAGCGAATTTGATGAAAATGGGTGATTTTTCAAATTTTGGGCATGAGTTATATATGGTGATAGGGAAAATGCTTAAACTTGCTGAATTGCTAATAATTGACATTTTGAGAGAACAGACAGCCAGGTTTGCTGAAACTGATGGGAATGGAGAAAATGAGGTTGCAGTGAATGTGGAGAAGTGGCAAAAGTGCTCAGTCTAACAGCTTTCTGGAAATGGAGTATTTGATAGATGAATACATCTACATTTGCTGAGAAAGTTTGAAATTGAGAAATTGTAAGTTCAGAAAAATGAAAAGCAACGCGAAATGTGGAGTGTGTTAGAATTAGTGATACTTATTTAGATAGGCAGTGGATATTCTGCTGAAGGGCCATGAGGGCTCGAAACGTTGACTGATTTCTTCTCCGCCGATGCTGCCAGACTTGCTGAGTTTTTCCAGGTAATTCTGTTTTTATTTTGTTTTGGATTTCCAGCATCCGCAGTAGCTTTTAGCTTTTTGTTTTTATATTGAAGGAATACTTGTACGATCAACATTGAAAAATGAGCAGGTTGTCAGAAATAGATCTATTTATGTTGTTGGACTGCAGAAATTATTGGAGTTTGAGAAATTGATTGAACTGGAGAAACTTGTAGATTCAGTGAACGTGCGGATAATGCAAAGTGCGAATTTGTTGAAAATGGGAGATTTTTCAAATTTTGGGAATGAGTTATATATGCTGATAGGGAAAAAGCTTGAACTTGCTGAATTGTTAATAATTGACATTTTGAGAGAAACAGACAGCCAGGTTTGATTAAACTGAGGGTATGGAGAAATTGAAGTTGCAGTGAATGTGGAGAAGCTGCAATGTGCTTAGTCTAACAGATTTCTGGAAATGGAGTATTTGATAGATAAATAGAACTACATTTGCTGATAAAGTTAGAAATTGAGAAATTGTAGGTTCAGTTGAATGATAAGTAACTCGAAAAGTGGAGAGTGTTAGAATTAGAGATACTTATTTAGATAGGCAGTGGATTTTAATAGAGATAACATGGTTGGTGGAAAGTAAGAAACTTGTACATTCAGAGAAGGAGCAGAAGATATAAATAGCGAATTTGGTGAAAAAGGGAGATTTTACATTTATTGGGAATGTGAAATAGCTGCAGATTTATAAAATGCTCGAATTTTTTCAATGGCTAGGAATTGATATTTTGCTATCCACTGCGAACCAGGTTTGCTTAAATTGAGGGATATGGAGAAATTGATAGTGTAGTTAATGCTGGGAATCTGCAGAATTCGATTAATTGCACGATGCTGAGTACTTTCTGGATGTAGACACCTGAGTAGTTGCAAAATATTGGAATTGTGTTATTGAAGGAATAGTTGTACGATCAACATTGATAAATGAGTAGGTTGTCAGAAATAGATCTATTTATTTTATTGGAGTGCAGAAATTATTGGAGTTTGAGAAATTGATTGAAATGGTAAACTAGGAAATTCAGTGAAAGAGCGGATAATGCTAACAGCGAACTTGTTGGAAATGGGAGATTTTACAAATTGTGGGAATGAGTTATATCTGCTGATAGAGAAAATGCCTGAAATTGCTGAATTGCTAATAATTGACATTTTCAGAGAACCAGACAGCCAGGTTTGCTGAAACTGAAGGGAATCGGGAAATTGAAGTTGCAGTGAATGTGGAGAGGCTGCAATGTGCTTAGTCTAACAGATTTCTGGAAATTGGGTATGTGATAGATAAATAGAAGTACATTTGCTGATAAAGTTAGAAGTTGAGAGATTGTAGGTTCAGGTGAATGATAAGTAACTCGAAAGGTGGAGAATCTTTGAATTACAGATAATTGTTTAGATAGGCAGTGCATATTAATAGAGATAGCGATGTTGGTGGAATGTAAGAAACTTGTACATTTCGAGAAGGAGCAGAAGCTAAAGCAAAGAATTTGGTGAAAATGGGAGATTTTATAAATATTGGGAATGTGAAATAGCTGCAGATATATAAAATGCTCGAAT
The DNA here is from genome assembly GCF_964194155.1 of Cetorhinus maximus. Taxonomy (NCBI): domain Eukaryota; kingdom Metazoa; phylum Chordata; class Chondrichthyes; order Lamniformes; family Cetorhinidae; genus Cetorhinus; species Cetorhinus maximus. Next base: position 293,816 of record NW_027596349.1, read on the forward strand.
TTTATCAGTGGCTAGGAATTGATATTTTGCTATCCACTGCGAACCAGGTTTGCTTTAATTGAGGGATATGGAGAAATTGATAGTGTAGCCAATGCTGGGAATCTGCAGAATCCTATTAATTGCACGATGCTCAGTACTTTCTGGATGTAGACACCTGAGTAGTTGCAAAATATTGGAATTATGAAATTGAAGGAATAGTTGTACGATCAACATTGAAAAATGAGTTGGTTGTCAGAAATAGATCTATTTATGTTATTGGAGTACAGAAATTATTGGAGTTTGAGAAATTGATTGAAATGGAGTAACTAGGAGATTCAGTGTACGAGCGGATAATGCAAACAGCGAATTTGTTGAAAATGGGAGATTTTTCAAATTTTGGGAATGAGTTATATATGCTGATAGGGAAAATGCTTGAACTTGCTGAATTGCTAATAATTGACATTTTGAGAGAAACAGAGAGCCAGGTTTGCTGAAACTGATGGGAATGGAGAAACTGAGGTTGCAGTGAAATGTGGAGAAGTGGCAAATGTGCTCAGTCTAACAGCTTTCTGGAAATAGTCTATTTGATAGACAAATACATCTACATTTGCTGAGAAAGTTAGAAATTGACAAATTGTAAGTTCAGAAAAATGAAAAGCAACGTGAAATGTGGAGAGTGTTAGAATTAGTGATACTTATTTAGATAGGCAGTGGATATTAATAGCGATAGGGAGGTTTGTGGAAAGTAAGAAACTTGCATATTCAGCGAAGGAGCGGAAGCTAAAGCAGCGAATTTGGTGAAAATGGGAGATTTTATAAATATTGGGAATGTGAATTAGCTGCAGAGAGATAAAATGCTTGAATTTTATCAATGGCTAGGTATTGTTATTTTGCTGTCCACAGCGAACCAGTTTTCCTTTCATTGAGGGATATGGAGAATTTGACAGTGTAGCCAACGCAGAGAAGCTGTGAATCTGCAGAATTTGATTAATTACAAGAAACTGAGTACTTCCTAGATGAAGAAACCTGACTAGTTGCAATATATTGCGATGGTGATATTGAAGGAATGCTTGTACGATCAACATTGAAAAATGTGCAGGATGTCAGAAATAGATCTATTTATGTTGGACTGCAGAAATTATTGGAGTTTGAGAAATTGATTGAACTGGAGAAACTTGTAGATTCAGTGAACGTCCGGATAATGCAAAGTGCGAATTTGTTGAAAATTGGTGATTTTTAAAATTTTGGGAATGAGTTATATATGCTGATAGGGAAAAAGCTTGAACTTGCTGAATTGCTAATAATTGACATTTTGAGAGAAACAGAGAGCCAGGTTTGCTGAAACTGAAGGGAATGGAGAAATTGAAGTTGCAGTAAATGTGGAGAAGCTGCAATGTGCTTAGTCTAACAGATTTCTGGAAATGGAGTATTTGATAGATAAATAGAACTACATTTGCTGATAAAGTTAGAAATTGAGAAATTGTATGTTCAGGTGAATCAGAAGTAACTCGAAAAGTGGAGAGTGTCAGAATTAGAGATACTTATTTAGATAGGCAGTGGATTTTAATAGAGATAACGTGGTTGGTGGAAAGTAAGATACTTGTACATTCAGAGAAGGAGCAGAAGCTATAAATAGCGAATTTGGTGAAAATGGGAGATTTTATAAATATTGGGAATGTGAAATAGCTGCAGATACATAAAATGCTCGAATTTTATCAATGGCAAGGTATTGATATTTTGCTATCCACAGCGAACCAGTTTTGCTTAAATTGAGGGATATGGAGAAATTGATAGTGTAGCCAATGCAGAGGAGCTGGGAATCTGCAGAATTTGATTAATTGCAAGGAACTGACTACTTCCTGGATCTAGAAACCTGATTAGTTGCAAAATATTGGAATGGTGGTATTGAAGGAATAGTTGTACGATCAACACTGTAAAATGAGTAGGTTGTCAGAAATAGATCTATTTATGTTGTTGGACTGCAGAAATTATTGGAGATTGAGAAATTGATTGAAATGGAGAAACTTGTAGATTTAGTGAACGTGCGGATAATGCAAAGTGCGAATTTGTTGAAAATGGGAGATTTTTCAAATTTTGGGAATGAGTTATATATGCTGATAGGGAAAAAGCTTGAACTTGCTGAATTGCTAATAATTGACATTTTGAGAGAACAGAGAGCCAGGTTTGCTGAAACTGATGGGAATGGAGAAACTGAGGTTGCAGTGAATGTGGAGAAGTGGCAAAAGTGCTCAGTCTAACAGCTTTCTGGAAATGGAGTATTTGATAGAGAAATACATCTACATTTGCTGAGAAAGTTAGAAATTGAGAAATTGTAAGTTCAGAAAAATGAAAAGCAACGCGAAATGTGGAGAGTGTTAGAATTAGTGATACTTATTTATATAGGCAGTGGATATTAATAGCGATAGGGAGGTTGGTGGAAAGTAAGAAACTTGCACATTCAGCGAAGGAGCAGAAGCTAAAGCAGCGATTTGGTGAAAATGGGAGATTTTATAAATATTGGGAATGTGAAATAGCTGCAGAGAGATAAAATGCTTGAATTTCATCAAGGGCTAGGTATTGTTATTTTGCTGTCCACAGCGAACCAGTTTTCCTTTCATTGAGGGATATGGAGAATTTGACAATGTAGCCAACGCAGAGAAGCTGTGAATCTGCAGTATTTGATTAATTACAAGAAACTGAGTACTTCCTGGATGTAGAAACCGGACTAGTTGCAAAATATTGCGATGGTGATATTGAAGGAATACTTGTACGATCAACATTGAAAAAAGAGCAGTTTGTCAGAAATAGAACTATTTATGTTGTTGGACTGCAGAAATTATTGGAGTTTGAGAAATTGATTGAACTGGAGAAACTTGTAGATTCAGTGAACGTGCGGATAATGCAAAGTGCGAATTTGTTGAAAGTGGGAGATTTTTCAAATTTTGGGAATGAGATATATATGCTGATAGGGAAAAAGCTTGAACTTGCTGAATTGCTAATAATTGACATTTTGAGAGAAACAGAGAGGCAGGTTTGCTGAAACTGAAGGGAATGGAGAAATTGAAGTTGCAGTGAATGTGGAGAAGCTGCAATGTGCTTAGTCTAACAGATTTCTGGAAATGGAGTATTTGATAGATAAATAGAACTACATTTGCTGATAAAGTTAGAAATTGAGAAATTGTAGGTTCAGGTGAATGATAAGTAACTCGAAAAGTGGAGAATGTTAGAATTAGAGATATTATTTAGATAGGCAGTGGATTATAATAGAGATAACATGGTTGGTGGAATGTAAGAAACTTGTACATTCAGAGAAGGAGCAGAAGCTATAAATAGCGAATTTGGTGAAAATGGGAGATTTTATAAATATTAGGAATGTGAAATAGCTGCAGATACATAAAAAGCTCGAATTTTATCAATGGCTAGGTATTGATATTTTGCTATCCACAGCGAACCAGTTTTGCTTAAATTGAGGGATATGGAGAAATTGATAGTGTAGCCAATGCAGAGGAGCTGGGAATCTGCAGCATTTGATTAATTGCAAGGAACTGAGTACTTCCTGGATCTTGAAACCTGATTAGTTGCAAAATATTGGAATGGTGGTATTGAAGGAATAGTTGTACGATCAACACTGTAAAATGAGTAGGTTGTCAGAAATAGATCTATTTATGTTGTTGGACTGCAGAAATTATTGGAGTTTGAGAAACTGGTTGAAATGGAGAAACTAGGAGATTCAGTGTACGAGCGGATAATGCAAACAGCGAATTTGATGAAAATGGGTGATTTTTCAAATTTTGGGCATGAGTTATATATGGTGATAGGGAAAATGCTTAAACTTGCTGAATTGCTAATAATTGACATTTTGAGAGAACAGACAGCCAGGTTTGCTGAAACTGATGGGAATGGAGAAAATGAGGTTGCAGTGAATGTGGAGAAGTGGCAAAAGTGCTCAGTCTAACAGCTTTCTGGAAATGGAGTATTTGATAGATGAATACATCTACATTTGCTGAGAAAGTTTGAAATTGAGAAATTGTAAGTTCAGAAAAATGAAAAGCAACGCGAAATGTGGAGTGTGTTAGAATTAGTGATACTTATTTAGATAGGCAGTGGATATTAATAGCGATAGGGAGGTTGGTGGAAAGTAAGAAACTTGCACATTCAGCGAAGGAGCAGAAGCTAAAGCAGCGATTTGGTGAAAATGGGAGATTTTATAAATATTGGGAATGTGAAATAGCTGCAGAGAGATAAAATGCTTGAATTTCATCAAGGGCTAGGTATTGTTATTTTGCTGTCCACAGCGAACCAGTTTTCCTTTCATTGAGGGATATGGAGAATTTGACAGTGTAGCCAACGCAGAGAAGCTGTGAATCTGCAGAATTTGATTAATTACAAGAAACTGAGTACTTCCTAGATGTAGAAACCTGACTAGTTGCAAAATATTGCGATGGTGATATTGAAGGAATACTTGGAAAAACTCAGCAAGTCTGGCAGCATCGGCGGAGAAGAAATCAGTCAACGTTTCGAGCCCTCATGGCCCTTCAGCAGAAAATGCTTAAACTTGCTGAATTGCTAATAATTGACATTTTGAGAGAACAGACAGCCAGGTTTGCTGAAACTGATGGGAATGGAGAAAATGAGGTTGCAGTGAATGTGGAGAAGTGGCAAAAGTGCTCAGTCTAACAGCTTTCTGGAAATGGAGTATTTGATAGATGAATACATCTACATTTGCTGAGAAAGTTTGAAATTGAGAAATTGTAAGTTCAGAAAAATGAAAAGCAACGCGAAATGTGGAGTGTGTTAGAATTAGTGATACTTATTTAGATAGGCAGTGGATATTCTGCTGAAGGGCCATGAGGGCTCGAAACGTTGACTGATTTCTTCTCCGCCGATGCTGCCAGACTTGCTGAGTTTTTCCAGGTAATTCTGTTTTTATTTTGTTTTGGATTTCCAGCATCCGCAGTAGCTTTTAGCTTTTTGTTTTTATATTGAAGGAATACTTGTACGATCAACATTGAAAAATGAGCAGGTTGTCAGAAATAGATCTATTTATGTTGTTGGACTGCAGAAATTATTGGAGTTTGAGAAATTGATTGAACTGGAGAAACTTGTAGATTCAGTGAACGTGCGGATAATGCAAAGTGCGAATTTGTTGAAAATGGGAGATTTTTCAAATTTTGGGAATGAGTTATATATGCTGATAGGGAAAAAGCTTGAACTTGCTGAATTGTTAATAATTGACATTTTGAGAGAAACAGACAGCCAGGTTTGATTAAACTGAGGGTATGGAGAAATTGAAGTTGCAGTGAATGTGGAGAAGCTGCAATGTGCTTAGTCTAACAGATTTCTGGAAATGGAGTATTTGATAGATAAATAGAACTACATTTGCTGATAAAGTTAGAAATTGAGAAATTGTAGGTTCAGTTGAATGATAAGTAACTCGAAAAGTGGAGAGTGTTAGAATTAGAGATACTTATTTAGATAGGCAGTGGATTTTAATAGAGATAACATGGTTGGTGGAAAGTAAGAAACTTGTACATTCAGAGAAGGAGCAGAAGATATAAATAGCGAATTTGGTGAAAAAGGGAGATTTTACATTTATTGGGAATGTGAAATAGCTGCAGATTTATAAAATGCTCGAATTTTTTCAATGGCTAGGAATTGATATTTTGCTATCCACTGCGAACCAGGTTTGCTTAAATTGAGGGATATGGAGAAATTGATAGTGTAGTTAATGCTGGGAATCTGCAGAATTCGATTAATTGCACGATGCTGAGTACTTTCTGGATGTAGACACCTGAGTAGTTGCAAAATATTGGAATTGTGTTATTGAAGGAATAGTTGTACGATCAACATTGATAAATGAGTAGGTTGTCAGAAATAGATCTATTTATTTTATTGGAGTGCAGAAATTATTGGAGTTTGAGAAATTGATTGAAATGGTAAACTAGGAAATTCAGTGAAAGAGCGGATAATGCTAACAGCGAACTTGTTGGAAATGGGAGATTTTACAAATTGTGGGAATGAGTTATATCTGCTGATAGAGAAAATGCCTGAAATTGCTGAATTGCTAATAATTGACATTTTCAGAGAACCAGACAGCCAGGTTTGCTGAAACTGAAGGGAATCGGGAAATTGAAGTTGCAGTGAATGTGGAGAGGCTGCAATGTGCTTAGTCTAACAGATTTCTGGAAATTGGGTATGTGATAGATAAATAGAAGTACATTTGCTGATAAAGTTAGAAGTTGAGAGATTGTAGGTTCAGGTGAATGATAAGTAACTCGAAAGGTGGAGAATCTTTGAATTACAGATAATTGTTTAGATAGGCAGTGCATATTAATAGAGATAGCGAGGTTGGTGGAATGTAAGAAACTTGTACATTTCGAGAAGGAGCAGAAGCTAAAGCAGCGAATTTGGTGAAAATGGGAGATTTTATAAATATTGGGAATGTGAAATAGCTGCAGATATATAAAATGCTCGAATTTTATCAATGGCTAGGAATTGATATTTTGCTATCCACTGCGAACCAGGTTTGCTTTAATTGAGGGATATGGAGAAATTGATAGTGTAGCCAATGCTGGGAATCTGCAGAATCCTATTAATTGCACGATGCTCAGTACTTTCTGGATGTAGACACCTGAGTAGTTGCAAAATATTGGAATTATGAAATTGAAGGAATAGTTGTACGATCAACATTGAAAAATGAGTTGGTTGTCAGAAATAGATCTATTTATGTTATTGGAGTACAGAAATTATTGGAGTTTGAGAAATTGATTGAAATGGAGTAACTAGGAGATTCAGTGTACGAGCGGATAATGCAAACAGCGAATTTGTTGAAAATGGGAGATTTTTCAAATTTTGGGAATGAGTTATATATGCTGATAGGGAAAATGCTTGAACTTGCTGAATTGCTAATAATTGACATTTTGAGAGAAACAGAGAGCCAGGTTTGCTGAAACTGATGGGAATGGAGAAACTGAGGTTGCAGTGAAATGTGGAGAAGTGGCAAATGTGCTCAGTCTAACAGCTTTCTGGAAATAGTCTATTTGATAGACAAATACATCTACATTTGCTGAGAAAGTTAGAAATTGACAAATTGTAAGTTCAGAAAAATGAAAAGCAACGCGAAATGTGGAGAGTGTTAGAATTAGTGATACTTATTTAGATAGGCAGTGGATATTAATAGCGATAGGGAGGTTTGTGGAAAGTAAGAAACTTGCATATTCAGCGAAGGAGCGGAAGCTAAAGCAGCGAATTTGGTGAAAATGCGAGATTTTATAAATATTGGGAATGAGAAATAGCTGCAGAGAGATAAAATGCTTGAATTTTATCAATGGCTAGGTATTGTTACTTTGCTGTCCACAGCGAACCTGTTTTCCTTTCATTGAGGGATATGGAGAATTTGACAGTGTAGCCAACGCAGAGAAGCTGTGAATCTGCAGAATTTGACTAATTACAAGAAACTGAGTACTTCCTGGATGTAGAAACCTGACTAGTTGCAAAATATTGCGATGGTGATATTGTACGATCAACATTGAAAAATGAGTAGGTTGTCAGAAATAGATCTATTTATGTTATTGGAGTGCAGAAATTATTGGAGTTTGAGAAATTGATAGAAATGGAGAAACTAGGAGATTCAGTGTACGAGCGGAAAATGCAAACAGCGAAATTGATGAAAATGGGAGTTTTTTCAAATTTTGGGAATGAGTTATATATGCTGATAGGGAAAAAGCTTGAACTTGCTGAATTGCTAATAATTGACATTTTGAGAGAAACAGAGAGCCAGGTTTGCTGAAACTGAAGGGAATGGAGAAATTGAAGTTGCAGTGAATGTGGCGAAGGTGTAATGTGCTTAGTCTAGCAGATTTCTGGAAATGGAGTATTTGATAGATAAATAGAACTACATTTGCTGATAAAGTTAGAAATTGAGAAATTGTAGGTTCAGGTGAATGATAAGTAACTCGAAAAGTGGAGAATGTTAGAATTAGAGATATTATTTAGATAGGCAGTGGATTTTAATAGAGATAACATGGTTGGTGGAATGTAAGAAACTTGTACATTCAGAGAAGGAGCAGAAGCTATAAATAGCGAATTTGGTGAAAATAGGAGATTTTATAAATATTGGGAATGTGAAATAGCTGCAGATACATAAAATGCTCGAATTTTATCAATGGCTAGGTATTGATATTTTGCTATCCACAGCGAACCAGTTTTGCTTAAATTGAGGGATATGGAGAAATTGATAGTGTAGCCAATGCAGAGGAGCTGGGAATCTGCAGAATTTGATTAATTGCAAGGAACTGACTACTTGATGGATCTAGAAACCTGATTAGTTGCAAAATATTGGAATGGTGGTATTGAATGAATAGCTGTACGATCAACACTGTAAAATGAGTAGGTTGTCAGAAATAGATCTATTTATGTTGTTGGACTGCAGAAATTATTGGAGTTAGAGAAATTGATTGAAATGGAGAAACTAGGAGATTCAGTGTACGAGCGGATAATGCAAACAGCGAATTTGATGAAAATGGGTGATTTTTCAAATTTTGGGAATGAGTTATATATGCTGATAGGGAAAATGCTTGAACTTGCTGAATTGCTAATAATTGACATTTTGAGAGAACAGACAGCCAGGTTTGCTGAAACTGATGGGAATGGAGAAACTGAGGTTGCAGTGAATGTGGAGAAGTGGCAAAAGTGCTCAGTCTAACAGCTTTCTGGAAATGGAGTATTTGATAGAGAAATACATCTACATTTGCTGAGAAAGTTAGAAATTGAGAAATTGTAAGTTCAGAAAAATGAAAAGCAACGCGAAATGTGGAGAGTGTTAGAATTAGTGATACTTATTTATATAGGCAGTGGATATTAATAGCGATAGGGAGGTTGGTGGAAAGTAAGAAACTTGCACATTCAGCGAAGGAGCAGAAGCTAAAGCAGCGATTTGGTGAAAATGGGAGATTTTATAAATATTGGGAATGTGAAATAGCTGCAGAGAGATAAAATGCTTGAATTTCATCAAGGGCTAGGTATTGTTATTTTGCTGTCCACAGCGAACCAGTTTTCCTTTCATTGAGGGATATGGAGAATTTGACAATGTAGCCAACGCAGAGAAGCTGTGAATCTGCAGTATTTGATTAATTACAAGAAACTGAGTACTTCCTGGATGTAGAAACCGGACTAGTTGCAAAATATTGCGATGGTGATATTGAAGGAATACTTGTACGATCAACATTGAAAAAAGAGCAGTTTGTCAGAAATAGAACTATTTATGTTGTTGGACTGCAGAAATTATTGGAGTTTGAGAAATTGATTGAACTGGAGAAACTTGTAGATTCAGTGAACGTGCGGATAATGCAAAGTGCGAATTTGTTGAAAGTGGGAGATTTTTCAAATTTTGGGAATGAGATATATATGCTGATAGGGAAAAAGCTTGAACTTGCTGAATTGCTAATAATTGACATTTTGAGAGAAACAGAGAGGCAGGTTTGCTGAAACTGAAGGGAATGGAGAAATTGAAGTTGCAGTGAATGTGGAGAAGCTGCAATGTGCTTAGTCTAACAGATTTCTGGAAATGGAGTATTTGATAGATAAATAGAACTACATTTGCTGATAAAGTTAGAAATTGAGAAATTGTAGGTTCAGGTGAATGATAAGTAACTCGAAAAGTGGAGAATGTTAGAATTAGAGATATTATTTAGATAGGCAGTGGATTATAATAGAGATAACATGGTTGGTGGAATGTAAGAAACTTGTACATTCAGAGAAGGAGCAGAAGCTATAAATAGCGAATTTGGTGAAAATGGGAGATTTTATAAATATTAGGAATGTGAAATAGCTGCAGATACATAAAAAGCTCGAATTTTATCAATGGCTAGGTATTGATATTTTGCTATCCACAGCGAACCAGTTTTGCTTAAATTGAGGGATATGGAGAAATTGATAGTGTAGCCAATGCAGAGGAGCTGGGAATCTGCAGCATTTGATTAATTGCAAGGAACTGAGTACTTCCTGGATCTTGAAACCTGATTAGTTGCAAAATATTGGAATGGTGGTATTGAAGGAATAGTTGTACGATCAACACTGTAAAATGAGTAGGTTGTCAGAAATAGATCTATTTATGTTGTTGGACTGCAGAAATTATTGGAGTTTGAGAAACTGGTTGAAATGGAGAAACTAGGAGATTCAGTGTACGAGCGGATAATGCAAACAGCGAATTTGATGAAAATGGGTGATTTTTCAAATTTTGGGCATGAGTTATATATGGTGATAGGGAAAATGCTTAAACTTGCTGAATTGCTAATAATTGACATTTTGAGAGAACAGACAGCCAGGTTTGCTGAAACTGATGGGAATGGAGAAAATGAGGTTGCAGTGAATGTGGAGAAGTGGCAAAAGTGCTCAGTCTAACAGCTTTCTGGAAATGGAGTATTTGATAGATGAATACATCTACATTTGCTGAGAAAGTTTGAAATTGAGAAATTGTAAGTTCAGAAAAATGAAAAGCAACGCGAAATGTGGAGTGTGTTAGAATTAGTGATACTTATTTAGATAGGCAGTGGATATTAATAGCGATAGGGAGGTTGGTGGAAAGTAAGAAACTTGCACATTCAGCGAAGGAGCAGAAGCTAAAGCAGCGATTTGGTGAAAATGGGAGATTTTATAAATATTGGGAATGTGAAATAGCTGCAGAGAGATAAAATGCTTGAATTTCATCAAGGGCTAGGTATTGTTATTTTGCTGTCCACAGCGAACCAGTTTTCCTTTCATTGAGGGATATGGAGAATTTGACAGTGTAGCCAACGCAGAGAAGCTGTGAATCTGCAGAATTTGATTAATTACAAGAAACTGAGTACTTCCTAGATGTAGAAACCTGACTAGTTGCAAAATATTGCGATGGTGATATTGAAGGAATACTTGGAAAAACTCAGCAAGTCTGGCAGCATCGGCGGAGAAGAAATCAGTCAACGTTTCGAGCCCTCATGGCCCTTCAGCAGAAAATGCTTAAACTTGCTGAATTGCTAATAATTGACATTTTGAGAGAACAGACAGCCAGGTTTGCTGAAACTGATGGGAATGGAGAAAATGAGGTTGCAGTGAATGTGGAGAAGTGGCAAAAGTGCTCAGTCTAACAGCTTTCTGGAAATGGAGTATTTGATAGATGAATACATCTACATTTGCTGAGAAAGTTTGAAATTGAGATTGTAAGTTCAGAAAAATGAAAAGCAACGCGAAATGTGGAGTGTGTTAGAATTAGTGATACTTATTTAGATAGGCAGTGGATATTCTGCTGAAGGGCCATGAGGGCTCGAAACGTTGACTGATTTCTTCTCCGCCGATGCTGCCAGACTTGCTGAGTTTTTCCAGGTAATTCTGTTTTTATTTTGTTTTGCATTTCCAGCATCCGCAGTAGCTTTTAGCTTTTTGTTTTTATATTGAAGGAATACTTGTACGATCAACATTGAAAAATGAGCAGGTTGTCAGAAATAGATCTATTTATGTTTTTGGACTGCAGAAATTATTGGAGTTTGAGAAATTGATTGAACTGGAGAAACTTGTAGATTCAGTGAACGTGCGGATAATGCAAAGTGCGAATTTGTTGAAAATGGGAGATTTTTCAAATTTTGGGAATGAGTTATATATGCTGATAGGGAAAAAGCTTGAACTTGCTGAATTGTTAATAATTGACATTTTGAGAGAAACAGACAGCCAGGTTTGATTAAACTGAGGGTATGGAGAAATTGAAGTTGCAGTGAATGTGGAGAAGCTGCAATGTGCTTAGTCTAACAGATTTCTGGAAATGGAGTATTTGATAGATAAATAGAACTACATTTGCTGATAAAGTTAGAAATTGAGAAATTGTAGGTTCAGTTGAATGATAAGTAACTCGAAAAGTGGAGAGTGTTAGAATTAGAGATACTTATTTAGATAGGCAGTGGATTTTAATAGAGATAACATGGTTGGTGGAAAGTAAGAAACTTGTACATTCAGAGAAGGAGCAGAAGATATAAATAGCGAATTTGGTGAAGAAGGGAGATTTTACATTTATTGGGAATGTGAAATAGCTGCAGATTTATAAAATGCTCGAATTTTTTCAATGGCTAGGAATTGATATTTTGCTATCCACTGCGAACCAGGTTTGCTTAAATTGAGGGATATGGAGAAATTGATAGTGTAGTTAATGCTGGGAATCTGCAGAATTCGATTAATTGCACGATGCTGAGTACTTTCTGGATGTAGACACCTGAGTAGTTGCAAAATATTGGAATTGTGTTATTGAAGGAATAGTTGTACGATCAACATTGATAAATGAGTAGGTTGTCAGAAATAGATCTATTTATTTTATTGGACTGCAGAAATTATTGGAGTTAGAGAAATTGATTGAAATGGAGAAACTAGGAGATTCAGTGTACGAGCGGATAATGCAAACAGCGAATTTGATGAAAATGGGTGATTTTTCAAATTTTGGGAATGAGTTATATATGCTGATAGGGAAAATGCTTGAACTTGCTGAATTGCTAATAATTGACATTTTGAGAGAACAGACAGCCAGGTTTGCTGAAACTGATGGGAATGGAGAAACTGAGGTTGCAGTGAATGTGGAGAAGTGGCAAAAGTGCTCAGTCTAACAGCTTTCTGGAAATGGAGTATTTGATAGAGAAATACATCTACATTTGCTGAGAAAGTTAGAAATTGAGAAATTGTAAGTTCAGAAAAATGAAAAGCAACGCGAAATGTGGAGAGTGTTAGAATTAGTGATACTTATTTATATAGGCAGTGGATATTAATAGCGATAGGGAGGTTGGTGGAAAGTAAGAAACTTGCACATTCAGCGAAGGAGCAGAAGCTAAAGCAGCGATTTGGTGAAAATGGGAGATTTTATAAATATTGGGAATGTGAAATAGCTGCAGAGAGATAAAATGCTTGAATTTCATCAAGGGCTAGGTATTGTTATTTTGCTGTCCACAGCGAACCAGTTTTCCTTTCATTGAGGGATATGGAGAATTTGACAATGTAGCCAACGCAGAGAAGCTGTGAATCTGCAGTATTTGATTAATTACAAGAAACTGAGTACTTCCTGGATGTAGAAACCGGACTAGTTGCAAAATATTGCGATGGTGATATTGAAGGAATACTTGTACGATCAACATTGAAAAAAGAGCAGTTTGTCAGAAATAGAACTATTTATGTTGTTGGACTGCAGAAATTATTGGAGTTTGAGAAATTGATTGAACTGGAGAAACTTGTAGATTCAGTGAACGTGCGGATAATGCAAAGTGCGAATTTGTTGAAAGTGGGAGATTTTTCAAATTTTGGGAATGAGATATATATGCTGATAGGGAAAAAGCTTGAACTTGCTGAATTGCTAATAATTGACATTTTGAGAGAAACAGAGAGGCAGGTTTGCTGAAACTGAAGGGAATGGAGAAATTGAAGTTGCAGTGAATGTGGAGAAGCTGCAATGTGCTTAGTCTAACAGATTTCTGGAAATGGAGTATTTGATAGATAAATAGAACTACATTTGCTGATAAAGTTAGAAATTGAGAAATTGTAGGTTCAGGTGAATGATAAGTAACTCGAAAAGTGGAGAATGTTAGAATTAGAGATATTATTTAGATAGGCAGTGGATTATAATAGAGATAACATGGTTGGTGGAATGTAAGAAACTTGTACATTCAGAGAAGGAGCAGAAGCTATAAATAGCGAATTTGGTGAAAATGGGAGATTTTATAAATATTAGGAATGTGAAATAGCTGCAGATACATAAAAAGCTCGAATTTTATCAATGGCTAGGTATTGATATTTTGCTATCCACAGCGAACCAGTTTTGCTTAAATTGAGGGATATGGAGAAATTGATAGTGTAGCCAATGCAGAGGAGCTGGGAATCTGCAGCATTTGATTAATTGCAAGGAACTGAGTACTTCCTGGATCTTGAAACCTGATTAGTTGCAAAATATTGGAATGGTGGTATTGAAGGAATAGTTGTACGATCAACACTGTAAAATGAGTAGGTTGTCAGAAATAGATCTATTTATGTTGTTGGACTGCAGAAATTATTGGAGTTTGAGAAACTGGTTGAAATGGAGAAACTAGGAGATTCAGTGTACGAGCGGATAATGCAAACAGCGAATTTGATGAAAATGGGTGATTTTTCAAATTTTGGGCATGAGTTATATATGGTGATAGGGAAAATGCTTAAACTTGCTGAATTGCTAATAATTGACATTTTGAGAGAACAGACAGCCAGGTTTGCTGAAACTGATGGGAATGGAGAAAATGAGGTTGCAGTGAATGTGGAGAAGTGGCAAAAGTGCTCAGTCTAACAGCTTTCTGGAAATGGAGTATTTGATAGATGAATACATCTACATTTGCTGAGAAAGTTTGAAATTGAGAAATTGTAAGTTCAGAAAAATGAAAAGCAACGCGAAATGTGGAGTGTGTTAGAATTAGTGATACTTATTTAGATAGGCAGTGGATATTAATAGCGATAGGGAGGTTGGTGGAAAGTAAGAAACTTGCACATTCAGCGAAGGAGCAGAAGCTAAAGCAGCGATTTGGTGAAAATGGGAGATTTTATAAATATTGGGAATGTGAAATAGCTGCAGAGAGATAAAATGCTTGAATTTCATCAAGGGCTAGGTATTGTTATTTTGCTGTCCACAGCGAACCAGTTTTCCTTTCATTGAGGGATATGGAGAATTTGACAGTGTAGCCAACGCAGAGAAGCTGTGAATCTGCAGAATTTGATTAATTACAAGAAACTGAGTACTTCCTAGATGTAGAAACCTGACTAGTTGCAAAATATTGCGATGGTGATATTGAAGGAATACTTGGAAAAACTCAGCAAGTCTGGCAGCATCGGCGGAGAAGAAATCAGTCAACGTTTCGAGCCCTCATGGCCCTTCAGCAGAAAATGCTTAAACTTGCTGAATTGCTAATAATTGACATTTTGAGAGAACAGACAGCCAGGTTTGCTGAAACTGATGGGAATGGAGAAAATGAGGTTGCAGTGAATGTGGAGAAGTGGCAAAAGTGCTCAGTCTAACAGCTTTCTGGAAATGGAGTATTTGATAGATGAATACATCTACATTTGCTGAGAAAGTTTGAAATTGAGATTGTAAGTTCAGAAAAATGAAAAGCAACGCGAAATGTGGAGTGTGTTAGAATTAGTGATACTTATTTAGATAGGCAGTGGATATTCTGCTGAAGGGCCATGAGGGCTCGAAACGTTGACTGATTTCTTCTCCGCCGATGCTGCCAGACTTGCTGAGTTTTTCCAGGTAATTCTGTTTTTATTTTGTTTTGCATTTCCAGCATCCGCAGTAGCTTTTAGCTTTTTGTTTTTATATTGAAGGAATACTTGTACGATCAACATTGAAAAATGAGCAGGTTGTCAGAAATAGATCTATTTATGTTTTTGGACTGCAGAAATTATTGGAGTTTGAGAAATTGATTGAACTGGAGAAACTTGTAGATTCAGTGAACGTGCGGATAATGCAAAGTGCGAATTTGTTGAAAATGGGAGATTTTTCAAATTTTGGGAATGAGTTATATATGCTGATAGGGAAAAAGCTTGAACTTGCTGAATTGTTAATAATTGACATTTTGAGAGAAACAGACAGCCAGGTTTGATTAAACTGAGGGTATGGAGAAATTGAAGTTGCAGTGAATGTGGAGAAGCTGCAATGTGCTTAGTCTAACAGATTTCTGGAAATGGAGTATTTGATAGATAAATAGAACTACATTTGCTGATAAAGTTAGAAATTGAGAAATTGTAGGTTCAGTTGAATGATAAGTAACTCGAAAAGTGGAGAGTGTTAGAATTAGAGATACTTATTTAGATAGGCAGTGGATTTTAATAGAGATAACATGGTTGGTGGAAAGTAAGAAACTTGTACATTCAGAGAAGGAGCAGAAGATATAAATAGCGAATTTGGTGAAGAAGGGAGATTTTACATTTATTGGGAATGTGAAATAGCTGCAGATTTATAAAATGCTCGAATTTTTTCAATGGCTAGGAATTGATATTTTGCTATCCACTGCGAACCAGGTTTGCTTAAATTGAGGGATATGGAGAAATTGATAGTGTAGTTAATGCTGGGAATCTGCAGAATTCGATTAATTGCACGATGCTGAGTACTTTCTGGATGTAGACACCTGAGTAGTTGCAAAATATTGGAATTGTGTTATTGAAGGAATAGTTGTACGATCAACATTGATAAATGAGTAGGTTGTCAGAAATAGATCTATTTATTTTATTGGAGTGCAGAAATTATTGGAGTTTGAGAAATTGATTGAAATGGTAAACTAGGAAATTCAGTGAAAGAGCGGATAATGCTAACAGCGAACTTGTTGGAAATGGGAGATTTTACAAATTGTGGGAATGAGTTATATCTGCTGATAGAGAAAATGCCTGAAATTGCTGAATTGCTAATAATTGACATTTTCAGAGAACCAGACAGCCAGGTTTGCTGAAACTGATGGGAATGGAGAAAATGAGGTTGCAGTGAATGTGGAGAAGTGGCAAAAGTGCTCAGTCTAACAGCTTTCTGGAAATGGAGTATTTGATAGATGAATACATCTACATTTGCTGAGAAAGTTTGAAATTGAGAAATTGTAAGTTCAGAAAAATGAAAAGCAACGCGAAATGTGGAGTGTGTTAGAATTAGTGATACTTATTTAGATAGGCAGTGGATATTAATAGCGATAGGGAGGTTGGTGGAAAGTAAGAAACTTGCACATTCAGCGAAGGAGCAGAAGCTAAAGCAGCGATTTGGTGAAAATGGGAGATTTTATAAATATTGGGAATGTGAAATAGCTGCAGAGAGATAAAATGCTTGAATTTCATCAAGGGCTAGGTATTGTTATTTTGCTGTCCACAGCGAACCAGTTTTCCTTTCATTGAGGGATATGGAGAATTTGACAGTGTAGCCAACGCAGAGAAGCTGTGAATCTGCAGAATTTGATTAATTACAAGAAACTGAGTACTTCCTAGATGTAGAAACCTGACTAGTTGCAAAATATTGCGATGGTGATATTGAAGGAATACTTGTACGATCAACATTGAAAAATGAGCAGGATGTCATAAATAGATCTACTTATGTTGTTGGACTGCAGAAATTATTGGAGTTTGAGAAATTGATTGAACTGGAGAAACTTGTAGAATCAGTGAACGTGCGGATAATGCACAGTGCGAATTTGTTGAAAATGGGAGATTTTTCAAATTTTGGGAATGAGTTATATATGCTGATAGGGAAAAAGCTTGAACTTGCTGAATTGTTAATAATTGACATTTTGAGAGATACAGACAGCCAGGTTTGCTGAAACTGAAGGGAATGGAGAAATTGAAGTTGCAGTGAATGTGGAGAAGCTGCAATGTGCTTTGTCTAACAGATTTCTGGAAATGGAGTATTTGATAGATAAATAGAACTACATTTGCTGATAAAGTTAGAAATTGAGAAATTGTAGGTTCAGGTGAATGATAAGTAACTCGAAAAGTGGAGAATGTTAGAATTAGAGATATTATTTAGATAGGCAGTGGATTTTAATAGAGATTACATGGTTGGTGGAATGTAAGAAACTTGTACATTCAGAGAAGGAGCAGAAGCTATAAATAGCGAATTTGGTGAAAATGGGAGATTTTATAAATATTAGGAATGTGAAATAGCTGCAGATACATAAAATGCTCGAATTTTAACAATGGTTAGGTATTGGTATTTTGCTATCCACAGCGAACCAGTTTTGCTTAAATTGAGGGGTATGGAGAAATTGATAGTGTAGCCAATGCAGAGGAGCTGAGAATCTGCAGAATTTGATTAATTGCAAGGAACTGACTACTTCCTGGATCTAGAAACCTGATTAGTTGCAAAATATTGGAATGGTGGTATTGAAGGAATAGTTGTACGATCAACACTCTAAAATGAGTAGGTTGTCAGAAATAGATCTATTTATGTTGTTGGACTGCAGAAATTATTGGAGTTTGAGAAATTGATTGAAATGGAGAAACTTGTAGATTTAGTGAACGTGCGGATAATGCAAAGTGCGAATTTGTTGAAAATGGGAGATTTTTCAAATTTTGGGAATGAGTTATATATGCTGATAGGGAAAAAGCTTGAACTTGCTGAATTGCTAATAATTGACATTTTGAGAGAAACAGAGAGGCAGGTTTGCTGAAACTGAAGGGAATGGAGAAATTGAAGTTGCAGTGAATGTGGCGAAGCTGTAATGTGCTTAGTCTAACAGATTTCTGGAAATGGAGTATTTGATAGATAAATAGAACTACATTTGCTGATAAAGTTAGAAATTGAGAAATTGTAGGTTCAGGTGAATAAGTAACTCGAAAAGTGGAGAATGTTAGAATTAGAGATATTATTTAGATAGGCAGTGGATTTTAATAGAGATAACATGGTTGGTGGAATGTAAGAAACTTGTACATTCAGAGAAGGAGCAGAAGCTATAAATAGCGAATTTGGTGAAAATGGGAGATTTTATAAATATTGGGAATGTGAAATAGCTGCAGATACATAAAATGCTCGAATTTTATCAATGGCTAGGTATTGATATTTTGCTATCCACAGCGAACCAGTTTTGCTTAAATTGAGGGATATGGAGAAATTGATAGTGTAGCCAATGCAGAGGAGCTGGGAATCTGCAGAATTTGATTAATTGCAAGGAACTGACTACTTCCTGGATCTAGAAACCTGATTAGTTGCAAAATATTGGAATGGTGGTATTGAATGAATAGCTGTACGATCAACACTGTAAAATGAGTAGGTTGTCAGAAATAGATCTATTTATGTTGTTGGACTGCAGAAATTATTGGAGTTAGAGAAATTGATTGAAATGGAGAAACTAGGAGATTCAGTGTACGAGCGGATAATGCAAACAGCGAATTTGATGAAAATGGGTGATTTTTCAAATTTTGGGAATGAGTTATATATGCTGATAGGGAAAATGCTTGAACTTGTTGAATTGCTAATAATTGACATTTTGAGAGAAACAGAGAGCCAGGTTTGCTGAAACTGATGGGAATGGAGAAACTGAGGTTGCAGTGAAATGTGGAGAAGTGGCAAATGTGCTCAGTCTAACAGCTTTCTGGAAATAGTCTATTTGATAGACAAATACATCTACATTTGCTGAGAAAGTTAGAAATTGACAAAGTGTAAGTTCAGAAAAATGAAAAGCAACGCGAAATGTGGAGAGTGTTAGAATTAGTGATACTTATTTAGATAGGCAGTGGATATTAATAGCGATAGGGAGGTTTGTGGAAAGTAAGAAACTTGCATATTCAGCGAAGGAGCGGAAGCTAAAGCAGCGAATTTGGTGAAAATGCGAGATTTTATAAATATTGGGAATGAGAAATAGCTGCAGAGAGATAAAATGCTTGAATTTTATCAATGGCTAGGTATTGTTACTTTGCTGTCCACAGCGAACCTGTTTTCCTTTCATTGAGGGATATGGAGAATTTGACAGTGTAGCCAACGCAGAGAAGCTGTGAATCTGCAGAATTTGACTAATTACAAGAAACTGAGTACTTCCTGGATGTAGAAACCTGACTAGTTGCAAAATATTGCGATGGTGATATTGTACGATCAACATTGAAAAATGAGTAGGTTGTCAGAAATAGATCTATTTATGTTATTGGAGTGCAGAAATTATTGGAGTTTGAGAAATTGATAGAAATGGAGAAACTAGGAGATTCAGTGTACGAGCGGAAAATGCAAACAGCGAAATTGATGAAAATGGGAGTTTTTTCAAATTTTGGGAATGAGTTATATATGCTGATAGGGAAAATGCTTGAACTTGTTGAATTGCTATTATTGACATTTTGAGAGAAACAGAGAGACAGGTTTGCTGAAACTGATGGGAATGGAGAAATGGAGGTTGCAGTGAATGTGGAGAAGTGGCAAATGTGCTCAGTCTAACAGCTTTCTGGAAATAGAGTATTTGATAGAGAAATACATATACATTTGCTGAGAAAGTTAGAAATTGAGAAATTGTAAGTTCAGAAAAATGAAAAGCAACGCGAAATGTGGAGTGTGTTAGAATTAGTGATACTTATTTAGATAGGCAGTGGATATTAATAGCGATAGGGAGGTTGGTGGTAAGTAAGAAACTTGCACATTCAGAGAAGGAGCAGAAGCTATAAATAGCGAATTTGGTGAAAAAGGGAGATTTTACAAATATTGGGAATGTGAAATAGCTGTAGATATATAAAATGCTCGAATTTTTTCAATGGCTAGGAATTGATATTTTCCTATCCGCAGCCAACCAGGTTTGCTTAAATTGAGGGATATGGAGAAATTGATAGTGTAGCCAATGCAGAGGAGCTGGGAATCTGCAGAATTTGATTAGTTGCACGATGCTGAGTACTTTCAGGATGTAGACACCTGAGTAGTTGACAAATATTGTAATTGTGATATTGAAGGAATAGTTGTACGATCAACATTGAAAAATGAGTAGGTTGTCAGAAATAGATCTATTTATGTTATTGGAACGCAGAAATTATTGGAGTTTGAGAAATTGATTGAAATGGATAAACTAGGAAATTCAGTGAACGTGCGGATAATGCAAAGTGCGAATATGTTGAAAATGGGAGATTTTTCAAATTGTGGGAATGAGTTATTTATGCTGATAGGGAAAAAGCTTGAACTTGCTGAATTGCTAATAATTGACATTTTCAGAGAAACAGAGAGCCAGGTTTGCTGAAACTGAAGGGAGTGGAGAAATTGAAGTTGCAGTGAATGTGGAGAAGCTGCAATGTGCTTAGTCTAACAGATTTCTGGAAATTGGGTATGTGATAGATAAATAGAAGTACATTTGCTGATAAAGTTAGAAGTTGAGAGATTGTAGGTTCAGGTGAATGATAAGTAACTCGAAAGGTGGAGAATCTTTGAATTAGAGATACTTGTTTAGGGAGGCAGTGGATATTAATAGAGATAGCGATGTTGGTGGAATGTAAGAAACTTGTACATTTCGAGAAGGAGCAGAAACTAAAGCAACGAATTTGGTGAAAATGGGAGATTTTATAAATATTGGGAATGTGAATTAGCTGCAGAGAGATAAAATGCTTGAATTTTATCAATGGCTAGGTATTGTTATTTCGCTGTCCACAGCGAACCAGTTTTCCTTTCATTGAGGGATATGGATAATTTGACAGTGTAGCCAACGCAGAGAAGCTGTGAATCTGCAGAATTTGATTAATTACAAGAAACTGAGTACTTCCTAGATGTAGAAACTTGACTAGTTGCAAAATATTGCGATGGTGATATTGAAGGAATGCTTGTACGATCAACATTGAAAAATGAGCAGGATGTCAGAAATAGATCTATTTATGTTGTTGGACTGCAGAAATTATTGGAGTTTGAGAAATTGATTGAACTGGAGAAACTTGTAGATTCAGTGAACGTGCGGATAATGCAAAGTGCGAATTTGTTGAAAATGGGAGATTTCTCAAATTTTGGGAATGAGTTATATATGCTGATAGGGAAAAAGCTTGAACTTGCTGAATTGCTAATAATTGACATTTTGAGAGAAACAGAGAGGCAGGTTTGCAGAAACTGAAGGGAATGGAGAAATTGAAGTTGCAGTGAATGTGGAGAAGCTGCAATGTGCTTAGTCTAACAGATTTCTGGAAATGGAGTATTTGATAGATAAATAGAACTACATTTGCTGATAAAGTTAGAAATTGAGAAATTGTAGGTTCAGAAAAATGATAAGTAACTCGAAAAGTGGAGAGTGTTAGAATTAGAGATACTTATTTAGATAGGCAGTGGATTTTAATAGCGATGGGGAGGTTGGTGGAAAGTAAGAAACTTGCTCATTCAGCGAAGGAGCAGATGCTAAAGCAGCGATTTGGTGAAAATGGGAGATTTTATAAATATTGGGAATGTGAAATTGCTGCAGAGAGATAAAATGCTTGAATTTTATCAATGGCTAGGTATTGTTATTTCGCTGTCCACAGCGAACCAGTTTTCCTTTCAATGAGGGATATGGAGAATTTGACAGTGTAACCAACGCAGAGAAGCTGTGAATCTGCAGAATTTGATTAATTACAAGAAACTAAGTACTTCCTGGATGTAGAAACCTGACTAAACTAACTCGAAAAGTGGAGAGTTTTAGAAATAGAGATACTAATTTAGATAGGCAGTGGATTTTAATAGAGATAACATGGTTGGTGGAAAGTAAGAAACTTGTACATTCAGAGAAGGAGCAGAAGCTATAAATAGCGAATTTGGTGAAAAAGGGAGATTTTACAAATATTGGGAATGTGAAATAGGTGTAGATATATAAAATGCTCGAATTTTATCAATGGCTTGGAATTGATATTTTGCTATCCACAGCGAACCAGGTTTACTTAAATTGAGGGATATGGAGAAATTGATAGCGTAGCCAATGCAGAGGAGCTGGGAATCTGCAGAATTTGATTAGTTGCACGATGCTGAGTACTTTCTGGATGTAGACACCTGAGTAGTTGTAAAATATTGGAATTGTGATATTGAAGTATTAGTTGTACGATCAACATTGAAAAATGAGTAGGTTGTCAGAAATAGATCTATTTATGTTATTGGACAGCAGAAATTATTGGAGTTTGAGAAATTGATTGAAATGGATAAACTTGTAGATTCAGTGAACGTGCGGATAATGCAAAGTGCGAATTTGTTGAAAATGGGAGATTTTTCAAATTTTCGCAATGAGTTATTTATGCTGATAGGGAAAAAGCTTGAACTTGCTGAATTGCTAATAATTGACATTTTGAGAGAAACAGAGAGCCAGGTTTGCTGAAACTGAGGGGAATGGAGAAATTGAAGGTGCAGTGAATGTGGAGAAGCTGCAATGTGCTTAGTCTAACAGATTTCTGGAAATTGGGTATGTGATAGATAAATAGAAGTACATTTGCTGATAAAGTTAGAAGTTGAGAGATTGTCGGTTCAGGTGAATGAAAAGTAACTCGAATGGTGGAGAATCTTTGAATTAGAGATAAGTGTTTAGGTAGGCAGTGTATATTAATAGAGATAGCGATGTTGGTGGAATGTAAGAAACTTGTACATTTCGAGAAGGAGCAGAAGCTAAAGCAAAGAATTTGGTGAAAATGGGAGATTTTATAAATATTGGGAATGTGAATTAGCTGCAGAGAGATAAAATGCTTGAATTTTATCAATGGCTAGGTATTGTTATTTTGCTGTCCACAGCGAACCAGTTTTCCTTTCATTGAGGGATATGGAGAATTTGACAGTGTAGCCAACGCAGAGAAGCTGTGAATCTGCAGAATTTGATTAATTACAAGAAACTGAGTACTTCCTAGATGAAGAAACCTGACTAGTTGCAATATATTGCGATGGTGATATTGAAGGAATGCTTGTACGATCAACATTGAAAAATGTGCAGGATGTCAGAAATAGATCTATTTATGTTGGACTGCAGAAATTATTGGAGTTTGAGAAATTGATTGAACTGGAGAAACTTGTAGATTCAGTGAACGTCCGGATAATGCAAAGTGCGAATTTGTTGAAAATTGGTGATTTTTAAAATTTTGGGAATGAGTTATATATGCTGATGGGGAAAAAGCTTGAACTTGCTGAATTGCTAATAATTGACATTTTGAGAGAAACAGAGAGGCAGGTTTGCTGAAACTGAAGGGAATGGAGAAATTGAAGTTGCAGTAAATGTGGAGAAGCTGCAATGTGCTTAGTCTAACAGATTTCTGGAAATGGAGTATTTGATAGATAAATAGAACTACATTTGCTGATAAAGTTAGAAATTGAGAAATTGTATGTTCAGGTGAATCAGAAGTAACTCGAAAAGTGGAGAGTGTCAGAATTAGAGATACTTATTTAGATAGGCAGTGGATTTTAATAGAGATAACGTGGTTGGTGGAAAGTAAGATACTTGTACATTCAGAGAAGGAGCAGAAGCTATAAATAGCGAATTTGGTGAAAATGGGAGATTTTCTAAATATTGGGAATGTGAAATAGCTGCAGATACATAAAATGCTCGAATTTTATCAATGGCAAGGTATTGATATTTTGCTATCCACAGCGAACCAGTTTTGCTTAAATTGAGGGATATGGAGAAATTGATAGTGTAGCCAATGCAGAGAAGCTGGAAATCTGCAGAATTTGATTAATTGCAAGGAACTGAGTACTTCCTGGATCTAGAAACCTGATTAGTTGCAAAATATTGGAATGGTGGTATTGAAGGAATAGTTGTACGATCAACACTGTAAAATGAGTAGGTTGTCAGAAATAGATCTATTTATGTTGTTGGACTGCAGAAATTATTGGAGTTTGAGAAATTGATTGAAATGGAGAAACTAGGAGATTCAGTGTACGAGCGGATAATGCAAACAGCGAATTTGATGAAAATGGGTGATTTTTCAAATTTTGGGAATGAGTTATATATGCTGATAGGGAAAATGCTTGAACTTGCTGAATTGCTAATAATTGACATTTTGAGAGAACAGACAGCCAGGTTTGCTGAAACTGATGGGAATGGAGAAACTGAGGTTGCAGTGAATGTGGAGAAGTGGCAAAAGTGCTCAGTCTAACAGCTTTCTGGAAATGGAGTATTTGATAGAGAAATACATCTACATTTGCTGAGAAAGTTAGAAATTGAGAAATTGTAAGTTCAGAAAAATGAAAAGCAACGCGAAATGTGGAGAGTGTTAGAATTAGTGATACTTATTTATATAGGCAGTGGATATTAATAGCGATAGGGAGGTTGGTGGAAAGTAAGAAACTTGCACATTCAGCGAAGGAGCAGAAGCTAAAGCAGCGATTTGGTGAAAATGGGAGATTTTATAAATATTGGGAATGTGAAATAGCTGCAGAGAGATAAAATGCTTGAATTTCATCAAGGGCTAGGTATTGTTATTTTGCTGTCCACAGCGAACCAGTTTTCCTTTCATTGAGGGATATGGAGAATTTGACAATGTAGCCAACGCAGAGAAGCTGTGAATCTGCAGTATTTGATTAATTACAAGAAACTGAGTACTTCCTGGATGTAGAAACCGGACTAGTTGCAAAATATTGCGATGGTGATATTGAAGGAATACTTGTACGATCAACATTGAAAAAAGAGCAGTTTGTCAGAAATAGAACTATTTATGTTGTTGGACTGCAGAAATTATTGGAGTTTGAGAAATTGATTGAACTGGAGAAACTTGTAGATTCAGTGAACGTGCGGATAATGCAAAGTGCGAATTTGTTGAAAGTGGGAGATTTTTCAAATTTTGGGAATGAGATATATATGCTGATAGGGAAAAAGCTTGAACTTGCTGAATTGCTAATAATTGACATTTTGAGAGAAACAGAGAGGCAGGTTTGCTGAAACTGAAGGGAATGGAGAAATTGAAGTTGCAGTGAATGTGGAGAAGCTGCAATGTGCTTAGTCTAACAGATTTCTGGAAATGGAGTATTTGATAGATAAATAGAACTACATTTGCTGATAAAGTTAGAAATTGAGAAATTGTAGGTTCAGGTGAATGATAAGTAACTCGAAAAGTGGAGAATGTTAGAATTAGAGATATTATTTAGATAGGCAGTGGATTATAATAGAGATAACATGGTTGGTGGAATGTAAGAAACTTGTACATTCAGAGAAGGAGCAGAAGCTATAAATAGCGAATTTGGTGAAAATGGGAGATTTTATAAATATTAGGAATGTGAAATAGCTGCAGATACATAAAAAGCTCGAATTTTATCAATGGCTAGGTATTGATATTTTGCTATCCACAGCGAACCAGTTTTGCTTAAATTGAGGGATATGGAGAAATTGATAGTGTAGCCAATGCAGAGGAGCTGGGAATCTGCAGCATTTGATTAATTGCAAGGAACTGAGTACTTCCTGGATCTTGAAACCTGATTAGTTGCAAAATATTGGAATGGTGGTATTGAAGGAATAGTTGTACGATCAACACTGTAAAATGAGTAGGTTGTCAGAAATAGATCTATTTATGTTGTTGGACTGCAGAAATTATTGGAGTTTGAGAAACTGGTTGAAATGGAGAAACTAGGAGATTCAGTGTACGAGCGGATAATGCAAACAGCGAATTTGATGAAAATGGGTGATTTTTCAAATTTTGGGCATGAGTTATATATGGTGATAGGGAAAATGCTTAAACTTGCTGAATTGCTAATAATTGACATTTTGAGAGAACAGACAGCCAGGTTTGCTGAAACTGATGGGAATGGAGAAAATGAGGTTGCAGTGAATGTGGAGAAGTGGCAAAAGTGCTCAGTCTAACAGCTTTCTGGAAATGGAGTATTTGATAGATGAATACATCTACATTTGCTGAGAAAGTTTGAAATTGAGAAATTGTAAGTTCAGAAAAATGAAAAGCAACGCGAAATGTGGAGTGTGTTAGAATTAGTGATACTTATTTAGATAGGCAGTGGATATTAATAGCGATAGGGAGGTTGGTGGAAAGTAAGAAACTTGCACATTCAGCGAAGGAGCAGAAGCTAAAGCAGCGATTTGGTGAAAATGGGAGATTTTATAAATATTGGGAATGTGAAATAGCTGCAGAGAGATAAAATGCTTGAATTTCATCAAGGGCTAGGTATTGTTATTTTGCTGTCCACAGCGAACCAGTTTTCCTTTCATTGAGGGATATGGAGAATTTGACAGTGTAGCCAACGCAGAGAAGCTGTGAATCTGCAGAATTTGATTAATTACAAGAAACTGAGTACTTCCTAGATGTAGAAACCTGACTAGTTGCAAAATATTGCGATGGTGATATTGAAGGAATACTTGGAAAAACTCAGCAAGTCTGGCAGCATCGGCGGAGAAGAAATCAGTCAACGTTTCGAGCCCTCATGGCCCTTCAGCAGAAAATGCTTAAACTTGCTGAATTGCTAATAATTGACATTTTGAGAGAACAGACAGCCAGGTTTGCTGAAACTGATGGGAATGGAGAAAATGAGGTTGCAGTGAATGTGGAGAAGTGGCAAAAGTGCTCAGTCTAACAGCTTTCTGGAAATGGAGTATTTGATAGATGAATACATCTACATTTGCTGAGAAAGTTTGAAATTGAGAAATTGTAAGTTCAGAAAAATGAAAAGCAACGCGAAATGTGGAGTGTGTTAGAATTAGTGATACTTATTTAGATAGGCAGTGGATATTCTGCTGAAGGGCCATGAGGGCTCGAAACGTTGACTGATTTCTTCTCCGCCGATGCTGCCAGACTTGCTGAGTTTTTCCAGGTAATTCTGTTTTTATTTTGTTTTGGATTTCCAGCATCCGCAGTAGCTTTTAGCTTTTTGTTTTTATATTGAAGGAATACTTGTACGATCAACATTGAAAAATGAGCAGGTTGTCAGAAATAGATCTATTTATGTTGTTGGACTGCAGAAATTATTGGAGTTTGAGAAATTGATTGAACTGGAGAAACTTGTAGATTCAGTGAACGTGCGGATAATGCAATGTGCGAATTTGTTGAAAATGGGAGATTTTTCAAATTTTGGGAATGAGTTATATATGCTGATAGGGAAAAAGCTTGAACTTGCTGAATTGTTAATAATTGACATTTTGAGAGAAACAGACAGCCAGGTTTGATTAAACTGAGGGTATGGAGAAATTGAAGTTGCAGTGAATGTGGAGAAGCTGTAATGTGCTTAGTCTAACAGATTTCTGGAAATGGAGTATTTGATAGATAAATAGAACTACATTTGCTGATAAAGTTAGAAATTGAGAAATTGTAGGTTCAGTTGAATGATAAGTAACTCGAAAAGTGGAGAGTGTTAGAATTAGAGATACATATTTAGATAGGCAGTGGATTTTAATAGAGATAACATGGTTGGTGGAAAGTAAGAAACTTGTACATTCAGAGAAGGAGCAGAAGATATAAATAGCGAATTTGGTGAAAAAGGGAGATTTTACATTTATTGGGAATGTGAAATAGCTGCAGATTTATAAAATGCTCGAATTTTTTCAATGGCTAGGAATTGATATTTTGCTATCCACTGCGAACCAGGTTTGCTTAAATTGAGGGATATGGAGAAATTGATAGTGTAGCCAATGCAGAGGAGCTGGGAATCTGCAGAATTTGATTAATTGCAAGGAACTGAGTACTTCCTGGTTCTTGAAACCTGATTAGTTGCAAAATATTGGAATGGTGGTATTGAAGGAATAGTTGTACGATCAACACTGTAAAATGAGTAGGTTGTCAGAAATAGATCTATTTATGTTGTTGGACTGCAGAAATTATTGGAGTTTGAGAAACTGGTTGAAATGGAGAAACTAGGAGATTCAGTGTACGAGCGGATAATGCAAACAGCGAATTTGATGAAAATGGGTGATTTTTCAAATTTTGGGCATGAGTTATATATGGTGATAGGGAAAATGCTTAAACTTGCTGAATTGCTAATAATTGACATTTTGAGAGAACAGACAGCCAGGTTTGCTGAAACTGATGGGAATGGAGAAAATGAGGTTGCAGTGAATGTGGAGAAGTGGCAAAAGTGCTCAGTCTAACAGCTTTCTGGAAATGGAGTATTTGATAGATGAATACATCTACATTTGCTGAGAAAGTTTGAAATTGAGAAATTGTAAGTTCAGAAAAATGAAAAGCAACGCGAAATGTGGAGTGTGTTAGAATTAGTGATACTTATTTAGATAGGCAGTGGATATTAATAGCGATAGGGAGGTTGGTGGAAAGTAAGAAACTTGCACATTCAGCGAAGGAGCAGAAGCTAAAGCAGCGATTTGGTGAAAATGGGAGATTTTATAAATATTGGGAATGTGAAATAGCTGCAGAGAGATAAAATGCTTGAATTTCATCAAGGGCTAGGTATTGTTATTTTGCTGTCCACAGCGAACCAGTTTTCCTTTCATTGAGGGATATGGAGAATTTGACAGTGTAGCCAACGCAGAGAAGCTGTGAATCTGCAGAATTTGATTAATTACAAGAAACTGAGTACTTCCTAGATGTAGAAACCTGACTAGTTGCAAAATATTGCGATGGTGATATTGAAGGAATACTTGGATAAACTCAGCAAGTCTGGCAGCATCGGCGGAGAAGAAATCAGTCAACGTTTCGAGCCCTCATGGCCCTTCAGCAGAAAATGCTTAAACTTGCTGAATTGCTAATAATTGACATTTTGAGAGAACAGACAGCCAGGTTTGCTGAAACTGATGGGAATGGAGAAAATGAGGTTGCAGTGAATGTGGAGAAGTGGCAAAAGTGCTCAGTCTAACAGCTTTCTGGAAATGGAGTATTTGATAGATGAATACATCTACATTTGCTGAGAAAGTTTGAAATTGAGAAATTGTAAGTTCAGAAAAATGAAAAGCAACGCGAAATGTGGAGTGGGTTAGAATTAGTGATACTTATTTAGATAGGCAGTGGATATTCTGCTGAAGGGCCATGAGGGCTCGAAACGTTGACTGATTTCTTCTCCGCCGATGCTGCCAGACTTGCTGAGTTTTTCCAGGTAATTCTGTTTCTATTTTGTTTTGGATTTCCAGCATCGGCAGTAGCTTTTAGCTTTTTGTTTTTATATTGAAGGAATACTTGTACGATCAACATTGAAAAATGAGCAGGTTGTCAGAAATAGATCTATTTATGTTGTTGGACTGCAGAAATTATTGGAGTTTGAGAAATTGATTGAAATGGATAAACTTGTAGATTCAGTGAACGTGCGGATAATGCAAAGTGCGAATTTGTTGAAAATGGGAGATTTTTCAAATTTTCGCAATGAGTTATTTATGCTGATAGGGAAAAAGCTTGAACTTGCTGAATTGCTAATAATTGACATTTTGAGAGAAACAGAGAGCCAGGTTTGCTGAAACTGAGGGGAATGGAGAAATTGAAGTTGCAGTGAATGTGGAGAAACTGCAATGTGCTTAGTCTAACAGATTTCTGGAAATTGGGTATGTGATAGATAAATAGAAGTACATTTGCTGATAAAGTTAGAAGTTGAGAGATTGTCGGTTCAGGTGAATGAAAAGTAACTCGAATGGTGGAGAATCTTTGAATTAGAGATAAGTGTTTAGGTAGGCAGTGTATATTAATAGAGATAGCGATGTTGGTGGAATGTAAGAAACTTGTACATTTCGAGAAGGAGCAGAAGCTAAAGCAAAGAATTTGGTGAAAATGGGAGATTTTATAAATATTGGGAATGTGAAATAGCTGCAGATACATAAAATGCTCGAATTTTATCAATGGCAAGGTATTGATATTTTGCTATCCACAGCGAACCAGTTTTGCTTAAATTGAGGGATATGGAGAAATTGATAGTGTAGCCAATGCAGAGAAGCTGGAAATCTGCAGAATTTGATTAATTGCAAGGAACTGACTACTTCCTGGATCTAGAAACCTGATTAGTTGCAAAATATTGGAATGGTGGTATTGAAGAAATAGTTGTACGATCAACACTGTAAAATGAGTAGGTTGTCAGAAATAGATCTATTTATGTTGTTGGACTGCAGAAATTATTGGAGTTTGAGAAATTGATTGAAATGGAGAAACTTGTAGATTTAGTGAACGTGCAGATAATGCAAAGTGCGAATTTGTTGAAAATGGGAGATTTTTCAAATTTTGGGAATGAGTTATATATGCTGATAGGGAAAAAGCTTGAACTTGCTGAATTGCTAATAATTGACATTTTGAGAGAAACAGAGAGGCAGGTTTGCTGAAACTGAAGGGAATGGAGAAATTGAAGTTGCAGTGAATGTGGCGAAGCTGTAATGTGCTTAGTCTAACAGATTTCTGGAAATGGAGTATTTGATAGATAAATAGAACTACATTTGCTGATAAAGTTAGAAATTGAGAAATTGTAGGTTCAGGTGAATGATAAGTAACTCGAAAAGTGGAGAATGTTAGAATTAGAGATATTATTTAGATAGGCAGTGGATTTTAATAGAGATAACATGGTTGGTGGAATGTAAGAAACTTGTACATTCAGAGAAGGAGCAGAAGCTATAAATAGCGAATTTGGTGA
Organism: Cetorhinus maximus; assembly: GCF_964194155.1. Classification (NCBI taxonomy): domain Eukaryota; kingdom Metazoa; phylum Chordata; class Chondrichthyes; order Lamniformes; family Cetorhinidae; genus Cetorhinus; species Cetorhinus maximus. Next base: position 324,729 of record NW_027596349.1, read on the forward strand.
AAATGGGAGATTTTATAAATATTGGGAATGTGAAATAGCTGCAGATACATAAAATGCTCGAATTTTATCAATGGCTAGGTATTGATATTTTGCTATCCACAGCGAACCAGTTTTGCTTAAATTGAGGGATATGGAGAAATTGATAGTGTAGCCAATGCAGAGGAGCTGGGAATCTGCAGAATTTGATTAATTGCAAGGAACTGACTACTTCCTGGATCTAGAAACCTGATTAGTTGCAAAATATTGGAATGGTGGTATTGAAGGAATAGCTGTACGATCAACACTGTAAAATGAGTAGGTTGTCAGAAATAGATCTATTTATGTTGTTGGACTGCAGAAATTATTGGAGTTTGAGAAATTGATTGAAATGGAGAAACTAGGAGATTCAGTGTACGAGCGGATAATGCAAACAGCGAATTTGATGAAAATGGGTGATTTTTCAAATTTTGGGAATGAGTTATATATGCTGATAGGGAAAATGCTTGAACTTGCTGAATTGCTAATAATTGACATTTTGAGAGAACAGACAGCCAGGTTTGCTGAAACTGATGGGAATGGAGAAACTGAGGTTGCAGTGAATGTGGAGAAGTGGCAAAAGTGATCAGTCTAACAGCTTTCTGGAAATGGAGTATTTGGTAGAGAAATACATCTACATTTGCTGAGAAAGTTAGAAATTGAGAAATTGTAAGTTCAGAAAAATGAAAAGCAACGCGAAATGTGGAGAGTGTTAGAATTAGTGATACTTATTTAGATAGGCAGTGGATATTAATAGCGAAAGGGAGGTTGGTGGAAAGTAAGAAACTTGCACATTCAGCGAAGGAGCAGAAGCTAAAGCAGCGATTTGGTGAAAATGGGAGATTTTATAAATATTGGGAATTTGAAATAGCTGCAGAGAGATAAAATGCTTGAATTTTATCAAGGGCTAGGTATTGTTATTTTGCTGTCCACAGCGAACCAGTTTTCCTTTCATTGAGGGATATGGAGAATTTGACAGTGTAGCCAACGCAGAGAAGCTGTGAATCTGCAGAATTTGATTAATTACAAGAAACTGAGTACTTCCTGGATGTAGAAACCTGACTAGTTGCAAAATATTGCGATGGTGATATTGAAGGAATACTTGTACGATCAACATTGAAAAATGAGCAGGTTGTCAGAAATAGATCTATTTATGTTGTTGGACTGCAGAAATTATTGGAGTTTGAGAAATTGATTGAACTGGAGAAACTTGTAGATTCAGTGAACGTGCGGATAATGCAAAGTGCGAATTTGTTGAAAATGGGAGATTTTTCAAATTTTGGGAATGAGTTATATATGCTGATAGGGAAAAAGCTTGAACTTGCTGAATTGCTAATAATTGACATTTTGAGAGAAACAGACAGCCAGGTTTGCTTAAACTGAGGGAATGGAGAAATTGAAGTTGCAGTAAATGTGGAGAAGCTGCAATGTGCTTAGTCTAACAGATTTCTGGAAATGGAGTATTTGATAGATAAATAGAACTACATTTGCTGATAAAGTTAGAAATTGAGAAATTGTAGGTTCAGGTGAATGATAAGTAACTCGAAAAGTGGAGAATGTTAGAATTAGAGATATTATTTAGATAGGCAGTGGATTATAATAGAGATAACATGGTTGGTGGAATGTAAGAAACTTGTACATTCAGAGAAGGAGCAGAAGCTATAAATAGCGAATTTGGTGAAAATGGGAGATTTTATAAATATTAGGAATGTGAAATAGCTGCAGATACATAAAAAGCTCGAATTTTATCAATGGCTAGGTATTGATATTTTGCTATCCACAGCGAACCAGTTTTGCTTAAATTGAGGGATATGGAGAAATTGATAGTGTAGCCAATGCAGAGGAGCTGGGAATCTGCAGCATTTGATTAATTGCAAGGAACTGAGTACTTCCTGGATCTTGAAACCTGATTAGTTGCAAAATATTGGAATGGTGGTATTGAAGGAATAGTTGTACGATCAACACTGTAAAATGAGTAGGTTGTCAGAAATAGATCTATTTATGTTGTTGGACTGCAGAAATTATTGGAGTTTGAGAAACTGGTTGAAATGGAGAAACTAGGAGATTCAGTGTACGAGCGGATAATGCAAACAGCGAATTTGATGAAAATGGGTGATTTTTCAAATTTTGGGCATGAGTTATATATGGTGATAGGGAAAATGCTTAAACTTGCTGAATTGCTAATAATTGACATTTTGAGAGAACAGACAGCCAGGTTTGCTGAAACTGATGGGAATGGAGAAAATGAGGTTGCAGTGAATGTGGAGAAGTGGCAAAAGTGCTCAGTCTAACAGCTTTCTGGAAATGGAGTATTTGATAGATGAATACATCTACATTTGCTGAGAAAGTTTGAAATTGAGAAATTGTAAGTTCAGAAAAATGAAAAGCAACGCGAAATGTGGAGTGTGTTAGAATTAGTGATACTTATTTAGATAGGCAGTGGATATTAATAGCGATAGGGAGGTTGGTGGAAAGTAAGAAACTTGCACATTCAGCGAAGGAGCAGAAGCTAAAGCAGCGATTTGGTGAAAATGGGAGATTTTATAAATATTGGGAATGTGAAATAGCTGCAGAGAGATAAAATGCTTGAATTTCATCAAGGGCTAGGTATTGTTATTTTGCTGTCCACAGCGAACCAGTTTTCCTTTCATTGAGGGATATGGAGAATTTGACAGTGTAGCCAACGCAGAGAAGCTGTGAATCTGCAGAATTTGATTAATTACAAGAAACTGAGTACTTCCTAGATGTAGAAACCTGACTAGTTGCAAAATATTGCGATGGTGATATTGAAGGAATACTTGGAAAAACTCAGCAAGTCTGGCAGCATCGGCGGAGAAGAAATCAGTCAACGTTTCGAGCCCTCATGGCCCTTCAGCAGAAAATGCTTAAACTTGCTGAATTGCTAATAATTGACATTTTGAGAGAACAGACAGCCAGGTTTGCTGAAACTGATGGGAATGGAGAAAATGAGGTTGCAGTGAATGTGGAGAAGTGGCAAAAGTGCTCAGTCTAACAGCTTTCTGGAAATGGAGTATTTGATAGATGAATACATCTACATTTGCTGAGAAAGTTTGAAATTGAGAAATTGTAAGTTCAGAAAAATGAAAAGCAACGCGAAATGTGGAGTGTGTTAGAATTAGTGATACTTATTTAGATAGGCAGTGGATATTCTGCTGAAGGGCCATGAGGGCTCGAAACGTTGACTGATTTCTTCTCCGCCGATGCTGCCAGACTTGCTGAGTTTTTCCAGGTAATTCTGTTTTTATTTTGTTTTGGATTTCCAGCATCCGCAGTAGCTTTTAGCTTTTTGTTTTTATATTGAAGGAATACTTGTACGATCAACATTGAAAAATGAGCAGGTTGTCAGAAATAGATCTATTTATGTTGTTGGACTGCAGAAATTATTGGAGTTTGAGAAATTGATTGAACTGGAGAAACTTGTAGATTCAGTGAACGTGCGGATAATGCAAAGTGCGAATTTGTTGAAAATGGGAGATTTTTCAAATTTTGGGAATGAGTTATATATGCTGATAGGGAAAAAGCTTGAACTTGCTGAATTGTTAATAATTGACATTTTGAGAGAAACAGACAGCCAGGTTTGATTAAACTGAGGGTATGGAGAAATTGAAGTTGCAGTGAATGTGGAGAAGCTGCAATGTGCTTAGTCTAACAGATTTCTGGAAATGGAGTATTTGATAGATAAATAGAACTACATTTGCTGATAAAGTTAGAAATTGAGAAATTGTAGGTTCAGTTGAATGGTAAGTAACTCGAAAAGTGGAGAGTGTTAGAATTAGAGATACTTATTTAGATAGGCAGTGGATTTTAATAGAGATAACATGGTTGGTGGAAAGTAAGAAACTTGTACATTCAGAGAAGGAGCAGAAGATATAAATAGCGAATTTGGTGAAAAAGGGAGATTTTACATTTATTGGGAATGTGAAATAGCTGCAGATTTATAAAATGCTCGAATTTTTTCAATGGCTAGGAATTGATATTTTGCTATCCACTGCGAACCAGGTTTGCTTAAATTGAGGGATATGGAGAAATTGATAGTGTAGTTAATGCTGGGAATCTGCAGAATTCGATTAATTGCACGATGCTGAGTACTTTCTGGATGTAGACACCTGAGTAGTTGCAAAATATTGGAATTGTGTTATTGAAGGAATAGTTGTACGATCAACATTGATAAATGAGTAGGTTGTCAGAAATAGATCTATTTATTTTATTGGAGTGCAGAAATTATTGGAGTTTGAGAAATTGATTGAAATGGTAAACTAGGAAATTCAGTGAAAGAGCGGATAATGCTAACAGCGAACTTGTTGGAAATGGGAGATTTTACAAATTGTGGGAATGAGTTATATCTGCTGATAGAGAAAATGCCTGAAATTGCTGAATTGCTAATAATTGACATTTTCAGAGAACCAGACAGCCAGGTTTGCTGAAACTGAAGGGAATCGGGAAATTGAAGTTGCAGTGAATGTGGAGAGGCTGCAATGTGCTTAGTCTAACAGATTTCTGGAAATTGGGTATGTGATAGATAAATAGAAGTACATTTGCTGATAAAGTTAGAAGTTGAGAGATTGTAGGTTCAGGTGAATGATAAGTAACTCGAAAGGTGGAGAATCTTTGAATTACAGATAATTGTTTAGATAGGCAGTGCATATTAATAGAGATAGCGAGGTTGGTGGAATGTAAGAAACTTGTACATTTCGAGAAGGAGCAGAAGCTAAAGCAGCGAATTTGGTGAAAATGGGAGATTTTATAAATATTGGGAATGTGAAATAGCTGCAGATATATAAAATGCTCGAATTTTATCAATGGCTAGGAATTGATATTTTGCTATCCACTGCGAACCAGGTTTGCTTTAATTGAGGGATATGGAGAAATTGATAGTGTAGCCAATGCTGGGAATCTGCAGAATCCGATTAATTGCACGATGCTCAGTACTTTCTGGATGTAGACACCTGAGTAGTTGCAAAATATTGGAATTATGAAATTGAAGGAATAGTTGTACGATCAACATTGAAAAATGAGTTGGTTGTCAGAAATAGATCTATTTATGTTATTGGAGTACAGAAATTATTGGAGTTTGAGAAATTGATTGAAATGGAGTAACTAGGAGATTCAGTGTACGAGCGGATAATGCAAACAGCGAATTTGTTGAAAATGGGAGATTTTTCAAATTTTGGGAATGAGTTATATATGCTGATAGGGAAAATGCTTGAACTTGCTGAATTGCTAATAATTGACATTTTGAGAGAAACAGAGAGCCAGGTTTGCTGAAACTGATGGGAATGGAGAAACTGAGGTTGCAGTGAAATGTGGAGAAGTGGCAAATGTGCTCAGTCTAACAGCTTTCTGGAAATAGTCTATTTGATAGACAAATACATCTACATTTGCTGAGAAAGTTAGAAATTGACAAATTGTAAGTTCAGAAAAATGAAAAGCAACGTGAAATGTGGAGAGTGTTAGAATTAGTGATACTTATTTAGATAGGCAGTGGATATTAATAGCGATAGGGAGGTTTGTGGAAAGTAAGAAACTTGCATATTCAGCGAAGGAGCGGAAGCTAAAGCAGCGAATTTGGTGAAAATGGGAGATTTTATAAATATTGGGAATGTGAATTAGCTGCAGAGAGATAAAATGCTTGAATTTTATCAATGGCTAGGTATTGTTATTTTGCTGTCCACAGCGAACCAGTTTTCCTTTCATTGAGGGATATGGAGAATTTGACAGTGTAGCCAACGCAGAGAAGCTGTGAATCTGCAGAATTTGATTAATTACAAGAAACTGAGTACTTCCTAGATGAAGAAACCTGACTAGTTGCAATATATTGCGATGGTGATATTGAAGGAATGCTTGTACGATCAACATTGAAAAATGTGCAGGATGTCAGAAATAGATCTATTTATGTTGGACTGCAGAAATTATTGGAGTTTGAGAAATTGATTGAACTGGAGAAACTTGTAGATTCAGTGAACGTCCGGATAATGCAAAGTGCGAATTTGTTGAAAATTGGTGATTTTTAAAATTTTGGGAATGAGTTATATATGCTGATAGGGAAAAAGCTTGAACTTGCTGAATTGCTAATAATTGACATTTTGAGAGAAACAGAGAGCCAGGTTTGCTGAAACTGAAGGGAATGGAGAAATTGAAGTTGCAGTAAATGTGGAGAAGCTGCAATGTGCTTAGTCTAACAGATTTCTGGAAATGGAGTATTTGATAGATAAATAGAACTACATTTGCTGATAAAGTTGGAAATTGAGAAATTGTATGTTCAGGTGAATCAGAAGTAACTCGAAAAGTGGAGAGTGTCAGAATTAGAGATACTTATTTAGATAGGCAGTGGATTTTAATAGAGATAATGTGGTTGGTGGAAAGTAAGATACTTGTACATTCAGAGAAGGAGCAGAAGCTATAAATAGCGAATTTGGTGAAAATGGGAGATTTTATAAATATTGGGAATGTGAAATAGCTGCAGATACATAAAATGCTCGAATTTTATCAATGGCAAGGTATTGATATTTTGCTATCCACAGCGAACCAGTTTTGCTTAAATTGAGGGATATGGAGAAATTGATAGTGTAGCCAATGCAGAGAAGCTGGAAATCTGCAGAATTTGATTAATTGCAAGGAACTGAGTACTTCCTGGATCTAGAAACCTGATTAGTTGCAAAATATTGGAATGGTGGTATTGAATGAATAGCTGTACGATCAACACTGTAAAATGAGTAGGTTGTCAGAAATAGATCTATTTATGTTGTTGGACTGCAGAAATTATTGGAGTTAGAGAAATTGATTGAAATGGAGAAACTAGGAGATTCAGTGTACGAGCGGATAATGCAAACAGCGAATTTGATGAAAATGGGTGATTTTTCAAATTTTGGGAATGAGTTATATATGCTGATAGGGAAAATGCTTGAACTTGCTGAATTGCTAATAATTGACATTTTGAGAGAACAGACAGCCAGGTTTGCTGAAACTGATGGGAATGGAGAAACTGAGGTTGCAGTGAATGTGGAGAAGTGGCAAAAGTGCTCAGTCTAACAGCTTTCTGGAAATGGAGTATTTGATAGAGAAATACATCTACATTTGCTGAGAAAGTTAGAAATTGAGAAATTGTAAGTTCAGAAAAATGAAAAGCAACGCGAAATGTGGAGAGTGTTAGAATTAGTGATACTTATTTATATAGGCAGTGGATATTAATAGCGATAGGGAGGTTGGTGGAAAGTAAGAAACTTGCACATTCAGCGAAGGAGCAGAAGCTAAAGCAGCGATTTGGTGAAAATGGGAGATTTTATAAATATTGGGAATGTGAAATAGCTGCAGAGAGATAAAATGCTTGAATTTTATCAAGGGCTAGGTATTGTTATTTTGCTGTCCACAGCGAACCAGTTTTCCTTTCATTGAGGGATATGGAGAATTTGACAATGTAGCCAACGCAGAGAAGCTGTGAATCTGCAGTATTTGATTAATTACAAGAAACTGAGTACTTCCTGGATGTAGAAACCGGACTAGTTGCAAAATATTGCGATGGTGATATTGAAGGAATACTTGTACGATCAACATTGAAAAAAGAGCAGTTTGTCAGAAATAGAACTATTTATGTTGTTGGACTGCAGAAATTATTGGAGTTTGAGAAATTGATTGAACTGGAGAAACTTGTAGATTCAGTGAACGTGCGGATAATGCAAAGTGCGAATTTGTTGAAAGTGGGAGATTTTTCAAATTTTGGGAATGAGATATATATGCTGATAGGGAAAAAGCTTGAACTTGCTGAATTGCTAATAATTGACATTTTGAGAGAAACAGAGAGGCAGGTTTGCTGAAACTGAAGGGAATGGAGAAATTGAAGTTGCAGTGAATGTGGAGAAGCTGCAATGTGCTTAGTCTAACAGATTTCTGGAAATGGAGTATTTGATAGATAAATAGAACTACATTTGCTGATAAAGTTAGAAATTGAGAAATTGTAGGTTCAGGTGAATGATAAGTAACTCGAAAAGTGGAGAATGTTAGAATTAGAGATATTATTTAGATAGGCAGTGGATTATAATAGAGATAACATGGTTGGTGGAATGTAAGAAACTTGTACATTCAGAGAAGGAGCAGAAGCTATAAATAGCGAATTTGGTGAAAATGGGAGATTTTATAAATATTAGGAATGTGAAATAGCTGCAGATACATAAAAAGCTCGAATTTTATCAATGGCTAGGTATTGATATTTTGCTATCCACAGCGAACCAGTTTTGCTTAAATTGAGGGATATGGAGAAATTGATAGTGTAGCCAATGCAGAGGAGCTGGGAATCTGCAGCATTTGATTAATTGCAAGGAACTGAGTACTTCCTGGATCTTGAAACCTGATTAGTTGCAAAATATTGGAATGGTGGTATTGAAGGAATAGTTGTACGATCAACACTGTAAAATGAGTAGGTTGTCAGAAATAGATCTATTTATGTTGTTGGACTGCAGAAATTATTGGAGTTTGAGAAACTGGTTGAAATGGAGAAACTAGGAGATTCAGTGTACGAGCGGATAATGCAAACAGCGAATTTGATGAAAATGGGTGATTTTTCAAATTTTGGGCATGAGTTATATATGGTGATAGGGAAAATGCTTAAACTTGCTGAATTGCTAATAATTGACATTTTGAGAGAACAGACAGCCAGGTTTGCTGAAACTGATGGGAATGGAGAAAATGAGGTTGCAGTGAATGTGGAGAAGTGGCAAAAGTGCTCAGTCTAACAGCTTTCTGGAAATGGAGTATTTGATAGATGAATACATCTACATTTGCTGAGAAAGTTTGAAATTGAGAAATTGTAAGTTCAGAAAAATGAAAAGCAACGCGAAATGTGGAGTGTGTTAGAATTAGTGATACTTATTTAGATAGGCAGTGGATATTAATAGCGATAGGGAGGTTGGTGGAAAGTAAGAAACTTGCACATTCAGCGAAGGAGCAGAAGCTAAAGCAGCGATTTGGTGAAAATGGGAGATTTTATAAATATTGGGAATGTGAAATAGCTGCAGAGAGATAAAATGCTTGAATTTCATCAAGGGCTAGGTATTGTTATTTTGCTGTCCACAGCGAACCAGTTTTCCTTTCATTGAGGGATATGGAGAATTTGACAGTGTAGCCAACGCAGAGAAGCTGTGAATCTGCAGAATTTGATTAATTACAAGAAACTGAGTACTTCCTAGATGTAGAAACCTGACTAGTTGCAAAATATTGCGATGGTGATATTGAAGGAATACTTGGAAAAACTCAGCAAGTCTGGCAGCATCGGCGGAGAAGAAATCAGTCAACGTTTCGAGCCCTCATGGCCCTTCAGCAGAAAATGCTTAAACTTGCTGAATTGCTAATAATTGACATTTTGAGAGAACAGACAGCCAGGTTTGCTGAAACTGATGGGAATGGAGAAAATGAGGTTGCAGTGAATGTGGAGAAGTGGCAAAAGTGCTCAGTCTAACAGCTTTCTGGAAATGGAGTATTTGATAGATGAATACATCTACATTTGCTGAGAAAGTTTGAAATTGAGAAATTGTAAGTTCAGAAAAATGAAAAGCAACGCGAAATGTGAGTGTGTTAGAATTAGTGATACTTATTTAGATAGGCAGTGGATATTCTGCTGAAGGGCCATGAGGGCTCGAAACGTTGACTGATTTCTTCTCCGCCGATGCTGCCAGACTTGCTGAGTTTTTCCAGGTAATTCTGTTTTTATTTTGTTTTGGATTTCCAGCATCCGCAGTAGCTTTTAGCTTTTTGTTTTTATATTGAAGGAATACTTGTACGATCAACATTGAAAAATGAGCAGGTTGTCAGAAATAGATCTATTTATGTTGTTGGACTGCAGAAATTATTGGAGTTTGAGAAATTGATTGAACTGGAGAAACTTGTAGATTCAGTGAACGTGCGGATAATGCAAAGTGCGAATTTGTTGAAAATGGGAGATTTTTCAAATTTTGGGAATGAGTTATATATGCTGATAGGGAAAAAGCTTGAACTTGCTGAATTGTTAATAATTGACATTTTGAGAGAAACAGACAGCCAGGTTTGATTAAACTGAGGGTATGGAGAAATTGAAGTTGCAGTGAATGTGGAGAAGCTGCAATGTGCTTAGTCTAACAGATTTCTGGAAATGGAGTATTTGATAGATAAATAGAACTACATTTGCTGATAAAGTTAGAAATTGAGAAATTGTAGGTTCAGTTGAATGATAAGTAACTCGAAAAGTGGAGAGTGTTAGAATTAGAGATACTTATTTAGATAGGCAGTGGATTTTAATAGAGATAACATGGTTGGTGGAAAGTAAGAAACTTGTACATTCAGAGAAGGAGCAGAAGATATAAATAGCGAATTTGGTGAAAAAGGGAGATTTTACATTTATTGGGAATGTGAAATAGCTGCAGATTTATAAAATGCTCGAATTTTTTCAATGGCTAGGAATTGATATTTTGCTATCCACTGCGAACCAGGTTTGCTTAAATTGAGGGATATGGAGAAATTGATAGTGTAGTTAATGCTGGGAATCTGCAGAATTCGATTAATTGCACGATGCTGAGTACTTTCTGGATGTAGACACCTGAGTAGTTGCAAAATATTGGAATTGTGTTATTGAAGGAATAGTTGTACGATCAACATTGATAAATGAGTAGGTTGTCAGAAATAGATCTATTTATTTTATTGGAGTGCAGAAATTATTGGAGTTTGAGAAATTGATTGAAATGGTAAACTAGGAAATTCAGTGAAAGAGCGGATAATGCTAACAGCGAACTTGTTGGAAATGGGAGATTTTACAAATTGTGGGAATGAGTTATATCTGCTGATAGAGAAAATGCCTGAAATTGCTGAATTGCTAATAATTGACATTTTCAGAGAACCAGACAGCCAGGTTTGCTGAAACTGAAGGGAATGGAGAAATTGAAGTTGCAGTGAATGTGGAGAGGCTGCAATGTGCTTAGTCTAACAGATTTCTGGAAATTGGGTATGTGATAGATAAATAGAAGTACATTTGCTGATAAAGTTAGAAGTTGAGAGATTGTAGGTTCAGGTGAATGATAAGTAACTCGAAAGGTGGAGAATCTTTGAATTACAGATAATTGTTTAGATAGGCAGTGCATATTAATAGAGATAGCGAGGTTGGTGGAATGTAAGAAACTTGTACATTTCGAGAAGGAGCAGAAGCTAAAGCAGCGAATTTGGTGAAAATGGGAGATTTTATAAATATTGGGAATGTGAAATAGCTGCAGATATATAAAATGCTCGAATTTTATCAATGGCTAGGAATTGATATTTTGCTATCCACTGCGAACCAGGTTTGCTTTAATTGAGGGATATGGAGAAATTGATAGTGTAGCCAATGCTGGGAATCTGCAGAATCCTATTAATTGCACGATGCTCAGTACTTTCTGGATGTAGACACCTGAGTAGTTGCAAAATATTGGAATTATGAAATTGAAGGAATAGTTGTACGATCAACATTGAAAAATGAGTTGGTTGTCAGAAATAGATCTATTTATGTTATTGGAGTACAGAAATTATTGGAGTTTGAGAAATTGATTGAAATGGAGTAACTAGGAGATTCAGTGTACGAGCGGATAATGCAAACAGGGAATTTGTTAGAAATGGGAGATTTTACAAACTGTGGGAATGAGTTATATCTGCTAATAGAGAAAATGCTTGAACTTGCTGAATTGCTAATAATTGACATTTTAAGAGATACAGACAGCCAGGTTTGCTGAAACTGAAGGGAATGAAGAAATTGAAGTTGCTGTGATTGCAGAGATGCTGCAAATGTACTCAATCTAACAGATTTCAGGAAATTGAGTATTTGATAGATAAATAGAACTACATTTGCTGATAAAGTTAGAAATGAGAAATTGTAGGTTCAGGTGAATGATAAGTAACTCGAAATGTGCAGAGTGTTAGTATTGGAGATACTTAGTTAGATCGGCAGTGGATATTAATAGAGACAGCGAGGTTGGTGGAAAGTAGGAAACTTGTACATTCAAAGAAGGAGCAGAAGCTACAAGCAGCGAATTTGTGAAAATGGGAGATTTTACAAATATTGGGAATGTGAAATAGCTGCAGATATATAAAATGCTAAAATTTTATCAATGGCTAGGTATCCAATAATTTCTGCAGTCCAAAAACATAAATAGAACTATTTTTGACAACCTACTCATTTTTCAATGCTGATCGTACAATTATTCCTTCAATATCACCATTCCAATATTTTGCAACTAATCAGGTGTCTACATCCAGGAAGTACTCAGTTTCTTGTAATTAATCAAATTCTGCAGATTCCCAGCTTCTCAGCGTTGGCTATACTGTCAATTTCTCCATAACCCTCAATTTAAGCAAACCTGGTTCGCTGTGGATAGCAAAATATCAATACCTAGCCATTGGTAAAATTCGAGCATTTTATATACCTGCAGCTATTACACATTCCCAATATTTGTGAAATCTCCCATTTTCACCTAATTCGCTGCTTGTAACTTCTGCTCCTTCGCAGAATGTACAAGTTTCTTACTGTCACCAGCTTCGCTATCGCTATTAATATCCACTGCCTATCTAAATAAGTATCTCTAATTCTTACACTCTCCACTTTTCGAGTTACTTATCATTCACCTGAACTTCAATGTCTCAACTTCTAACTTTATCAGCAAATGTACTTCTATTTATCTATCACATACCCAATTTCCATAAATCTGTTAGACTGAGCACATTTGCAGCTTCTCCGCATTCACTGCAACTTCAATTTCTACATTCCCTTCAGTTTCAGCAAACCTGAAATCTGTATCCCTCAAAATGTCAATTATTAGCAATTCAGCAAGTTCAAGCGATTTCTCTATCAGCAGATCTAACTGATGCCACAATTTGTAAAATCTCCCATTTCCAACAAATTCTTGTTTCCGTTATCCGCTCGTTCACTAAATCTACAAGTTTCTCACTTTCAATCAATTTCTTAATCTCCAACAATTTCTGCAGTCCAAAAACATAAATAGAACTATTTTTGACAACCTACTCATTTTTCAATGCTGATTGGACAAATATTCCTTCAGTATCACCATCGCAATATTTTGCAACTAATCAGGTTTCTACATCCAGGAAGTACTCAGTTTCTTGTAATTAATCAAATTCTGCAGATTCACAGCATCTCTGCATTGGCTACACTGTCAATTTCTCCATAACCCTCAATTATAGCAAACCTGGTTCTCTGTGAATAGCAAAATATCAATACCTAGCCATTGATAAAATTCAAGCATTTTATCTCTCTGCAGCTATTTCACATTCCCAATATTTGAGAAATCTCCCATTTTCACCATATTCGCTGATTGTAGCTTCTGCTCCATCGCTGAATGTACAAGTTTCTTACTGTCCACCAACCTCCCTTTCGCTATTAATATCCACTGCCTATCTAAATAAGTATCACTAATTCTAACACTCTCCACATTTCGCGTTGCTTTTCATTTTTCTGAACTTACAATTTCTCAATTTCTAACTTTCTCAGCAAATGTAGATGTATTTCTCTACCAAATACTCCATTTCCAGAAAGCTGTTAGACTGAGCACTTTTGCCACTTCTCCACATTCACTGCAACCTCAGTTTCTCCATTCCCATCAGTTTCAGCAAACCTGGCTGTCTGTTTCTCTCAAAATGTCAATTATTAGCAATTCAGCAAGTTCAAGCATTTTCCCTACCAGCATATATAACTCATTCCCAAAAATTGAAAAATCACCCATTTTCATCAAATTCGCTGTTTGCATTATCCGCTCGTACGCTGAATCTCCTAGTTTCTCCATTTCAATCAATTTCTCAAACTCCAATAATTTCTGCAGTCCAACAACATAAATAGATCTATTTCTGACAACCTACTCATCTTACAGTGTTGATCGTACAGCTATTCCTTCAATACCACCATTCCAATATTTTGCAACTAATCAGGTTTCTAGATCCAGGAAGTAGTCAGTTCCTTGCAATTAATCAAATTCTGCAGATTCCCAGCTCCTCTGCATTGGCTACACTATCAATTTCTCCATATCCCTCAATTTAAGCAAAACTGGTTCGCTGTGGATAGCAAAATATCAATACCTAGCCATTGATAAAATTCGAGCATTTTATGTATCTGCAGCTATTTCACATTCCCAATATTTATAAAATCTCCCATTTTCACCAAATTCGCTATTTATAGCTTCTGCTCCTTCTCTGAATGTACAAGTTTCTTACATTCCACCAACCATGTTATCTCTATTAAAATCCACTGCCCATCTAAATAAGTATCTCTAATTCTAACACTCTCCACTTTTCGAGTTACTTATCATTCACCTGAACCTACAATTTCTCAATTTCTAACTTTATCAGCAAATGTAGTTCTATTTATCTATCAAATACTCCATTTCCAGAAATCTGTTAGACTAAGCACATTGCAGCTTCTCCACATTTACTGCAACTTCAATTTCTCCATTCCCTCAGTTTAAGCAAACCTGGCTGTCTGTATCTCTCAAAATGTCAATTATTAACAATTCTGCAAGTTCAAGCTTTTTCCCTATCAGCATATATAACTCATTCCCAAAATTTGAAAAATCTCCCATTTTCAACAAATTCGCACATTGCATTATCCGCACGTTCACTGAATCTACTAGTTTCTCCAGTTCAATCAATTTCTCAAACTCCAATAATTTCTGCAGTCCAACAACATAAATAGATCTATTTCTGACAACCTGCTCATTTTTCAATGTTGATCGTACAAGTATTCCTTCAATATCACCATCGCAATATTTTGCAACTAGTCAGGTTTCTACATCCAGGAAGTACTCAGTTTCTTGTAATTAATCAAATTCTGCAGATTCACAGCTTCTCTGCGTTGGCTACACTGTCAAATTCTCCATATCCCTCAATGAAAGGAAAACTGGTTCGCTGTGGACAGCAAAATAACAATACCTAGCCCTTGATAAAATTCAAGCATTTTATCTCTCTGCAGCTATTTCACATTCCCAATATTTATAAAATCTCCCATTTTCACCAAATCGCTGCTTTAGCTTCTGCTCCTTCGCTGAATGTGCAAGTTTCTAACAACTATGCCTTCTATATCTCCATTCCTATATTTTGCAACTAATCAAGTTTCTACATCTAGGAAGTACTCAGTTTGTTGTAAATAATCAAATTCTGCAGATTCGCAGCATCTCTAATTTGGCTACAATATCAATTACTCCATAACGCTCAATTTAAGCAAACCTGGTTCGCTGTGGTTAGCAAGATATCAATACCTAGCCATTGATTAAATTCTAGCATTTTATCTATCTTCAGCTATTTCACATTCCCAATATTTGAAAATCTCCCATTTTCACCAAATTTTCTGCTGGTAGCTTCTGTTCGTCTCTGAATGTTCAAGTTTCTTAATTTCCACCAACCTCGCTATCTCTATTAATATCCACTGCCTATATAAATAAGTATCTCTGATTCTAACGCTCTTCACATTTCGAATTACTTATCATTCAACTGAAGCTATAATTTCTCAATTTCTATATTTATCAGCAAATCTAGTTCTATTTATCTATGAAATACTCAATTTCCAGAAATCTGTTAGACTGAGCACATTTGCAGCTTCTCCGCATTCACTGCAACTTCAATTTCTCCATTCCCTTCAGCTTCAGCAAACGAGGCAGCCTATATCTCTCAAAATGACAATTATTAGCAATTCAGCAAATTCAAGCATTTTCTCTATCAGCAGATATAACTCATTCCCATAATTTGTAAAATCTGCCATTTCCAACAAATTCGCTGTTTGCATTATCCGCTCGTTCACTGAATCTACAAGTTTCTCCATTTCAATCAATTTCCCAATCTCCAATAATTTCTGAAGTCCCACAACATAAATAGATCTATTTCTGACAACCTGCTCTTTTTACAATGTTGTTCGTACAACTATGCCTTCAATATCACCATTCCTATACTTTGCAAAAAATCAGGTTTCTGCATCCAGGACGTACACAGTTTCTTGTAATTATTCAAATTCTGCAGATTCCCAGCTTCTCTGCGTTGGCTACACTATCAATTTATCCATATCGCTCAAGTTAAGCAAACCGGGTTCGCTGTGGATAGCAAAAAATCAGTACCTAGCCATTGATAAAATTCTAGCATTTTATCTATCTGCAGCTATTTCACATTCCCAATATTTGTAAAATCTCCCCTTTTCACCAAATTCGCTGCTTGTAGCTTCTGCTCATCTCTGAATGTACAAGTTTCTTACTTTCCACCCAGCTTGCTATTTCTATTAATATCCACTGCCTCTCTAAATAAGTATCTCTAATTCTAACACTCTCCATATTTCCATTTACTTATTATTCACCTGAAGCTACAATTTCTCAATTTCTAACTTTATCATCAAATGTAGTTCTATTTATATATCAAATACTCAATTACCAGAAATCTGTTAGACTGAGCACATTTGCAGCTTCTCCGCATTCACTGCAACTTCTAATTTCTCCAGTCCCTTCAGTTTCAGCAAACCTGGCTGCCTATATCTATCAAAATGTCAATTATTAGCAATTCAGCAAATTCAAGCATTTTCTCTATGAGCAGATATAACTCATTCCCACAAATTGTAAAATCTGCCATTTCCAACAAATTCGCTGTTTGCATTATCCACTCGTTCACTGAATCTACAAGTTTCTCCATTTCAATCAATTTTCCAATCTCCAATAATTTCAGCAGTCCAACAACATAAATAGATCTATTTCTGACAACCTGCTCATTTTTCAATGTTGTTCGTACAACTGTGACTTCAATATCACCATTCCTATATTTTGCAAAAAATCAGGTTTCTGCATCCAGGACGTACACAGTTTCTTGTAATTATTCAAATTCTGCAGATTCCCAGCTTCTCTGCGTTGGCTACACTATCAATTTGTCCATATCGCTCAATTTAAGCAAACCGTGTTCGTTGTGGATAGCAAAAAATCAGTACCTAGCCATTGATAAAATTCTAGCATTTTATCTATCTGCAGCTATTTCACATTCCCAATATTTGTAAAATCTCCCATTTTCACCAAATTCGCTGCTTGGAGCTTCTGCTCCTTCTCTGAATGTACAAGTTTCTTACTTTCCACCAACCTCGCTATCTCTATTAATATCCGCTGCCTATCTAAATAAATATCTCGACTTCTAACACTCTCCACATTTCGAGTTACTTATCATCACCTGAAGCTATAATTTCTCAATTTCTAACTTTACCAGCAAATGTAGTTCTATTTTTCTACCAATACTAAATTTCCAGAAATCTGTTAGACTGAGCACATTTCCAGCTTCTCCGCATTCACTGCAACTTCAATTTCTCCATTCACTTCACTTTCAGCAAACCTGGCTGCCTATATCTCTGAAAATGTCAATTATTAGCAATTCAGTAAATTCAAGCCTTTTCTCTATGATCAGATATAACTCATTCCCACAAATTGTAAAATCTGCCATTTCCAACAAATTCGCTGTTTGCATGACCCGCTCGTTCACTGAATCTACAAGTTTCTCCATTTCAATCAATTTCTCAATCTCCAATAATTTCTGCAGTACAACAAGATAAATAGATCTATTTCTGACAAGCTACTCATTTCTCAATGTTGATCGTACTACTATGCCGTCAATATCTCCATTCCTATATTTTGCAACTAATCAGGTTTCTACATCCAGGAAGTACTCAGTTTCTTGTAATTAATCAAATTCTGCAGATTCCCAGCTTCTCTGCGTTGGCTACACTAATCAATTTCTCCATTTCACTCAATTTAAGCAAACCTGGTTCGCTGTGGATAGCAAAAAATCAATACCTAGCCATTGATAAAATTCGAGCATTTTATCTATCTGCAGCTATTTCACATTCCCAATATTTGTAAATCTCCCATTTTCACCAATTTCGCAGCTTGTTGCTTATTCTCGTTCTTTGAATGTCCAAGTTTCTTACTTTCCACCCACCTTGCTATCTCTATTAATATCCACTGCCTATCTAAATAAGTATCTCTAATTCTAACACTCTCCACATTTCCATTTACTTATCATTCACCTAAAGCTACAATTTCGCCATTTCTAACTTTATCAGCAAATGTAGTTCTATTTATCTATCAAGTACACAATTTCCTGAAATCTGTTAGTCTGAGCACATTTGCAGCTTTTCCCCATTCAAT
Organism: Cetorhinus maximus; assembly: GCF_964194155.1. Classification (NCBI taxonomy): domain Eukaryota; kingdom Metazoa; phylum Chordata; class Chondrichthyes; order Lamniformes; family Cetorhinidae; genus Cetorhinus; species Cetorhinus maximus. Next base: position 342,917 of record NW_027596349.1, read on the forward strand.
GCAACTTCAATTTCTCCATTCCCTTCAGTTTCAGCAAACCTGACAATCTGTATCTCTCAAAATGTCAATTATTAGCAAATCAGCAAGTTCAAGCGTTTTCTCTATTAGCAGATATAATTGATTCCCACAATTTGCAAAATCTCCCATTTCCAACAAATTCGCTGTTTGCATTATCCGCTCGTCCACTGAATCTACAAGTTTCTCCATTTCAATCAATTTCTCAATCTCCAATAATTTCTGCAGTACAACAAGATAAATAGATCTATTTCTGACAAGCTACTCATTTCTCAATGTTGATCGTACTACTATGCCGTCAATATCTCCATTCCTATATTTTGCAACTAATCAGGTTTCTACATCCAGGAAGTACTCAGTTTCTTGTAATTAATCAAATTCTGCAGATTCCCAGCTTCTCTGCGTTGGCTACGCTATCAATTTCTCCATATCGCTCATTTTAAGCAAACCTGGTTCGCTGTGTATAGCAAAATTTCAATACGTAGCCATTGATAAAATTCTAGCATTTTATCTATCTGCAGCTATTTCACATTCCCGATATTTGTAAAATCTCCCATTATCATCAAATTCGCCGCTTGTTACTTCTGCTTGTCTCTGAATGTACAAGTTTCTTAATTTCCACCAACCTCGCTATCTCTATTAATATCCACTGCCTATCTAAATAAGTATCTCTAATTCTAACAGTCTCCACATTTCCAGTTACTTATCATTCACCTGAACCTAAAATTTCTCTATTTCTAACTTTATCAGCAAATGTAGTTGTATTTATCTATCAAATACTCAATTTCCAGAAATCTGTTAGACTGAGCACATTTGCAGCTTCTCTGCATTCACTGCAACTTCAATTTCTCCATTCCCTTCATTTTCAGCAAAGCTGTCTGTCTGTATCTCTTAAACTGTCAATTATTAGCAATTCAGCAAGTTCAAGCATTTTCTCTATTAGCAGATATAACTCATTCCCACAATTTGTAAAATCTCCCATTTCTAACAAAATCGCTGTTTGCTTTATCCGCTCGTTCACTCAATCTACAAGGTTCTCCATTTCAATCAACTTCTCAATCATCAATAAGTTCTGCAGTCCAACAACATAAATAGATCTATTTCTGACAACCTGCTCATTTTTCAATGTTGTTCGTACAACTATGCCTTCAATATCACCATTCCTATATTTTGCAAATAATCAGGTTTCTACATCCAGGAAGTACTCAGTTTCTTGTAATTAATCAAATTCTGCAGATTCCCAGCTTCTCTGCGTTTGGCTACACTATCAATTTCTCCATATTGCTCAATTTAAGCAAACCTGGTTCGCTGTGGATAGCAAAATATCAATCCCTATCCATTGATAAAATTCTAGCATTTTATCCATCTGCAGCTTTTTCAAATTTCCAATATTTGTAAAATCTCCCATTTTCACCAAATACGCTGCCTGGAGCTTCTGCTCCTTTTCTGAATGTACAAGTTTCTTACTTTCCACCAAACTCGCTATCTCTATTAATGTCCGCTGCCTATCTAAATAAGTATCTCGACTTCTAACACTCTCCACATTTCGAGTTACTTATCATCACCTGAAGCTACAATTTCTCAATTTCTAACTTTATCAGCAAATGTAGTTCTATTTTTCTACCAATACTAAATTTCCAGAAATCTGTTAGACTGAGCACATTTGCAGCTTCTCCGCATTCACTGCAACTTGAATTTCTCCATTCCTTTCAGTTTCAGCAAACCTGGCTGTCTGTATCTCTCAAAATGTCAATTATTAGCAATTCAGCAAGTTCAAGTATTTTCTCTGTCACCACATATAACTCATTCCCACAATTTGTAAAATCTCCCATTTCCAACAATTTCGATCTTTGCATTATCTGCTCGTTCAATGAATCTACAAGTTTCTCCATGTCAATCAATTTCTCAATCTCCAATAATTTCAGCAGTCCAACAAGATAAATAGATCTATTTCTGACAAGTTACTCATTTCTCAATGTTGATCGTACTACTATGCCGTCAATATCTCCATTGCTATTTTTTGCAACTAATCAGGTTTCTACATCCAGGAAGTACTCAGTTTCTTGTAATTAATCAAATTCTGCAGTTTTCCAGCTTCTCTGCGTTGGCTACACTTTCAATTTCTCCATATCGCTCAATTTAAGCAAACTTGGTTCGCTGTGGATAGCAAAAAATCAGTACCTAGTCATTGATAAAATTCTTGCATTTTATCTATCTGCAGCTATTTCACATTCCCAATATTTGTAAAATCTCCCATTTTCACCATATTCGCTGCTTATAGCTTCTGCTTGTCTCTGAATGTACAAGTTTCTTAATTTCCACCAACCTCGCTATCTCTATCAATATCCGCTGCCTATCTAAATAAGTATCACTAATTCTAATGCTCTCCACATTTCGAGTTACGTATCATTCACCTGAACCTACAATATCTCTATTTCTCACTTTATCAGCAAATGTAGTTCTATTTACCTATCAAGTACTCAATTTCCTGAAATCTGTTAGACTGAGCACATTTGCAGCTTCTCCGCATTCACTGCAACTTGAATTTCTCCATTCCCTTCAGTTTCAGCAAACCTGGCTGCCTGTATCTCTCAAAATGTCAATTATTAGCAATTCAGCAAATTCAAGTATTTTCTCTGTCACCACATATAACTCATTCCCACAATTTGTAAAATCTCCCATTTCCAACAAATTCGCTGTTTGCATGACCCGCTCGTTCACTGAATCTACAAGTTTCTCCATTTCAATCAATTTCTCAATCTCCAATAATTTCTGCAGTACAACAAGATAAATAGATCTATTTCTGACAAGCTACTCATTTCTCAATGTTGATCGTACTACTATGCCGTCAATATCTCCATTCCTATATTTTGCAACTAATCAGGTTTCAACATCCAGGAAGTACTCAGTTTCTTGTAATTAATTAAATTCTGCAGATTCCCATTTTCTCTGCGTTGGCTACACTATCAATTTTTCCATATCGCTCAATTTAAGCAAACCTGGTTCGCTGTGGATAGCATAAAATCAATACCTAGCCATTGATAAAATTCTAGCATTTTATCTATCTGCAGCTATTTCACATTCCCAATATTTGTAAATCTCCCATTTTCACCAATTTCGCAGCTTGTTGCTTATTCTCGTTCTCTGAATGTCCAAGTTTCTTACTTTCCACCCACCTTGCTATCTCTATTAATATCCACTGCCTATCTAAATAAGTATCTCTAATTCTAACACTCTCCACATTTCCAGTTACTTATCATTCACCTAAAGCTACAATTTCGCCATTTCTAACTTTATCAGCAAATGTAGTTCTATTTATCTATCAAATACACAATTTCCTGAAGTCTGTTAGTTTGAGCACATTTGCAGCTTTTCCCCATTCAATGCAACTTCAATTTCTCCATTCCATTCAGTTTCAGCAAACCTGACAATCTGTATCTCTCAAAATGTCAATTATTAGAAAATCAGCAAGTTCAAGCGTTTTCTCTATTAGCAGATATAACTGATTCCCACAATTTGCAAAATCTCCCATTTCCAACAAATTCGCTGTTTGCATTATCCGCTCGTCCACTGAATCTACAAGTTTCTCCATTTCAATCAATTTCTCAATCTCCAATAATTTCTGCAGTACAAGAAGATAAATAGATCTATTTCTGACAAGCTACTCATTTCTCAATGTTGATCGTACTACTATGCCGTCAATATCTCCATTCCTATATTTTGCAACTAATCAGGTTTCTACATCCAGGAAGTACTCAGTTTCTTGTAATTAATCAAATTCTGCAGATTCCCAGCTTCTCTGCGTTGGCTACACTATCAATTTCTCCATATCGCTCAATTTAAGCAAACCTGGTTCGCTGTGGATAGCAAAATATCAATACCTATCCATTGATAAAATTCTAGCATTTTATCCATCTGCAGCTTTTTCAAATTTCCAATATTTGTAAAATCTCCCATTTTCACCAAATACGCTGCCTGGAGCTTCTGCTCCTTTTCTGAATGTACAAGTTTCTTACTTTCCACCAAACTCGCTATCTCTATTAATGTCCGCTGCCTATCTAAATAAGTATCTCGACTTCTAACACTCTCCACATTTCGAGTTACTTATCATCACCTGAAGCTACAATTTCTCAATTTCTAACTTTATCAGCAAATGTAGTTCTATTTTTCTACCAATACTAAATTTCCAGAAATCTGTTAGACTGAGCACATTTGCAGCTTCTCCGCATTCACTGCAACTTGAATTTCTCCATTCCCTTCAGTTTCAAAAACCTGGCTGTCTGTATCTCTCAAAATGTCAATTATTAGCAATTCAGGAAGTTCAAGTATTTTCTCTGTCACCACACATAACTCATTCCCACAATTTGTAAAATCTCCCATTTCCAACAATTTCGATCTTTGCATTATCTGCTCGTTCAATGAATCTACAAGTTTCTCCATGTCAATCAATTTCTCAATCTCCAACAATTTCAGCAGTCCAACAACATAAATAGATCTATTTCTGACAAGTTACTCATTTCTCAAAGTTGATCGTACTACTATGCCGTCAATATCTCCATTCCTATATTTTGCAACTAATCAGGTTTCTACATCCAGGAAGTACTCAGTTTCTTGTAATTAATCAAATTCTGCAGATTTCCAGCTTTTCTGCGTTGGCTACACTATCAATTTCTCCATATCGCTCAATTTAAGCAAACCTGGTTCGCTGTGGATAGCAAAACATCAATACCTAGCCATTGATAAAATTCTTGCATTTTATCTATCTGCAGCTATTTCACATTCCCAATATTTGTAAAATCTCCCATTTTCACCATATTCGCTGCTTATAGCTTCTGCTTGTCTCTGAATGTACAAGTTTCTTAATTTCCACCAACCTCGCTATCTCTATTAATATCCACTGCCTATCTAAATAAGTATCACTAATTCTAACGCTCTCCACATTTCGAGTTACGTATCATTCACCTGAACCTACAATATCTCTATTTCTCACTTTATCAGCAAATGTAGTTCTATTTACCTATCAAGTACTCAATTTCCTGAAATCTGTTAGACTGAGCACATTTGCAGCTTCTCCGCATTCACTGCAACTTGAATTTCTCCATTCCCTTCAGTTTCAGCAAAGCTGGCTGCCTGTAGCTCTCAAAATGACAATTATTAGCAATTCAGCAAATTCAAGCATTTTCTCTATCAGCAGATATAACTCATTCCCACAATGTGTAAAATCTGCCATTTCCAACAAATTCGCTGTTTGCATGACCCGCTCGTTCACTGAATCTACAAGTTTCTCCATTTCAATCAATTTCTCAATCTCCAATAATTTTTGCAGTACAACAAGATAAATAGATCTATTTCTGACAAGCTACTCATTTCTCAATGTTGATCGTACTACTATGCCGTCAATATCTCCATTCCTATATTTTGCAACTAATCAGGTTTCTACATCCAGGAAGTACTCAGTTTCTTGTAATTAATTAAATTCTGCAGATTCCCATTTTCTCTGCGTTGGCTACACTATCAATTTTTCCATATCGCTCAATTTAAGCAAACCTGGTTCGCTGTGGATAGCATAAAATCAATACCTAGCCATTGATAAAATTCTAGCATTTTATCTCTCTGCAGCTATTTCACATTCCCAATATTTGTAAATCTCCCATTATCACCAATTTCGCAGCTTGTTGCTTATTCTCGTTCTCTGAATGTCCAAGTTTCTTACTTTCCACCCACCTTGCTATCTCTATTAATATCCACTGCCTATCTAAATAAGTATCTCTAATTCTAACACTCTCCACATTTCCAGTTACTTATCATTCACCTAAAGCTACAATTTCGCCATTTCTAACTTTATCAGCAAATGTAGTTCTATTTATCTATCAAATACACAATTTCCTGAAGTCTGTTAGTCTGAGCACATTTGCAGCTTTTCCCCATTCAATGCAACTTCAATTTCTCCATTCCCTTCAGTTTCAGCAAACCTGACAATCTGTACCTCTCAAAATGTCAATTATTAGCAAATCAGCAAGTTCAAGCGTTTTCTCTATAGGCAGATATAACTCATTCCCACAATGTGTAAAATCTGCCATTTCCAACAAATTCGCTGTTTGCATGACCCGCTCGTTCACTGAATCTACAAGTTTCTCCATTACAATCAATTTCTCAATCTCCAACAATTTCTGCAGTACAACAAGATAAATAGATCTATTTCTGACAAGCTACTCATTTCTCAATGTTGATCGTACTACTATGCCGTCAATATCTCCATTCCTATATTTTGCAACTAATCAGGTTTCTACATCCAGGAAGTACTCAGTTTCTTGTAATTAATCAAATTCTGCAGATTCCCAGCTTCTCTGCGTTGGCTACACTATCAATTTCTCCATATCGCTCAATTTAAGCAAACATGGTTCGCTGTGGATAGCAAAAAATCAATACCTAGCCATTGATAAAATTCTAGCATTTTATCTATCTGCAGCTATTTCACATTCCCAATATTTGTAAATCTCCCATTTTCACCAATTTCGCAGCTTGTTGCTTATTCTCGTTCTCTGAATGTCCAAGTTTCTTACTTTCCACCCACCTTGCTATCTCTATTAATATCCACTGCCTATCTAAATAAGTATCTCTAATTCTAACACTCTCCACATTTCCAGTTACTTATCATTCACCTGAAGCTAGAATTTCTCAATTTCTAACTTTATCAGCAAATGTAGTTGTATTTATCTATCAAATACTCAATTTCCAGAAATCTGTTAGGCTGAGCACATTTGCAGCTTCTCCGCATTCACTGCAACTTCAATTTCTCCATTCCCTTCAGTTTCAGCAAACCTGGCTGTCTGTATCTCTTAAAATGTCAATTATTAGCAATTCAGCAAGTTCAAGCATTTTCTCTATCAGCAGGTATAACTCATTCCCACAATTTCTAAAATCTCCCATTTCTAACAAAATCGCTGTTTGCCTTATCCACTCGTTCACTCAATCTAAAAGTTTCTCCATTTCAATCAACTTCTCAATCACCAATAAGTTCTGCAGTCCAACAACATAAATAGATCTATTTCTGACAACCTGCTCATTTTTCAATATTGTTCCTACTACTATGCCTTCAATATCACCATTCCTATATTTTGCAAACAATCAGGTTTCTACATCCAGGAAGTACTCAGTTTCTTGTAATTATTCAAATTCTGCAGATTCCCAGCTTCTCTGTGTTTGGCTACACTATCAATTTCTCCATATCGCTCAATTCAAGCAAACCTGGTTCGCTGTGGACAGCAAAATATCAATACCTAGCCATTGTTAAAATTCTAGCATTTTATCCATCTGCAGCTTTTTCAAATTTCCAATATTTGTAAAATCTCCCACTTTCACCAAATTCGCTGCTTGGAGCTTCTGCTCCTTCTCTGAATGTACAAGTTTCTTACTTTCCACCAACCTCGCTATATCTATTAATATCCGCTGCCTATCTAAATAAATATCTCGACTTCTAACACTCTCCACATTTCGAGTTACTTATCATCACCTGAAGCTACAATTTCTCAATTTCTAACTTTACCAGCAAATGTAGTTCTATTTTTCTACCAATACTAAATTTCCTGAAATCTGTTAGACTGAGCACATTTGCAGCTCCTCCGCATTCACTGCAACTTCAATTTCTCCATTCCCTTCAGTTTCAGCAAACCTGGCTGTCTGTATCTCTCAAAATGTCAATTATTAGCAATTCAGCAAGTTCAAGTATTTTCTCTGTCACCACACATAACTCATTCCCACAATTTCTAAAATCTCCCATTTCCAACAATTTCGATCTTTGCATTATCTGCTTGTTCAATGAATCTACAAGTTTCTCCATGTCAATCAATTTCTCAATCTCCAATAATTTCTGCAGTCCAACAAGATAAATAGATCTATTTCTGACAAGTTACTCATTTCTCAATGTTGATCGTACTACTATGCCGTCAATATCTCCATTGCTATATTTTGCGACTAATCAGGTTTCTACATCCAGGAAGTACTCAGTTTCTTGTAATTAATCAAATTCTGCAGATTTCCAGCTTCTCTGCGTTGGCTACACTATCAATTTCTCCATATCGCTCAATTTAAGCAAACCTGGTTCGCTGTGGATAGCAAAAAATCAATACCTAGCCATTGATAAAATTCTTGCATTTTATCTATCTGCAGCTATTTCACATTCCCAATATTTGTAAAATCTCCCATTTTCACCATATTCGCTGCTTATAGCTTCTGCTTGTCTCTGAATGTACAAGTTTCTTAATTTCCACCAACCTCGCTATCTCTATTAATATCCACTGCCTATCTAAATAAGTATCTCTAATTCTAACACTCTCCACATTTCCAGTTACTTATCATTCACCTGAAGCTAGAATTTCTACATCCAGGAAGTACTCAGTTTCTTGTAATTAATCAAATTCTGCAGATTCCCAGCTTCTCTGCGTTAGCTACACTATCAATTTCTCCATATCGCTCAATTTCAGCAAACCTGGTTCGCTGTGGATGGCAAAAAATCAATACCTAGCCATTGATAAAATTCTAGCATTTTATCTATCTGCAGCTATTTCACATTCCCAATATTTGTGAAATCTCCCACTTTCACCAAATTGGCAGCTTGTACCTTCTGCTCCTTCTCTGAATGTACAAGTTTCTTACTTTCCACCAACCTCGCTATATCTATTAATATCCACTGCCTATCTAAATAAGTATCTCTAATACTAACACTCTCCCTATTTCGAGTTACTTATCATTCACCTGAACCTACAAATTCTCAATTTCTAACTTCATCAGCAAATGTAGTTCTATTTGTCTATCAAATACTCAATTTCCAGATATCTGTTAGACTGAGCACATTTGCAGCTTCTCCGCATTCACTGCAACTTCAATTTCCCCATTCCCTTCAGTTTCAGCAAACCTGGCTGTCTGTATCTCTCAAAATGTCAATTATTAGAAATTAAGCAAGTTCAAGCATTTTTTCTAGTAGCAGATATAACTCATTCCCACAATTTGTAAAATCTCCCATTTCCAACGAACTCGCTGTTTGCATTATCCGAACGATCACTGAATCTACTAGTTTCTCCATGTCAATCAATTTCTCAATCTCCAATAATTTCTGCAGTCCAAAAACATAAATAGATCTATTTCTGACCAGCTACTGATTTTTCAATGTTGATCGTACAACTATGCCGTCAAAATCTCCATTCCTATATTTTGCAACTAATCAGGTTTCTACATCCAGGAAGTACTCAGTTTCTTGTAATTAATCAAATTCTGCAGATTCCCAGCTTCTCTGCGTTGGCTACACTATCAATTTCTCCATATCGTTCAATTTAAGCAAACCTGGTTCGCTGTGGATAGCAAAATATCAATACCTAGCCATTGATAAAAATCTAGCACTTTATGTAGCTGCAGCTATTTCACATTCCCAATATTTGTAAAATCTCCCATTTTCACCAAAATCGCTGCTTGTTGCTTATTGTCCTTCTCTGAATGTCCAAGTTTCTTACTTTCCACCAACCTCGCTGTCTCTATTAATATCCACTGCCGATCTAAATAAGTATCTCATATTTTTACACTCTCAACATTTCAAGGTACTTATCATTCACCTCAAGCTACAATTTCTCAATTTCTAACTTTATCAGCAAATGTAGTTCTATTTATCTATCAAAACTCAATTTCCAGACATCTGTTAGAGTGAGCACATTTGCAGCTTCTCCGCATTCTCTGCAACTTCAATATCCCCATTCGCTTCAGTTTCAGCCAACCTGGCTGTCTGAATCTCTCAAAATGTCAATTATTAGCAATTCAGCAAGTTCAAGCATTTTCTCTATTAGCACATATAACTCATTCCCACAATTTGCAATATCTCCCATTTCCAACAAATTCACTGTTTGCATTATCTGCTCGTTCACTGAATGTACAAGCTTCTCAATTTCAATCAATTTATCAATCTCCAATAATTTCTGCAGTACAACAAAATAAATAGATCTATTTCTGACAACCTACTCATTTTTCAATGCTGATCGTTCAACTATGCCTTCAATATCTCCATTCCTATATTTTGCAACTAATCAGGTTTCTACATCCAGGAAGTACTCAGTTTCTTGTAATTAATCAAATTCTGCAGATTTCCAGCTTCTCTGTGTTGGCTACACTATCAATTTCTCCATATCGCTCAATTTAAGCAAACCTGGTTCGCTGTGGATAGCAAAATATCAATATCTAGCCATTGATAAAATTCGAGCATTTTATCTATCTGCAGCTATTTCACATTCCCAATATTTGTGAAATCTCCCATTTTCACCAAATTTTCTGCTGGTAGCTTCTGTTCGTCTCTGAAGGTACAAGTTTCTTAATTTCCACCAACCTCGCTATCTCTATTAATATCCACTGCCTGTCTAAATAAGTATCTCTAATTCTAATGCTCTCCACATTTCGAGTTACTTATCTTTCACCTGAAGCTACAATTTCTCAATTTCTATCTTTATCAGCAAATGTAGTTCTATTTATCTATCAAGTACTCAATTTCCAGAAATCTGTTAGACTGAGCACATTTGCAGCTTCTCCGCATTCACTGCAACTTCAATTTCTCCATTCCCTTCAGTTTCAGCAAACCTGGCTGCCTGTATCTCTCAAAATGTCTATTATTAGCAATGCAGCAAATTCAAGCATTTTCTCTATCAGCAGATATAACTCATTCCCACAATTTGTAAAATCTGCCATTTCCAACAAATTCGCTGTTTGCATGACCCGCTCGTTCACTGAATCTACAAGTTTCTCCATTTCAATCAATTTCTCAATCTCCAATAATTTTTGCAGTACAACAAGATAAATACATCTATTTCTGACAAGCTACTCATTTTTCAATGCTGATCGTTCAACTATGCCTTCAATATCTCCATTCCTATATTTTGCAACTAATCAGGTTTCTACATCCAGGAAGTACTCAGTTTCTTGTAATTAATCAAATTCTGCAGATTTCCAGCTTCTCTGTGTTGGCTACACTATCAATTTCTCCATATCGCTCAATTTAAGCAAACCTGGTTCGCTGTGGATAGCAAAATATCAATATCTAGCCATTGATAAAATTCGAGCATTTTATCTATCTGCAGCTATTTCACATTCCCAATATTTGTGAAATCTCCCATTTTCACCAAATTTTCTGCTGGTAGCTTCTGTTCGTCTCTGAAGGTACAAGTTTCTTAATTTCCACCAACCTCGCTATCTCTATTAATATCCACTGCCTGTCTAAATAAGTATCTCTAATTCTAATGCTCTCCACATTTCGAGTTACTTATCTTTCACCTGAAGCTACAATTTCTCAATTTCTATCTTTATCAGCAAATGTAGTTCTATTTATCTATCAAGTACTCAATTTCCAGAAATCTGTTAGACTGAGCACATTTGCAGCTTCTCCGCATTCACTGCAACTTCAATTTCTCCATTCCCTTCAGTTTCAGCAAACCTGGCTGCCTGTATCTCTCAAAATGTCTATTATTAGCAATGCAGCAAATTCAAGCATTTTCTCTATCTGCAGATATAACTCATTCCCACAATTTGTAAAATCTGCCATTTCCAACAAATTCGCTGTTTGCATTATCCGCTCGTTCACTGAATCTACAAGTTTCTCCATTTCAATCAATTTCTCAATCTCCAATAATTTCTGCAGTCCAACAAGATAAATAGATCTATTTCTGACAAGCTACTCATTTCTCAATGTTGATCGTACTACTATGCCGTCAATATCTCCATTCCTATATTTTGCAACTAATCAGGTTTCTACATCCAGGAAGTACTCAGTTTCTTGTAATTAATCAAATTCTGCAGATTCCCAGCTTCTCTGCGTTGACTACACTATCAATTTCTCAATATCGCTCAATTTAAGCAAACCAGGTTCGCTGTGGATAGCAAAAAATCAATACCTAGCCATTGATAAAATTCTAGCATTTTATCTACATGCAGCTTTTTCACATTCCCAATATTTGTAAATCTCCCATTTTCACCAAATTCTCTGCTTGTTGCTTATTCTCCTTCTCTGAATGTACAAGTTGCTTACTTTCCACCCACCTCGCTATATGTATTAATATCCATTGCCTATCTAAATAAGTATCTCTAATTCTAACATTCTCCACATTTCCAGTTACTTATCATTCACCTGAAGCTACAATTTCTCAATTACCATCTTTATCAGCAAATGCAGTTCTATTTATCTATCAAATACTCAATTTCCAAAAATCTGTTAGACTGAGCACATTTGCAGCTTCTCCGCATTCACTGCAACTTCAATTTCTTCATTCCCTTCAGTTTCAGCAAACCTGGCTGTCTGTATCTCTCAAAATGTCAATTATTAGCAATTCAGCAAGTTCAAACATTTTCTCTATCACCAGATATAACTCATTCCCACAATTTGTAAAATCTCCCATTTCTAACAAATTCGCTGTTTGCATTTTCCGCTCCTTCACTGAATCTACAAGTTTCTCCATTTCAATCAATTTCTCAATCTCCAATAATTTCTGCAGTCCAGCAACATAAATAGATCTATTTCTGACAACCTGCTCATTTTTCAATGTTGTTCGTACAACTATGCCTTCAATATCACCATTCCTATATTTTGTAACAAATCAGGTTTCCACATCCAGGAAGTACTCATTTTTTTGTTATTAATCAAATTCTGCAGATTCCCAGCTTCTCTGCGTTGGCAACACTACAATGTCTCCATATCGCTCAATTTAAGCAAACCTGGTTCACTGTGGATAGCAAAATATGGATACCTAGCCAATGATAAAATTCTAGCATTTTATCTAACTGCAGGGTGCGAGAACACAGTGCGAGAGGGAGCGAGGAAACATTGCGAGTGGGAGCGAGGACAGAGTGTGAGAGGGAGAGAATTCACAGTGCGAGAGGGAGTGAGGACAATGTGTGAGAGGGAATGAGGACTGAGTGTGAGAGGGAATGAAGTCACAGTGCGAGAGGGTGCGAGGACACAGTGCAAGAGGGAATGAGTACACAGTGCGAGAGGGAACAAGGACACATTGCGAGAGGGAACGAGGATAGAGTGTGAGAGGTAGCTAAGTCAGAGGGCGAGAGGGAGCGAGGACACAGCGCGAGAGGGAGTGAGGACACAGTGCTAGAGGGAGCGAAGACACAGTGCGAGAGAGAGCGAGGACACGGTGCGAGAGGGAGCAAGGACACAGTGCTAGAGCGAGCGAGGACACAGGGTGAGAGGGAGTGAGGACACAGTGCGAGAAGGAGCGAGGACACAGTGCGAGAGGGAGCGAGGAGCCACTGCGAGAGGGAGCGAGCAGGTGGTGTGAGAATAGCGAGGAGACAGTGCAAGAGGGAGCAAGGAGCAGTGTGAGGTGGACCGAAGAGGAAGAGAGGCGACAGTGTGTGAGAGACCGAGGGGATATTGCGATATTGAGCAAGGAGACAGTGTGGGAGGGAGCGAGGAGACAGTGCGAGAGGGAACGAGGACACAGTGCGAGAGGGAGCGAGGACACAGTGCGAGAGGGAGAGAGGACACAGTGCGAGAGGGAGCGAGGACACAGTGCGAGAGGGAGCAAGGACAGAGTGTGAGAGGGAGAGAATTCACAGTGCGAGAGGGAGCGAGGACACAGTGCGAGAGGGAGCGAGGTGACAGCGCGAGAGGGAGTGAGGACGCAGTGCGTGAGGGAGTGAGGAGACAGCGCGAGAGGGAGCGAGGAGACAGCACGAGAGGGAGCGAGGAGAAAGCGCGAGAGGGAGCAAGGACACAGTGTGAGAGGTAGCGAGGAGACAGTGCGAGAGGGAGCAAGGAGCAGTGTGAGGCTGACCGAAGAGGCAGTGCAAGAGCAAGAGGGGTGACAGTGTATGAGAGACCGAGGGGACATTGCGAGATGGAGCAAGGAGACAGAGCGGTAGGGAGTGAGGAGATGGCGTGAGGGGGAGAAGGGAGATGTGCATGAGTGGGAGGGGGTAGAGAGGAGATTGTGTGAGTGGGAGAGAGAGCAGATGGTTTGGTTGATTGAGAGAGCAGACTCTGGAGGAGAGCATCAGAGGACACAGTGCGAGAGGGAGCGAGGATCCAGTGCGAGAGGGAGAGAGGACACAGTGCGAAAGGGAACGAGGATAGAGTTTCAAAGGGAGAGAAGTCACAGTGCGAGAGGGAGCGAGGACACACTGCGAGAGGGAGGGAGGACACAGTCCGAGAGGGCGCGAGGACACAGTGCGAGAGGGAGCGAGGACACAGCACGAGAGGGAGCGAGGACACAGTGCGAGAGGGAGCGAGGACACAGGGCGATAGGGAGCGAGAACATAGTGCGAGACGGAGCAAGGAGACAGTGCGAGAGGGAGTGAGGACACAGTCTGAGAGGGAACGAGAACACAGTGCGAGAGGAAGCATGGACACAGTGCGAGAGGGAGCGAGAACACAGTGTGAGAGGGAGCGAGGACACAGTGCGAGAGGGAGCGAGGACAGAGTGTGAGAGGGAGAGAATTCACAGTGCGAGAGGGAGCGAGGACACAGTGCGAGAGGGAAGAGGTGACAGTGCGTGAGGGAGCGAGGACGCAGTGCGAGAGGGAGTGAGGAGACAGCGCGAGAGGGTGCGAGGACACAGTGAGAGAGGTAGCGATGAGACAGCGCGAGAGGGAGCAAGGAGCAGTGTGAGGCGGACCGAAGAGGCAGTGCAAGAGGAAGAGGGGTGACAATGTATGAGAGACCGAGGGGACATTGCGAGATGGAGCAAGGAGACAGAGCGTTACGAAGCGAGGAGACAGTGCGAGAAGGAGAGAGGAGACAGTGTGAAAGAGGGCGAGGAGATGGCGTGAGGGGGAGAGAGGAGATGTGCGAGACTGGGAGGGTGTAGAGAGGAGATTGTGTGAGTGTGAGAGAGAGCATACAGTTTGGTTGATTGAGAGAATAGACTCTGGAGGAGAGTGTCAGAGGACACAGTGCGAGAGGGAGTGAGGACACAGTGCGAGAGGGAGTGAGGACACAGTGCGAGAGGGAGCAAGGACACAGTGCGAGAGGGAGTGAGGACACAGTGCGAGAGGGAACGAGGATAGAGTGTGAGAGGGAGTGAAGTCACAGTGCGAGAGGGAGCGAGGACATAGTGCGTGAGGGAACGAGGACACAGTGTGGGAGGGAGCGAGGACAAGTGCAAGAGGGAGCGAGTTCACAGTGCGAGAGGGAGCGAGGACACATTGCGAGAGGGAACGAGGATAGAGTGTGAGAGGGAGCTTAGTCACAGTGCGAGAGGGAGCGAGGGCACAGCGCGAGTGGGAGCGAGGACACAGTGCTAGAGGGAGTGAGGAGACAGCGCGAGAGGGAGCGAGGAGACAGCATGAGAGGGAGCGAGGAGACAGTGCGAGAGGGAGTGAGGAGACAGTGCGAGAGGGAGCAAGGAGACAGCGTGAGAGGGAGCGAGGACACAGTGTGAGAGGGAGCAAGGAGACAGCACGAGAGGGAGCAAGTAGCAGTGTGTGGCAGACTGAAGAGGCAGTGCAAGAGGAAGAGGGGTGACAGTGTATGAGAGACCGAGGGGACATTGCGAGATGGAGCAAGGAGACAGAGCGTTAGGCAGCGAGGAGACAGTGCGAGAGGGAGAGTGGAGACAGTGCGATAGGGGGCGAGGAGACGGCGTGAGGGGGAGAGAGGAGATTTGTGAGAGTGGGAGGTGGTAGAGAGGAGACAGTGCGAGTGTGACAGAGAGCAGACGGTTTGGCTGATTGAGAGAGCAGACTCTGGAGGAGAGCGTCAGAGGACACAGTGCGAGAGGGAGCGAGGACACAGTGCGAGAGGGAATGAGGATAGAGTGTGAGAGGGAGCGAAGTCACAGTGCGAGAGAGAGCGAGGACACACTGCGAGAGGGAGCAAGGAGCAGTGTGAGGCGGTCCGAAGAGGAAGAGAGGCGACAGTGTGTGAGAGACCGAGGGGATATTGTGATATTGAGCAAGGAGACAGTGTGGGAGGGAGCGAGGAGACAGTGCGAGAGGGAACGAGGACACAGTGTGAGAGGGAGTGAGGACACAGTGCGAGAGGGAGCAAGGACAGAGTGTGAGAGGGAGAGAATTCACAGTGCGAGAGGGAGCGAGGACACAGTACGAGAGGGAGCGAGGTGACAGCGCGATAGGGAGCGAGGACGCAGTGCAAGAGGGAATGAGGAGACAGCGCGAGAGGGAGCGAGGAGACAGCACGAGAGGGAGCGAGGAGACAGCGCGAGAGGGAGCAAGGACACAGTGTGAGAGGTAGCGAGGAGACAGTGCGAGAGGGAGCAAGGAGCAGTGTGAGGCTGACCGAAGAGGCAGTGCAAGAGCAAGAGGGGTGACAGTGTATGAGAGACCGAGGGGACATTGCGAGATGGAGCAAGGAGACAGAGCGGTAGGGAGCGAGGAGATGGCGTGAGGGGGAGAAGGGAGATGTGCATGAGTGGGAGGGGGTAGAGAGGAGATTGTGTGAGTGGGAGAGAGAGCAGACGGTTTGGTTGATTGAGAGAGCAGACTCTGGAGGAGAGCATCAGAGGACACAGTGCGAGAGGGAGTGAGGATCCAGTGCGAGAGGGAGAGAGGACACAGTGCGAAAGGGAACGAGGATAGAGTTTCAAAGGGAGAGAAGTCACAGTGCGAGAGGGAGCGAGGACACACTGCGAGAGGGAGGGAGGACACAGTCCGAGAGGGCGCGAGGATACAGTGCGAGAGGGAACGAGGACACAGCACGAGAGGGAGCGAGGACACAGTGCGAGAGGGAGCGAGGACACAGGGCGATAGGGAGCGAGAACATAGTGCGAGACGGAGCAAGGAGACAGTGCGAGAGGGAGTGAGGACACAGTCTGAGAGGGAACGAGAACACAGTGCGAGAGGAAGCATGGACACAGTGCGAGAGGGAGCGAGAACACAGTGTGAGAGGGAGCGAGGACACAGTGCGAGAGGGAGCGAGGACAGAGTGTGAGAGGGAGAGAATTCACAGTGCGAGAGGGAGCGAGGACACTGTGCGAGAGGGAATGAGGACAGAGTGTGAGAGGGAGTGAAGTCACAGTGCGAGAGGGAGCGAGGACACAATGTGCGAGGGAACGAGGACACAGTGCAGGAGGGAGCGAGGACACAGTGCAAGAGGGAGTGAATACACAGTGCGAGAGGGAGCGAGGATACATTGCGAGAGGGAACGAGGATAGAGTGTCAGAGGGAGCTAAGTCACAGTGCGAGAGGGAGCGAGGACACAGCGCCAGTGGGAGTGAGGAAACAGTGCTAGAGGGAGCGAGGAGACAGTGCAAGAGGTACAGAGGAGACAGTGCGAGAGGGAGTGAGGACATAGTGCTAGAGGGAGCGATGACACAGTGCGAGAGAGAGCGAGGACACAGTGTGAGAGGGAGCGAGGAGCCTCTGCGAGAGGGAGCGAGCAGGCGGTGTGAGAGGTAGCGAGGAGACGGTGCGAGAGGGAGCACGGAGACAGTGCGTGTGGGAGCGAGGAGAGAGCGCAAGAGGGAGCGAGGAGACAGTGCGAGAGGGAGCGTGGTGCCAGTGCGAGAGCGATCGAGGAGACAGCGCAAGAGGGAGGGAGGAAACAGTGTGAGAGGTAGCGAAGAGAAAGCGCGAGAGTGAGCAAGGAGCAGTGTGAGGCAGACCGAAGAGATGAAGATGAAGAGAGGCGACAGTGTGTGAGAGACCGAGGGGACATTGTGAGATGGAGCAAGGAGACAGTGCGGGAGGGAGCGAGGAGCCTCTGCGAGAGGGAGAGAGCAGGTGGTGTGAGAGGTAGCGAGGAGACGGTGCGAGAGGGAGCGCGGAGACAGTGCGAGTGGGAGCGAGGAGAGAGCGCAAGAGGGAGCGAGGAGACAGTGCGAGAGGGAGCGTGGTGCCAGTGCGAGAGCGATCGAGGAGACAGCGCGAGAGGGAGGGAGGAAACAGTGTGAGAGGTAGCGAAGAGAAAGCGCGAGAGTGAGCAAGGAGCAGTGTGAGGCGGACCGAAGAGGCATGGCAAGATGAAGAGAGGCGACAGTGTGTGAGAGACCAAGGGGACATTGCGAGATGGAGCAAGGAGACAGTGCGGGAGGGAGCGAGGTGACAGTGCGAGAGGGTACGAGGGGACAGTGCGAGAGGGAGACAGGAGACAGCTCAAGAGGGAACAAGGACACAGTGCGAGAGGGAGTGAGGACACAGTGCGAGAGGGAGCGAGAACACAGTGCGAGAGGGAACGAGGACACAGTGCGAGAGGGAGCGAGGACACAGTGTGAGAGGGAGCGAGGTTACAGTGCGAGAGGGAGCGACGACACAGTGCAAGAGGGAGCGAGGTGACAGTGCGAGAGGGAGCGAGGATACAGTGCGAGAGGGTGTGAGGACACAGTGCGAGAGGGAGCGAGGACACAGTGCAGGAGGGAGTGAGGACACAGTGCGAGAGGGAGTGAGGACACAGTGCGAGAGGGAACGAGGACAGAGTGTGAGAGGGAGAAAGGACACAGTGCGAGAGGGAGCGAGGAGACACTGCATGAGGGAGTGAGGACGCAGTGCGAGAGGGAGCGAGGAGACAGTGCGAGAGGGTGCGAGGAGACAGCGCGAGAGGGAGCGAGGAGACAGAGCGAGAGGGCGTGAGGAGACAGTGCTAGAGGGAGCAAGGAGACAGCGCGAGAGGGAGCGAGGACACAGTGTGAGAGGTAGCGAGGAGACAGTGCGAGAGGGTGCAAGGAGCAGTGTGAGGTGGACCGAAGAGGCAGTGCAAGAGGAAGAGGGGTGACAGTGTATGAGAGACCGAGGGGACATTGCGAGATGAAGCAAGGAGACAAAGCGTTACGGAGCGAGGAGACAGTGCGAGAAGGAGATAGAAGACAGTGCGATAGGGAGCGAGGAGATGGCGTGAGGGGGAGAGAGGAGATGTGCGAGAGTGGGAGGTGGTAGAGAGGAGACTGTGTGATTCGGAGAGAGAACAGACGGTTTGGATGATTGAGAGAGCAGACTCTGGAGGAGAGCGTCAGAGGACACAGTGCGAGAGGGAGCGAGGACACAGTGCGAGAGGGAGTGAGGACACAGTGCGAGAGGGACCGAGGACACAGTGGGAGAGGGAGTGAGGACACAGTGCGAGAGGGAGCGAGGACACAGTGCGAGAGGGAGCGAAGACACAGTGCGAGAGGGAGCGAGGACACAGTGCTAGAGGGAGCGAGGACACAGTGCTAGAGGGAGCGAAGACACAGTGCGAGAGAGAGTGAGGACATGGTGCGAGAGGGAGCAAGGACACAGTGTTAGAGGGAGGGAGGACTCAGGGCCATAGGCACCGAGGACACAGTGCAAGAGGGAGCGAGGACACAGTGCGAGAGGGAGCGAGGAGCCACTGCGAGACGGAGCGAGCAGGCGGTGTGAGAGGTAGCGAGGAGACGGTGCGAGAGGGAGCGAGGAGACAGTGTGAGAGGGAGTGAGGAGACAGTGTGAAAGGGAGCGAGGAGACAGCGCAAGAGGGTGCGAGGACACAGTGTGAGATAGCGAGGAGAGAGCGCGATAGGGAGCAAGGAGCAGTGTGAGGCAGACCGAAGAGGCAGTGCAAGATGAAGAGAGGCGAAAGTGTGTGAGAGACCGAGGAGATATTGCGAGATTGAGCAAGGAGACGGTGCGGGAGGGAGCGAAGTGACAGTGCGAGAGGGAACGAGGAAACAGTGCGAGAGGGAGCGAGGACACAGTGCGAGAGGGAGCGAGGACACAGTGCGAGAGGGAGCGAAGACCTTGTGTGAGAAGGAGCGAGGACACACTGCGAGAGGGAACGAGGACACAGTGCGAGAGGGAGCGAGGCCACAGTGCGAGAGGGAGCGAGGACACAGTGCGAGAGGGAGCGAAGACACAGTGCGAGAGGGAATGAGGATAGAGTGTGAGAGGGAGCGAAGTCACAGTGCGAGAGGGAGCGAGCACACAGTGCAAGAGCGAGCGAGGACACAGTGCGAGAGGGAGCGAAGGCACAGTGCGAGAGGGAGTGAGGACACAGTGCGAGAGGGAGCGAGGACACAGTGCGAGAGGGAGCGAGGACACAGGGCGATAGGGAACGAGGATTGAGTGCTAGAGGGAGTGAGGACACAGTGCGAGAGGGAGAGAGGACACAGTACGAGAGGGAGTGAGGACACAGTGCAAGAGGGAGCGAGGACACAGTGCGAGAGGGATCGAGGACACAGTGCGAGAGGGAGCGAGGACACAGTGCGAGAGGGAGCGAGGCCACAGTGCGAGAGGGAGCGAGGACACAGTGCGAGAGGGAGCAAAGACACAGTGCGAGAGGGAATGAGGATAGAGTGTGAGAGGGAGCGAAGTCACAGTGCGAGAGGGAGCGAGGACACAGTGCAAGAGCGAGCGATGACACAGTGAGAGAGGGAGCGAGGACACAGTGCGAGAGGGAGTGAGGACACAGTGCGAGAGGGAGCGAGGTTGGAGTGTCAGAAGGAGGTAAGTCACAGTGCGAGAGGGAGCGAGGACACAGCGTGACTGGGAGCGAGGACACAGTGCTAGAGGGAGCGAGGAGACAGTGCGAGAGGTACTGAGGAGACAGTGTGAGAGGGAGTGAGGACACAGTGCTAGAGGGAGAGAAGACACAGTGCGAGAGAGAGTGAGGACATGGTGCGAGAGGGAGCGAGGACACAGTGCAAGAGGGAGCGAGGACTCAGGGCGAGAGGCACCGAGGACACAGTGCGAGTGGGAGCGAGGACACAGTGCGAGATGGAGCGAGGAGCTACTGCGAGAAGGAGCTAGCAGGCGGTGTGAGAGGTATTGAGGAGATGTTGCGAGGGGGAGCGAGGAGACAGTGCGAGAGGGAGGGAGGAGACAGTGCGAGAGGAAGCGAGGACACAGTGCGAGAGTGAGCGAGGACAAAGTGCGAGAGGGAGTGAGGACACAGTGCGAGAGGTAAAGAGGATAGAATGTGAGAGGGAGTGAAGTCACAGTGCGAGAGAGAGCGAGGACACAGCACGAGTGGGAGCGAGGACACTGGGTGATAGGGAACGAGGATAGAGTGCGAGAGGGAGCGAGGACACAGTGCGAGAGGGAGCGAGGACACAGTGCGAGAGGGAGCGAGGACACAGTGCGAGAGGGAGCGAGAACACAGTGCGAGAGGGAGCGAGGACACATTGTGAGAGGCAATGAGGATAGAGTGTCAGTGGGAGCTAAGTCACAGAGGGAGAGGGAGCGAGGACACGGCGTGACTGGGAACGAGGACACAGTGCTAGAGGGAGCGAGGAGACAGTGCGAGAGGTAGCGAGGAGACAGTGCGAGAGGGAGTGAGGACACAGTGCTAGAGGGAGCGAAGACACAGTGCGAGAGAGAGTGAGGACATGGTGCGAGAGGGAGCGAGGACACAGTGCGAGAGGGAGCGAGGACACAGTGCGAGAGGGAGCGAGGACACAGTGCGAAAGGGAGCGAGGTGACAGTGCAAGAGGGAGCGAGGAGACAGTGCGAGGACACAGTGCGAGAGGGAGCGAGGACACAGTGTGAGAGGGTGCGAGGACAGAGTGCGAGAGGGAGCGAGGACACAGTGTGAGAGGGAGCGATGACAAAGCGCTAGAGGGAGCGAGGACACAGGGCAGGAGGGATTGAGGACAGAGTGCGAGAGGGAGAAAGGACACAGTGCGAGAGGGAGCCAGGAGACACTGCATGAGGCAGCGTGGACGCAGTGCGAGAGGGAGCGAGGAGACAGTGCGAGAGGGTGCGAGGAGACAGCGTGAGAGGGAGCGAGGAGACAGAGCGAGAGGGCGCAAGGAGAGAGTGCTAGAGGGAGCGAGGAGACAGCGCGAGAGGGAGCGAGGACACAGTGTGAGAGGTAGCGAGGAGACAGCACGAGAGGGTGCAAGGAGCATTGTGAGGTGGACCGAAGAGGCAGTGCAAGAGGAAGAGGGGTGACAGTGTATGAGAGACCGAGGGGACATTGCGAGATGGAGCAAGGAGACAGAGCGTTACGGAGCGAGGAGACAGTGCGAGAAGGAGATAGAAGGCAGTGCGATAGGGAGCGAGGAGATGGCGTGAGGGGGAGAGAGGAGATGTGCGAGAGTGGGAGGAGGTAGA
The DNA here is from genome assembly GCF_964194155.1 of Cetorhinus maximus. Taxonomy (NCBI): domain Eukaryota; kingdom Metazoa; phylum Chordata; class Chondrichthyes; order Lamniformes; family Cetorhinidae; genus Cetorhinus; species Cetorhinus maximus. The sequence goes on from NW_027596349.1 coordinate 364,925, forward strand.
GAGGAGACTGTGTGATTGGGAGAGAGAGCAGACGGTTTGGTTGATTGAGAGAGCAGACTCTGGAGGAGAGCGTCAGAGGGCACAGTGCGAGAGGGACCGAGGACACAGTGGGAGAGGGAGCGAGGACACAGTGCAAGAGGGAGCGAGGACACAGTCCGAGAGGGAGCGAAGACACAGTGAGAGAAGGAGCGAGGACACAGTGCGAGAGGTAGCGAGGACACAGTGCGAGAGGGAATGAGGATAGAGTGTGAGAGGGAGCAAAGTCACAGTGCGAGAGAGAGCAAGGACACAGTGTGACAGGGAGTGAGGACAAAGTGAGAGTGGGAGCGAGGACACAGTGCGAGAGCGAGTGAGGACACAGTGCGAGAGTGAGCGAGGACACCGAGCGATAGGGAAAGAGGACAGAGTGCGAGAGGGAGCGAGGACACAGCGCGAAAGGGAGCGAGGACACAGCGTGAGAGGGAGCGAGAACACAGTGCGAGAGGGAGCGTGGACACAGTGCGAGAGGGAGCGAGAACACAGTGCGAGAGGGAGCGAGGACACAGTGCGAGAGGGCACGAGGACAGAGTGTGAGAAAGAGGGAATTCACAGTGCGAGAGGGAGTCAGGACACATTGTGAGAGGGAACGCGGATAGAGTGTCAGAGGGAGCTAAGTCACAGTGCGAGAGGGAGCGAGGACACAGCGCCAGTGGGAGTGAGGAAACAGTGCTAGAGGGAGCGAGGAGACAGTGCAAGAGGTACAGAGGAGACAGTGCGAGAGGGAGTGAGGACATAGTGCTAGAGGGAGCGAGGACACAGTGCGAGAGAGAGCGAGGACACAGTGTGAGAGGGAGCGAGGAGCCTCTGCGAGAGGGAGCGAGCAGGCGGTGTGAGAGGTAGCGAGGAGACGGTGCGAGATGGAGCACGGAGACAGTGCGTGTGGGAGCGAGGAGAGAGCGCAAGAGGGAGCGAGGAGACAGTGTGAGAGGGAGCGTGGTGCCAGTCTGAGAGCGATCGAGGAGACAGCGCAAGAGGGAGGGAGGAAACAGTGTGAGAGGGAGCGAGGATACAGTGCGAGAGGGAGCGACGACACAGTGCAAGAGGGAGCGAGGTGACAGTGCGAGAGGGAGCGAGGATACAGTGCGAGAGGGAGCGACGACACAGTGCAAGAGGGAGCGAGGTGACAGTGCGAGAGGGAGCGAGGACACAGTGCAGGAGGGAGTGAGGACACAGTGCGAGAGGGAGTGAGGACACAGTGCGAGAGGGAACGAGGACACAGCGCGAGAGGGAGCGAGGATACAGTGCGAGAGGGAGCGAGGACACAGTGCAGGAGGGAGCGAGGACGCAGTGCGAGAGGGAGCAAGGAGACAGTGCGAGAGGGTGCGAGGAGACAGCGCGAGAGGGAGCGAGGAGACAGAGCGAGAGGGCGTGAGGAGACAGTGCTAGAGGGAGCAAGGAGACAGTGCGAGAGGGAGCGAGGACACAGTGTGAGAGGTAGCGAGGAGACAGCGCGAGAGGGTGCAAGGAGCAGTGTGAGGTGGACCGAAGAGGCAGTGCAAGAGGAAGAGGGGTGACAGTGTATGAGAGACCGAGGGGACATTGCGAGATGAAGCAAGGAGACAAAGCATTACGGAGCGAGGAGACAGTGCGAGAAGGAGATAGAAGACAGTGCGATAGGGAGCGAGGAGATGGTGTGAGGGGGAGAGAGGAGATGTGCGAGAGTGGGAGGTGGTAGAGAGGAGATTGTGTGATTGGGAGAGAGAGCAGACAGTTTGGTTGATTGAGAGAGCAGACTCTGGAGGAGAGCGTCAGAGGACACAGTGCGAGAGGGAGCGTGGACACAGTGCGAGAGGGAGCGAGGACACAGTGCGAGAGGGACCGAGGACACAGTGGGAGAGGGAGCGAGGACACAGTGCGAGAGGGAGCGAGGACACAGTGCGAGAGGGAACGAGGACAGAGTGTGAGAGGGAGAAAGGACACAGTGTGAGAGGGAGCGAGGAGACACTGCATGAGGGAGCGAGGACGCAGTGCGAGAGGGAGCAAGGAGACAGTGCGAGAGGGTGCGAGGAGACAGCGCGAGAGGGAGCGAGGAGACAGAGCGAGAGGGCGTGAGGAGACAGTGCTAGAGGGAGCAAGGAGACAGTGCGAGAGGGAGCGAGGACACAGTGTGAGAGGTAGCGAGGAGACAGCGCGAGAGGGTGCAAGGAGCAGTGTGAGGTGGACCGAAGAGGCAGTGCAAGAGGAAGAGGGGTGACAGTGTATGAGAGACCGAGGGGACATTGCGAGATGAAGCAAGGAGACAAAGCGTTACGGAGCGAGGAGACAGTGCGAGAAGGAGATAGAAGACAGTGCGATAGGGAGCGAGGAGATGGCGTGAGGGGGAGAGAGGAGATGTGCGAGAGTGGGAGGTGGTAGAGAGGAGATTGTGTGATTGGGAGAGAGAGCAGACAGTTTGGTTGATTGAGAGAGCAGACTCTGGAGGAGAGCGTCAGAGGACACAGTGCGAGAGGGAGCGAGGACACAGTGCGAGAGGGAGCGAGGACACAGTGCGAGAGGGACCGAGGACACAGTGGGAGAGGGAGCGAGGACACAGTGCGAGAGGGAGCGAGGACACAGTCCGAGAGGGAGCGAAGACACAGTGCGAGAGGGAGCGAGGACACAGTGCTAGAGGGAGCGAAGACACAGTGCAAGAGAGAGTGAGGACATGGTGCGAGAGGGAGCAAGGACACAGTGTTAGAGGGAGGGAGGACTCAGGGCCATAGGCACCGAGGACACAGTGCAAGAGGGAGCGAGGACACAGTGCGAGAGGGAGCGAGGAGCCACTGCGAGACGGAGCGAGCAGGCGGTGTGAGAGGTAGCGAGGAGACGGTGCGAGAGGGAGCGAGGACAAAGTGCGAGAGGGAGTGAGGACACAGTGCGAGAGGGAATGAGGATAGTGTTTGAGAGGGAGCAAAGTCACAGTGCGAGAGAGAGCAAGGACACAGTGTGAGAGGGAGTGAGGACAAAGTGAGAGTGGGAGCGAGGACACAGTGCGAGAGCGAGTTAGGACACAGTGCGAGAGTGAGCGAGGACACCGAGCGATAGGGAATGAGGACAGAGTGCGAGAGGGAGCGAGGACACAGCGCGAAAGGGAGCGAGGACACAGTGTGAGAGGGAGCGAGAACACAGTGCGAGAGGGAGCGTGGACACAGTGCGAGAGGGAGCGAGAACACAGTGCGAGAGGGAGCGAGGACACAGTGCGAGAGGGCACGAGGACAGAGTGTGAGAGGGAGGGAATTCACAGTGCGAGAGGGAGTGAGGACACATTGTGAGAGGGAACGCGGATAGAGTGTCAGAGGGAGCTAAGTCACAGTGCGAGAGGGAGCGAGGACACAGCGTGACTGGGAGCGAGGACACAGTGCTAGAGGGAGCGAGGAGACAGTGCGAAAGGTACCGAGGAGGCAGTGCGAGAGGGAGTGAGGACACAGTGCTAGAGGGAGCGAAGACACAGTGCGAGAGAGAGTGAGGACATGGTGCGAGAGGGAGCAAAGGGCACAGTGTTAGAGGGAGGGAGGACTTAGGGCCATAGGCACCGAGGACACAGTGCAAGAGGGAGCGAGGACACAGTGCGAGATGGAGCGAGGAGCCACTGCGAGACGGAGCGAGCAGGCGGTGCGAGAGGGAGCGAGGAGACAGTGTGATAGGGAGTGAGGAGACAGTGTGAAAGGGAGCGAGGAGACAGCGCGAGAGGGTGCGAGGACACAGTGTGAGAGGTAGCGAGGAGAGAGCGCTAGAGGGAGCAAGGAGCAGTGTGAGGCAGACCGAAGAGGCAGTGCAAGATGAAGAGAGGCGAAAGTGTGTGAGAGACCGAGGAGATATTGCGAGATTGAGCAAGGAGACGGTGCGGGAGGGAGCGAAGTGACAGTGCGAGAGGGAACGAGGAAACAGTGCGAGAGGGAGCGAGGACACAGTGCAAGAGGGAGCGAGGACACAGTGCGAGAGGGAGCGAAGACCTAGTGCGAGAAGGAGCGAGGACACACTGCGAGAGGGAACGAGGACACAGTGCGAGAGGGAGCGAGGCCACAGTGCGAGAGGGAGCGAGGACACAGTGCGAGAGGGAGCGAAGACACAGTGCGAGAGGGAATGAGGATAGAGTGTGAGAGGGAGCGAAGTCACAGTGCGAGAGGGAGCGAGCACACAGTGCAAGAGCGAGCGAGGACACAGTGCGAGAGGGAGCGAGGACACAGTGCGAGAGGGAGTGAGGACAAAGTGCGAGAGGGAGTGAGGACACAGTGCGAGAGGGAAGGAGGATAGAATGTGATGGGAGCGAAGGCACAGTGTGAGAGGGAGCGAGGACACAGTGCGAGAGGGAGTGAGGACACAGTGCGAGAGGGAGCAAGGACACAGGGAGATAGGGAACGAGGATTGAGTGCGAGAGGGAGTGAGGACACAGTGCGAGAGGGAGAGAGGACACAGTGCGAGAGGGAGTGAGGACACAGTGCGAGAGGGAGCGAGGACACAGTGCGAGAGGGAGCGAGGACACAGTGCGAGAGGGAGCGAGGCCACAGTGCGAGAGGGAGCGAGGACATAGTGCAAGAGGGAGCAAAGACACAGTGCGAGAGGGAATGAGGATAGAGTGTGAGAGGGAGCGAAGTCACAGTGCGAGAGGGAGCGAGGACACAGTGCAAGAGCGAGCGAGGACACAGTGCGAGAGGGAGCGAGGACACAGTGCGAGAGGTAGCGAGGACAAAGTGCGAGAGGGAGTGAGGACACAGTGCGAGAGGGAAGGAGGATAGAATGTGATGGGAGCGAAGGCACAGTGCGAGAGGGAGCGAGGACACAGTGCGAGAGGGCGCGAGGACACAGTGCGATAGGGAACGAGGATTGAGTGCGAGAGGGAGTGAGGACACAGTGCGAGAGGGAGAGAGGACACAGTGCGAGAGGTAGTGAGGACACAGTGCGAGAGGGAGCGAGTACACAGTGCGAGAGGGAGCGAGGACACAGTGCGAGAGGGAGCGAGGACACAGTGCGAGAGGGTTCGAGGCCACAGTGCGAGAGGGAGCGAGGACACATTGTGAGAGGGAACAAGGATAGAGTGTCAGAGGGAGCTAAGTCACAGTGCGAGAGGGAGGGAGGACACAGCGTGACTGGGAGCGAGGACACAGTGCGAGAGGGAGCGAGGAGACAGTGCAAGAGGTACCGAGGAGACAGTGCGAGAAGGAGTGAGGACACAGTGCTAGAGGGAGAGAAGACACAGTGCGAGAGAGAGTGAGGACATGGTGCGAGAGGGAGCGAGGACACAGTGCAAGAGGGAGCGAGGACACAGTGCGAGATGGAGCGAGGAGCCACTGCGAGACAGAGCGAGCAGGCGGTGTGAGAGGTAGCGAGGAGACGGTGCGAGAGGGAGCGAGGAGACAGTGTGATAGGGAGTGAGGAGACAGTGTGAAAGGGAGCGAGGAGACAGCGCGAGAGGGTGCGAGGACACAGTGCGAGAGGGAGCGAAGACCTAGTGCGAGAAGGAGCGAGGACACACTGCGAGAGGGAACGAGGACACAGTGTGAGAGGGAGCGAGGACACAGTGCGAGAGGGAGCGAGGACACAGTGCGAGAGGGAGCGAAGACACAGTGCGAGAGGGAATGAGGATAGAGTGTGAGAGGGAGCAAAGTCACAGTGCGAGAGAGAGCAAGGACACAGTGTGACAGGGAGTGAGGACAAAGTGAGAGTGGGAGCGAGGACACAGTGCGAGAGTGAGTGAGGACACAGTGCGAGAGTGAGCGAGGACACCGAGCGATAGGGAAAGAGGACAGAGTGCGAGAGGGAGCGAGGACACAGCGCGAAAGGGAGCGAGGACACAGCGTGAGAGGGAGCGAGAACACAGTGCGAGAGGGAGCGTGGACACAGTGCGAGAGGGAGCGAGAACACAGTGCGAGAGGAGCGAGGACACAGTGCGAGAGGGCACGAGGACAGAGTGTGAGAAAGAGGGAATTCACAGTGCGAGAGGGAGTGAGGACACATTGTGAGAGGGAACGCGGATAGAGTGTCAGAGGGAGCTAAGTCACAGTGCGAGAGGGAGCGAGGACACAGCGCCAGTGGGAGTGAGGAAACAGTGCTAGAGGGAGCGAGGAGACAGTGCAAGAGGTACAGAGGAGACAGTGCGAGAGGGAGTGAGGACATAGTGCTAGAGGGAGCGAGGACACAGTGCGAGAGAGAGCGAGGACACAGTGTGAGAGGGAGCGAGGGGCCTCTGCGAGAGGGAGCGAGCAGGCGGTGTGAGAGGTAGCGAGGAGACGGTGCGAGAGGGAGCGCGGAGACAGTGCGAGTGGGAGCGAGGAGAGAGCGCAAGAGGGAGCGAGGAGACAGTGCGAGAGGGAGCGTGGTGCCAGTGCGAGAGCGATCGAGGAGACAGCGCAAGAGGGAGGGAGGAAACAGTGTGAGAGGTAGCGAAGAGAAAGCGCGAGAGTGAGCAAGGAGCAGTGTGAGGCGGACCGAAGAGGCATGGCAAGATGAAGAGAGGCGATAGTGTGTGAGAGACCAAGGGGACATTGCGAGATGGAGCAAGGAGACAGTGCGGGAGGGAGCGAGGTGACAGTGCGAGAGGGTACGAGGGGACAGTGCGAGAGGGAGACAGGAGACAGCTCAAGAGGGAACAAGGACACAGTGCGAGAGGGATGAGGACACAGTGCGAGAGGGAGCGAGAACACAGTGCGAGAGGGAACGAGGACACAGTGCGAGAGGGAGCGAGGACACAGCGCGAGAGGGAGCGAGGATACAGTGCGAGAGGGAGCGACGACACAGTGCAAGAGGGAGCGAGGTGACAGTGCGAGAGGGAGCGAGGATACAGTGCGAGAGGGTGTGAGGACACAGTGCGAGAGGGAGCGAGGACACAGTGCAGGAGGGAGTGAGGACACAGTGCGAGAGGGAGTGAGGACACAGTGCGAGAGGGAACGAGGACAGAGTGTGAGAGGGAGAAAGGACACAGTGTGAGAGGGAGCGAGGAGACACTGCATGAGGGAGCGAGGACGCAGTGCGAGAGGGAGCAAGGATACAGTGCGAGAGGGTGCGAGGAGACAGCGCGAGAGGGAGCGAGGAGACAGAGCGAGAGGGCGTGAGGAGACAGTGCTAGAGGGAGCAAGGAGACAGTGCGAGAGGGAGCGAGGACACAGTGTGAGAGGTAGCGAGGAGACAGCGCGAGAGGGTGCAAGGAGCAGTGTGAGGTGGACCGAAGAGGCAGTGCAAGAGGAAGAGGGGTGACAGTGTATGAGAGACCGAGGGGACATTGCGAGATGAAGCAAGGAGACAAAGCATTACGGAGCGAGGAGACAGTGCGAGAAGGAGATAGAAGACAGTGCGATAGGGAGCGAGGAGATGGTGTGAGGGGGAGAGAGGAGATGTGCGAGAGTGGGAGGTG